>NC_041022.1:9842832-10166582 GCF_900634625.1 Parambassis ranga | reverse complement strand
CAGGCCGAAACAAAGGGACAGCGTAGTTGAGCAAAATGAATCACCACCTGGCAGAGAAGCAATAATTAGGGATGGCATTCTCTAAATTATCAGATGTAGACAGGGGTCAGTGCTGGTGCATGATGGCCTGTCGGAAGGGAAGATGAGGGCACCTCCTTGTTGGGATGAGGACAGGGTTTGGTCTGGCCCTGGATCCACTCCAGTGTGCCTTCTGGCCCTCCCTGAGGGAAGAGGATACTCTGAAAGCTCCTGGCCTGCCTGTGGACAACCTTGGCATCGCTAATGAGCCTGGTGGGCTTGCACCTCTGCAGCATACTGTAACCCAGGCAACAGGCTAGCCACCACATGCTGCCTGAGATTGTTTACAAAAGACAAGTGGCTGAGGTGAGGGCCTGCTGTTAGTCTCAGCCAAGGCCTCTATAACATAAATGGTGACGTGTGTATGTGATGTGTGTAATCAAGAAATCAGAGAGGAGGTGTTCAGGCTTGTGTGCTTCTTGCTCTCCCTTTTTGGCCTTTTTTGTTTCTATGGTTATGGTCTTTTCTTTTTTTTTTTAATTCATTAAGATGATTCATTACTGCAAGCTAACAGGTCCTTGAGTAATCAAATTTGATGGCCATTTTTTATTGCTGCTGTTATTCACCCACTGCAAGGACTGCAGAGCGCACAAATTCAAGAAGGTTTTTTTTGTTGTTGTTGTGCATGATAATGTGTGACAGATTACGTTTTGTTGTGCCATTCAGTGCCAAAACCAGTTGTTGAATGAAACAAAGAACCATTTATTGTACCTTACTTACAGCGATACTCCATTGCTGCCAGCACTCATGTTTGCGTATAACTGCAAAGTAACTTAGAGAAGGGTCTCGCTTACTTCTGTCTGAATCACCACACCAATTATCAGGCCATAGCAGACCACAGAGTGTTTGCTAGTTTTGCCAGCTTTATTATTATAGCAATAGCAATGATACATTTAGCTGTGCTGCTGGCAGCAAGAAGGCTGTAATGATGCGGTGGGCTTCTTGTCTCTTGTTACAGTGGAGGTTAATTTTATGCTCCACTTTTCCAAAACACATCATTCATTATGCTATGTTCCCAGTCTTTAAAGCAGCTACCTTTGAGTCACTGCTGAAAATGAAATGTGTGAGCTTCCATGTTTGGAAGAAGGATTGACCACATGTGTGCTAAGCCTGCCACTCACTATCACATTACCACAACTAGGTGCGCTGATTCTCTTCCTCCCCGCTAATGACCATTGACTTTATAAATCAATGGAAAGGATGAGGGCACTTGTGAAAAAAAATGGTCATTATATTTAATGTAGATAAAAATAAATAATCTGCAGTTCTGCATGCAACAAATTGCACTACAAGCACAGCAGAGGTAGTTACAAAATTAACTCCAACATTGTTCAACATGCAAAATTATTCTTAATACTGTCTTAAAGGAATATATTTGTGAATAGCAGACAAAACTGTAAGACCAATAAACTCTGCGTTCTGTTTAATAGAAAATAAAGTGACAAATATCACAAATATGTCTTGCCTTTTATTGGAAAGCCAATCATGCCCCAAGCTAGCAAACACATTGGCATTTAATAAGTGCAGAGCCAAATGCATTTTTTACATTAAGGTAGTTCATATAGAATGGTGTTTTTTTACATTTAAAAAATGAGGAGGACTGACTCCCTGTCTGTCTCCTTCACTGCTGCGGTTCCACTTGCTGCTCTTGTTTTTTGTTGTTTACCTATATTGCAGTGCTAGACCTGCAATGCCTTGGCATGTTGAAGACATCATACCACTTGATCACACACCCTTGTGGTAAAACACATCAGCACCTTGGTCATATTGTGAACAGAAATGTGTTGTCAAGGTGTGGAATTGGTGTGCACACCGACGGTCACCACTCACCGATGTGTCTGGTGTGAAGTCATAGAAACAGAACAGCACTCCATGTTCCCCCTCCAGACCTTTAATTACTAAGGAATGAAACTTTCACAGATAAAAACATATTCATCTTGTAAGTGCTAACAAGACAGGAGTAATGCTTTCCATTTTCTTGATCACCGACAGGTTATGTGCATCACATGCAGATATTTACCATTTCATACTTATTTATACAGCTACAAGAGGTTTCCTGCATAATGTGAGTTACTTTCTGCTTATCACTAGTCAGAATAGATGGTAGGGCACCTTGTTGCCATGTAATAAGGGAGTAATAATGATGACAGCCATGCATCTTTCATATGTCACGAATCCCAATCCCAAAAACGCATCCTTCAAGTCAGTATGTGTTCATTTCAGAAACTAATTCATTCAATTTGACCTCAGTTATATGACGTATATTCTTGGATGCTGTAGACCATAATCTTTCACTACCACCTGATATATTATTTCCCATTTGAAAAGGCGTTTGGGTCCAGGGAGCAATCTGGATAGGCAGATTGTGGAGCAGGGATGGTTGAAAATTGGCACCGCGCACCTCTCCCATCCCACCATCCCCCCCCCCACAACCATGCCAGATTCTCCCTTCAAGCTTTCTCATGCTCACTGAGTCATTGGCTTTGAGGCTATAGGGTGCAAACCCTGATTTTTAGAATGCTTTTGTCTATGCAACTCACCCATGAATATGAATATCATTATCTGCTGACATCGGGACACAAGGCAGATTAAAACACGATTATCCGGCTTGCTGTTATTGTTTCAGGCGAGAGATTTAAACAAAAAATTTGAAGATGAGGGAGCTAAAATAATTTACATCCAGCTGTGCTGTTTGTTTACATGTCTTGGGGTATCATGGGCCTAGTTAGAGTTTGTGTACATGAGTTGTTTTTGAATCTCAGTAATTGCCATCCTCCTCCTCCTCCTCTGTGTTTATGACTGCGGTGTTAAAATAATGACAAGAGGTCTCTCGTTCCCTCCCAACAGACTGTGGAGACACACGTGAAGTTTTAAAAGCAACCTTTAGAATTTATGTGTGACCAAACACATACAATAACACATAATACAGCCTTATATGTGAGTTTAAATCATGTTGCACACATAACTTAGCAATTTAAATAGAAGCTAGTGGTTGTCTGTGCTTCTTTTTCTCTCACTTCTGCCTTTTTGTCGCCATTTCCATTCCCAGCTTCGTCATGCACACCGTCAGCTCTGTCAGACGGATGACAGAGGTAATCTCGGTACCTTTGACAGGGTGTCAGTAACGTTGGCAAAGCCCTTTAAACATGCCCCGTTTGAGTAAATGGCTCACTCTGAAGTGGAGAAAATGGATAGGCCTAGAAAGACAAGAGGAGGTGTGTTCACAAGGACACACATGAGTCATCATGTGTTTCTCTGGCTTGGGTTGTTCTGACACGGGGCGCAGCGGGTCTCAGATCTCGAATATTTGCTTTCCTGACAGCTGCAAAGAAATGAAAGCTTTCATGCTCATTTACTAAAACCACAGCTTGCAATAAAAAAGTGATGATTAGTGTTACAGAAGACAAGTACAGCAATGGGAGATGTGTCAGCCAATTAATCATCCAGTTTGAATGAAATATACCCTATATTTTGTCCAAATATCCTTCTTTTTTAGTTAAATGACACCACAGCATTTAAAGGCAACAATTGTAGAGCCCCTTGTGCGTGTGTGTTTTTTTGTAAAACACCTGTGATACTTCCTACATTCCTTCCCATTTTTAACCTCTACTTTCAGTTTGAGCAAGTGGGTGCAAAGTACTGTGACTGCCCCTCAGGCATTCTATTTATTTGTTTGTCTACATTCATTTCTCCTGTTCCTGGCAGGGGTTGGGGGAGGGTAATTACTGGTGTGGAACAGCAGGAGAAGAAGCCAATTTAAGTAAGGTGTGAGGCTGGCCCTGAGAGGTTTCGGTTCCTCACCTGTTCCATTTAGGCCTAGAAGAGAAGAGGGCCCACTGGGGGCTCGCCACTGTGTGGGATTAAATGCAGAATTTGGACACACACACACACACACACACACACAGTCAGTCAGTCTATCTATCTGTCTCTTTCTACCTCTCCAAATCAATAAATAATAACATGGGGACAAAAAATGTTCTATCTAACAATATATAAGAGTGATAATTTATTTTATATGGGTCCCACCTAAGATGGCTGAAGGTTATTAGCCCATGCTGAAACCAGAAAATCTGAATCATTGTGTTTGAAGCAAGCAAAAGTATTTTGAAATTTGTCTGAGGTTGTTGCTCAACAGCTTAAACGCTTAACAGGGTGAACCAAAACCATACACATCAACACCGACAACATGACCTTCACTCATTTCATTAAAAAACATACAAAGAAAAAGTACACTATTTGATGGATCAAATGATGAAGGAGGCTGTTCAGGGGCACACACACACAGACCAACCTACAGTTATGTCCACTCAGAAAATAATAACAACCTTCCTTCAAAATGTTAGAGCAAGTTTGTGAAAAAATTGTGAGTATTTATTTCTTTGACTTTCCAGAGGTCAACGTGCAAAAGAAACACACTGGTTTGTGGGGGGAAAAAAAAATATATATAAAAAACAAAAATCACTGTAGTGCCATGATAGCTTCATTCCAACACCCACTGTGAAACAAAATCACCTTCCTTCTACTTCCACTAAAATTTATAAACCACAAGACTTTTGTCAGAATGACCTGCAGACTACATCTGGGTGGTAAAGGATCTTTCTTTTTCACCTCCAATATCAGTACATTATTATGCACATTTAAAAACCAGTTATTAATGATTAATGGGTTTCTTTAGGCATAGTTAGTAGGTTAGATTTCACATTATTTTATCATGTAATTTTTATTTATTTAGCAATTTTTTTTATCTCATTTAGCTTTATTTAGATTAATAACAAAGTAGATACTACATACATAAAAAAAGTGAAATATGGTCATTAGTGCCACACCATAATGTCTATTTAGCTCTAGTTTTACAATGATCATGGTCCATTGACAACAAATAACAGATTATTCACTTACCAATGTTACTACCTTCTCCATCAGCAGTTTCACAGAAGTCCCTAATCTGCCAAATCCCACACACTCTGTTCCACAGAGGATTATATTGGTGATTATTTTCAAGCACAAAGCCAATATGTGTGTTTATGTTCAGGAGTGGAGGGGTGCAAAGAGGAAGTTTTTCATGTGAAACACTACAATTAAATCCATGAGTAATCAGTACAGTGTAGCTCCAGCTACCTCAAAGGGGGGGCCTCGGAATGCACAAAGTCATTTGTGGGATGATTAGAAAGAGATCTCACTGGCATGGCACTGATCTATTTAAAAAAAGACATTCCTGAGGAGGACACAACAACAACGGGGCAGCCGAGCTGCTTGTGCAACATGTTTGGGTGGAACTGTGACCTCTCGACCTTTACTGCATAGACTCTGATTCCAAGATGGTGTCTTTTTCCAACATGGCAGCAGCAAATGAGATATTTTGGCCTCACGTTTATACAACTGCATTAAGGTTAGTTAGAATCCTATAAAGTATGCAAACTATATATTCCAGTGCTGTGTAAGCAAATTGTATGTGTGTGTGTGTGTGTGCGTGTGTGTGTACATCCTTTACCGTCTATGTGCATTCTAGTCAGCAGGATATTCCCTCGTCTGTTTCCCCTGAGAGATTTGTATTTTAAGAGGTCACTAAGCTTTTTGAACCCTTTCTATCACTCTCACTGTAACGTCGCAGACTTGTGCATGCAAGCAACCATATGGTCACTGGGCCCATATGTAAGCTGCTCTATTGCTACAGCCAGTGGTCCTGAATTGCACTTTCTTATTGTGTTTTTTTCCCCCATTTTCTTCCACCTTTGTGTGTGGAAGACACTCCGACTTGTACTGTTCAAGGTCTACTGAGTGCTGACTAAGCTAGCCGCTGTTGTTCATATCTCATCTCCTTCCAGTACTCATCTAAGGTCAGTTTTATTTCCTGTGCTGCCTCGGGCCGGTGGGTGTGAGTGCATGTACAGTATGGGCCCTCTTCTTTTCATCTTTTGATGTTAGGAAGAATTAACAGCTTTGACAGTGGCAACTACAGGAAATAGTGGAGCCATATGAAACGCCAGCCCTCATTAGTAACTCTTAAATGAACTGTTTTCACATCTTTACACTCGTGTCTGCAAAAACCGTTGCACAATTTGTCAGAGTTACACATGCCAAACAGGCCTCCATAGTTTAGACTCCAGTCTTGATTGAAATTGACTCCCGTCCTTCTCCTGACTATACCAATACTTCTGCTTTAATTGCAGTAATATATTGGTGTGTCATGGTAATTGCATTGCATTTGACTACCAAATAGACTCAGGGTCTGCACTCATCTATATTCCCTGATATCCCAAAAGTGACATTAATCAGTCAGCTGATCCATATTCAACCATGCTTTGTAAACCTTTGCCTCATTCATCTCTGTCGTCTGTCTGTCTAGTTAAATCTTCTCCTCTCACGTTCTCACTTTTTTCCTTCATTCTTTAGTCTGCATTGCTGCATCGATATTCATGTGTGGTCTAATGTTAGACAGTTTTTTATTCTGATTTTATGATACTGTACAATGTTAAATTCACCCGGGGCTAGTCTTCAAAAGTATGCTAGTCTTTTTTGTTTAGTTTTTTGTTGCCTTTTGATGTGCATATTTGTATTTTTCTCTAACTTGAACTATCATCATTGAGTTTTTTTTTCCTTTTTTTTTTCTCTTTTCGTCTTTCATCTTTGATGCAACGATAATAAGAGCAACTAGAGGGCATCTCTTACCATATACTCCTGTGTGCTGTGATAGAACAGAATGCATGGAATGAAAGGGTTAAAATATGTTTGTCTCTGTTCATAACCTAACATTTTTTTCTAATTAGAAGTAATTACTTATTTTTTTTTATTTTATGTGCTTTTATTTAAATGTGTATAGCTGAGAGAAGTGACATTTCTGCCATAGAAAGCACATAGAAAAATATTATTTGTTCACTCTCACACTCTCTGCCTAGACCTCTTCAGCCAAGTGATTTTATTTGACATTTTGTTTGAAATGTTATTTGAGCTTATTGCAGCATCTGCTGAGGACATCTTGCCTCTATAGAATTTCTATAAGTGGAGCTGCTTGTATTTATTATGGTTGGGCTTTGTGCAGAAAAGTTTTCACGAACAAAAATCACACACTAGACACACATCTATGTTTGGAAATCAGCAGCACTGTTTATGAAGCCAGCTCAGAAGTGCTGAAAAGTGCAATTATTTAAATCTCCACTTGAGGCTAGAACCACATGTTAATATGGTCTCTATATAGCCTCTGTAGCTACCATATGTGTAGGTTGTACACTCTCTGCATGCTCTTTTAGAATGAATACACAAAATCACCAGCTTTATATTTCCTCAGTGGAACGCCTTCTGCCACAGTTAATCTGTGTAAGATTGTGCTCCTCTGGTATGCACTGCAACATGTCTGTAGAAAATCAATTCTTAGGGTAGGGTAGTATGTTGTGATGCACTAGTAGCACAGTATTGGTCTTGCATGTTAAAAACCCCCCTAACTATCATACGTAGATACTATAGACTATTGAATGCTGCACTAGGCATATGTAATTACAGCCACGTGAGTAACTTATGTTGCCTCAAGCAAACATACTATTCATATTCATAACTGACTTGTACTGTCGGTTGAACCAAAAGAATCGACTTCATTTGTTTTCCCTGATATGTGTACCTCACTGTTTTAACAGTGTGAAATATCAGCATATAAGCTACATAATAGAACACTGTTCAAATTGCGATGGGACTCTGTTGTGTGTGTGTGTGTGTGTGTCCTAAGGCCAAATCTGAGAACACATACTCTCACTGTCTATATTTCATGACATTCAGGCGAGCTACACACTCGGAAGGTAAACATGTTTCTGTGCAAGTGAAGGCAGAGGAATACAAAGGCAGGGAAGCAGGGCTGAGTCAGAAGGTGCAAGAAATAAGGAAGAAAAAGAGTGTGCACTTCTCGCAAACAGATAGATCCTGAAAGAAAGGTGTTTACGATCGACTTTGTGATGCTGCAGACTGCTTGTTGCTAGTTCTCCCTTCCTACTTACCTCTTAAATCATTTCTTCTGTGGATCTGGCCTTGTCCTGCTCACCTTTACTGAAACAGGTCAGACAGTCTACTCTTGATGAAAGCCGAGCTCAAGGGATCATTGGGAGGTTGGTATTCATGACAAACAGGAAGGGGAAAAATATAGTGAAACAGTAAAGAGAGTGGGAGAAAAAAAGTGACCTGTCATCCTCCTATCATTGAAATATATGCTAATGAAGTCGTGTTTCTTCAGTAGATGTTGTCACTTCCCATATTTTTCTAGTCAACAGAAAGTGCCTTTCATGGTATTTGTTACATTTATTTTGTGAGAATAGCATCCAGCATGCGTTTTGATTGCTTTTCTATGCTCCATTTCACGGTTACAAACTCATGTTTGAAGCTGCCACAATGATTTTAGGCAGTGTCACCCTGCTTTTTGTTTTTTTTTTCCTTCCTCTGACACCTCGCTTGACACATAGAGCCTTTATGTTTCAAATCTTTCTTTGTAAAATTGCAACAAAGCAAGGAGGAGCAAGAATTGCTCAAACACACTGTCATCTAGAATTCAGCAGAAACCTGAATTATGAGTGGGAATTCGGGGAGCGTTGGGATGTAAAAGCCCCGCTTAAAGGGGTTGGTAGACAGGCAGGTCCTGGAGTTGTGAAGTTGAGAGAAAAAGAAACCTTTTTTTTGTTAGTTCCACTGCTATCTGTTTTTCTTTTTGTGGCATCCTATTTTTTTATTTATTTTTTTCACTCTGTACAGTTGTTCGTGCCATCTTGAGGGAGCAAAATAACAAGAAATTTTTGCCACAAAGTCAGCAGTTCCCAAGCTCACAGCAGGTTACATACTAATCAAAGGAATCCAGCAGAAAGTCCTGTTCAGACCAAAACCCAGAAATGAAGCAGGAGGGAGTTGTTGGTTCTCCGTGGGCTTATAAACCAGCTGTTCTGGATCCCATGGACTCCACCATACATATTCTCCTCATAGGAGAGCTCTTTAGTTTTCTTAATGATTTGTTTGATCACAAGTGCCACTTCAGAGTCATTTGTTGTCTCTTGGAAGCATATTCTTGCTAAACATTTATCATCCTCTGAAATTAAGGACCACATCTTGCCACAGTTTAGAGGCTAATTTACTGAGACTCTACATGTACATCATGTCAAAGTCAATTATCTAATTACAAAAACAGGAGCTCTTCATATGTAGATGACTGCAAGCGCTGTAGACATGAGGAGGAAAATAAAACTTTTAAATGTATATATATATATTTATTATTTATATATTTTTTAATTTCCTTGTTTTTTTAGCTTGCATTATTATAAATGCATATAGTACTGTTAGCATTAATAATACAAGAGTTGCAGTATATAAGCAGTATATAAAAAAAATAAAAATAAACTGATTTAATTGAGATTTTCATGCCAAGGACATTGGAATCAATCAAAATTTATTTATTTTATTTTAAAAGTCAAAGGTGTTGCTGCATAATCATTATCTGCACTAAGATAGCATCAGAATCTAAGGCGGTGAAGGTAGGAAGTGAGTGTAGGGAGCTCTTCAAATGACTTTGCACCTCCTTTACAGTGAATTTTACCAAAAAAACAGTTGTTTACAGCCTCATTGCAACAAACATCCTGTTTTTTTTAATGCCTTCGTAAGCTCAGCATATAGCTGAGCATACTTGGGACAGCTCCTATTAATAATTGCATAGTTACCCTGTGCGATTCAGAGATAAAGGGTGTCTAATCATTTTTCGCATTATGCTAATACCATGCAGCATATTATGGGAGAGTGATAAAATTCCTGGTAAGCCCTGCTAATCCGCCCTAGTGCTAAAATAATGATTGCTTTTTGTCTGCTGTTGAGAAAGCAGTCCAAACCATGTGGGTCATGCACTGCATGAAAAATCTGCATCTGCATGCCTCAGTTTCATGCACACTCTCTCCCTCTCTTTCTCCCTCTCTCTCTCTTTCTCTCTCTCTTCCTCCCTCTTCTGTTTCTTTCTCCTCTCCTGCATCTTGCTGCGAAGTCTATTTGCCACTATAAGCAAGCCCAGAGCATCTTCTGGCATGCGCACATATAAACACGCATACAAACATACAAAAGTGCTTCTCCTCTCTCTCTCTCTCTCTCTTACACACAGATGCACCCTCTTCATATGCCTACAGCACAGTTGTTAACTTTTTCTGCAGGAGCATACAAAGATCATGAAAAGTGCATGCAGGAGAGCAGATTTAACCATTCTCATATGGTTATATGTTGGTCTGCCAGTAGATAGCACACTGCTGCAAGTAATAATAGTTGACAGGGAGCCAGAGGCTGGTGTCCTACTGCAAACCCACCATCACCACCACAGGCTCTGTGGTTGGATTGGTTGTGTTGCTCAAAGATTCCCTGCTGGGTCCCTTGCATGTGATAGAAGGTAATATGACATAGATGGATTTTTCTGCGTAGTGACCACCAGGAAACTGGAGTTTTAACACTTGCATTGGCATCACATGTTTGCCTTAAAGCCACACAAGATAGACGATAGTGTGCTCTAGAGCTTTAACTGGGCCTTAGAAGTTAGGCCTGGCAGAATTCAGCCAATACGTCACAATACATTCACGTCTGCAGGCTCTTGCATCCTAACGGACAGCAAAAGTAATTTGATTTTTAAAGTAGCCAGTAGTCTTTGGGTTTTTGGGTGACCCGCACCTTTGTCCCCATAATTTGAATTGTAGTTGATTTTGTTTCATAATTATAGATACCGTACTGTATCATCCAGTCAGACCTAAAGACCCAATTAAAGCTCAGAGAGAGTAAGATGTAACAGTACCACCACCTCCACCACCAGATCATTGTTTTTTATTAACTTTTGATGCTTTTATTTCATTTGATAGTGTTTCTAAAAGGGTTTAGGCTATTAGGATGTTGGTTCGACATGGTTGTAGTAAAATAATGGTGACTTGAGTGTCTGCAGCTACTAGAGCAACAAACAACCAGCATAATGACTGATCTGTGCTGATACATAACATCAAAGCATTGTTTTTTAAAAAAATAAATGAGAGTATATGATCTTCATGTAAAATGCCCCTCAACATAAGATCAAAGAAATGCTGTTTCAAAGACATGGGGGGGGTCTAATCTCAATGTGAATTAGCATCTGTGTACAAATCTGTTCTTCAGTGTGAGGATAGTAAATATGTTTTGATTTTGTCATTATATTTTCCCTTTATGTGCACAAGTCCGCATTAGGCATTCCCTATTCCAACTAAATGCATAATTTAAAAAAAAGGGAAAAAGCATCTTTCTGCATTTCAAACAGTCACTCTCCCTCTCAAAGAAGCTGGCTCTTTGCATGTTCACCACTGCAGCATTTTCACAGCAGCTCGTGCACAGATGGATGTCGGTTGCGTTGTCAAGCATTAGACCACACACTATCGATTGCTTCTTACTCTGATTTGATGCGTATGATGGCTGAGCTGTATCTAGCTGCAGGGGAGGCTGCACCGTCAGCCGAGACCACACACACACACACACACACGCACACACCAGCAGGAATAGAGAACCCCACTGAGAAACAGGACGGAATGAGGAAAAAGGAGGACACATGCCTACTGGGAAGGCTAACGGGACAGACTGCCTAACAAGAGATAGGCTGTAGATAGGCTGGTGGTGGTGGGGGGGGGGGTCCAGCAGTTCAGGAAAAAAAATCCTTTGGTGGAGTAACAGGCATTTAATGTCTCAGTTGAAGTGGATGAATATGAAATATATGATGAGTGGCAAAAACATGTATAGCACGGTCTGGAGCAGGCGCTGTGTAGGAATGGTGGGACCAAAAAAAAAAAAACAAGCCATCAGACATCAGGGATTGAAGGAAGACGAGCAGCATTGCCTTAGCCACTGGTCACCTGCCATCCATCAGCTCTCTGCCAGCTGCTAGTTTGGCATGCTCCAGGGGGCAAGAGGCAGAGATATGTGTGTGTCAGCTGGAGAAAGGCTGTTGTCATCAATGGTTACTGCTGCCTTCCTAACCACGGACATCAATAAAACTTGATGGTGTGCAAGTCTGCAAGAAGGAAGCCCATAGCTTGAAATTGGCTATGCGTCTACAGTCCCTCTGTAATTAAGCAAGCTTTTGTGATAGATTTTTTTACCCATTTTTTTTTTTTTACCCTGACGAAAGATTACTTTACTTTTAATCATAGTTGCTCTGGCAAGACCCCTCAGAGGGCTCCAGAGATGGAGACATAGAGTGCCATTAAACTGAGGAGCTAAATTAGAGGTTTCAGTGGGCCTGAAAATTCAAGCATTTGCTTAACTGTCCCATGTGAACTGAAGCCTCAGCACAGCTAGGCCTTAATTATCCTTCACGTGGAGATGCTTGAAAAAAAACTCTTGATTGCCAAAAATGAGTTCTCCACCTGAGACCAGAGCATTGAAGATTTAAAATGCACCCATAAAGTAAATACAAACTCAAATTCACCTTTTTCATATGGGTTTAGTGTAGCAGAATTAATTGATGATTGATTTTAGGAAAAAAATAAAAATTCAGTAAAGGCTCATGTTTTTGCAGCTTTAATCACATTTGGCTGCCCTAAAAACTGTGTACTACACAGGGATTGGAATATTTTTATTTATTTATTAAGGGCTGCCAGTTTCTCACTTGCCCAGGCAATAAATGCTAGAAAAGAGACTATTTTAGGACATTTGAAGAAGTGGTGTTAACTATCTCTCTGCAAAATCCTGCCTAACGTCACACACTGTGTGTGTGTGTGTAATGCCGGCTTTGCGAGTTCAGGCTAAGCTACAGAGGCTACAAGAACAATGTGAATCCACAGTAAGTGAGTGTAATATAATCTGAACCATTCTTGTCAGGTCTTTCCTAAATGGAGCCTTCAAGGCGACTTTTCCTCATAATGAGAATTCAAGAGTATAGAAGTCTAGCTTGTAACAAGTCAGTTGCAGTTCAGTGTGATTTTTTCCTTTTCAAGCATCACTGTGCTTCACCTCAAGTGCTGAAACATGATGCAATCGATTTTGGATAAAGCTGCTTTGGTGCAGCCCGCATAGTGAATAAGCATCAACATAAAATGCTAACTGTACATAGAGATACTTACATCTTACAACCTAGACTCACCACCTTACAACTGTACTTTTGCGTTTGTTATTTGTGTGCGTGTGTGTGTGTGTGGGGATACATTTCTCATTATGCCACCCAGGTTTCTAAAAAGATCTTTCTTCTGACTGGCTTTCTGCCTTGGATATGAGGGTGAACAGTTGGGGCAAGAGTAATCAGAGTTTAATGAACTTGCAACAGGGAGTGGCAAGGATGCCATAATCATAGATATGCCCTTATGAGAAGCCAAAAAAAGATGCAAGATAAGCAAGGTAATTTATTGTAAATCATCATTTTTTTCTCTCTGTCTTTTTCCTTTGTTTAAATATAAATGTGTGTATGCCCCGCCCACCTTATTGAGTCGGGAGTCAGTTTTATCTTCCTTTTGACTGTGATTTACTGCTGACTTTTGTGCAAAGTAACACAGCAGTTCATATGACGAGGCCTTTATCCCTCCACTGTTGCTTCTCCTTGCTTTGGAGTGAAATAACAGGACAGCAAAAGAACAAGGAAAGGAAAAAAAAACAATTAGGAAAACAATTTGTCTCTTTCTATTTTCCTCTAAGTCTATCCTCTCATGTCAGTCTGTCTGTCTCTCTCTTCTTCCTTCCTCCTCCTCACCCTCTCATCATCTAATAAAATCAAATTGCATTACACTCCACTTTACTGGTCATTTGGTACCTTCAGGACTGCCTTTCTGCTGGCTAAAAGAGGGGCTGGCTAATGACCCATGATGTATTAATGGAATCATTCCTCTCTGGCCAAATCATTTTGACAATGTGACCACTAAATTCTGTAATTGCTCAGAATGGCATCCTTAATTCTTCTGAGTGTTACTGGTGCTTCTAGGCGGCTCGACAATTTTGCGCAGTTTTTTTTTTCTTCCCACTGCAGGCTCCCATTGTTATGTTGTTGTATTGTTTCTTTATGGAAGTGACTTGCGTTTACATGGCATTCACATATCAAACATTGAGAAACACTCTGGCCACAACCAGTCAGTGATGCTGTAAACCTTTTTACTAAATTTGCAACCTTGCAACTTGCAAGTAAACAAGTAAAAGTAGACATAAACTGCTTGGCATGTGTAACTTGCACATCTGTGAAGGAACCATTAATGCAGAAAAAAACTGGTTTGTCAGCCCCATATGCTGCCATCTAAGACTACGTCTTTTCTTCAGCCAAGGCCTTTTAAGCAAGATGATCCCAAACCACCTTCTGCACCGATTACAACAGCGTCGCTCCGCAGTAAAAGAGTCCAGGTGTTAAACTGTCACCCGCGGAAAATGTTTGCTCCATTAAGAAACAGAAAATATGACAAAGGGCCTGAACTGTTGAACGGCTGAAATCCTTAACAAGAGTGAGAAAACACTTTTGCTTTAAAAACAACAATAATAATTGGTCTCCTCAGTTCCAAGCCGCAACATTATAAATATGCTGCTGTTCTAGCTTCTTAACCTGTACATCTCTACAGTTTCACAAGTCTAGACATCATTTCCAAATCTTTACAATGCATGTTTCAACGTAACTAAGTGTCTTTTGTTAATTTATTAATTTATTCTGTGTCTATATAGCAGTTAGGTGGTGGGGGTGGGGGGGTCCACACCATCTGTGGTCACAGGTGAAGCTTTAAACTGTCAGCCAGAGAGGGCAGTTTTTTGCCTGCATTGATCTGATTTAACTGGCAGAAACACACAAAACATGTACTTAAACAAATCTCAACTCACAATAACAGTTATTGTTGAAGAAAAAGTAGAATGTGTATTTTTTATGCATCAATATGATGCATCACTAAAATGTACTTAATATAACTGGCATGTTACAGATTCATTTACATAATGTGATAATTGTAAGATATCTGTTCAACAGATTCTCAGTAAGCCTATATATTGTAGTAAATGGTCTCTTCATTGTATATGCACTCACTGCTCATCTCTACCTCAACCTGCTGATGTCTAGTAGTGTTTGTTTGTCTCTATAGGGATGTGAGTGGGTGTTTGTTAGCCTTGCTCTGAATCACATATGGGTTGTGCTGAAGTGTTGGAATTCAGTAGTTCCTGTTATATGAGACTTCTGCTTGTGACAGGTTGTCATTATTTATTGCTTTCACTTTGATTCAGATTTGATTGGACTTTAAAAGCTTAACAAGGGGCTTGGCAGACTTAGTGTTGTTTACATGTTAAGTTAAAAAGTTTAGAGGCTACAGTATCGTTTGTGTTAGAAATGTGCACTGGGGGAATGTTGGGAGCAAGCCAGTGAGCTGCCTATCTTTTGTCAACCACAAAAGGCTGCAGGCCATAAATCACTATCAGAGACAGACGTGAATGATGTATTCACTCCACACACACGCACACACACACATGCACCATTTCTGTGCTTCAGGGCTAAAATGTAAACAAGTGTGTTTTTGTATTCAAGCCAGTGAATGCAAATGACAGGCAGCAAAACAAGGCACTCTGAATACCTATTCAGATGCACTACAAGCTGAAATAACTAATATAAAATACATGTAGTGAAAGCAAAAGGCTCACAGAATACACTTCTCCTGCCATTCTACACAATGTTCTTAATTGCTTATTTAGTAATTACAAATGGTTTTTTTTGGATCTCCATCAAAATATAGATATTGGAGTTATTGTAGAGAAATGCTGGGTGACTGGTGACAGCCATAGAGAATTACATTCTACTGTAGTTATAAATATATATATAGCACAAAATTTAAATCAAATTGTTGAACTTCTTCTATGTTGTTGCCTGTGTCCTGAAGGATCAGAGTTAAAGGGGTCTGTGTTCATTGAGCTGAGAATGCTGAACACTGGGTGCAGTAGACCCTTTAGAATTTCATCGATCTCCCCCTCTGATTCTCAAAGGATGCAAGCACATTATGAAATAAATGCATGCTATTGGGATAACTATATGTAGTTCAATATCCTCTCCTGTCATCACCTATATTATTGTCTTGGTCTATTTATTTTTCGAACATGGTTAAATTTCATTTAGTAATGATACACCCTGACAATTAATGGCTGGGGGGATGCAATGGGTGGTCGCCAATAAAAGTTTATGGACTCGCACATGTTGCAGAAGCTGGTTAGTGACTAGTGGTTGTTTGAAGCCGGGCCCCATATAGTTTAACGAGCCCATTATAACGCAGGCGGTAGGCATTAGCTTGTATCATATCGTGTCTGTCATTGAGACGAGTGTGAGAAGGTAAAACGACTTTGGTGCCTATAGTCCTACAGGTCATGCTAACTCTGAGATGGCTGTGGTGGATGAAATTGTGTCTGTGCAATGTGATGGATTAAATCACAAACCAAGCTTGATACTGCTAAATGGATCATCATCATTTAAATCATATTACTTAATAAAGCTGTTATCGCCATGACAATTAGCTTAGCATTGGTTCTGCTAAACAAATCCATCCACCGGCACCTTATTAACTAACTAACTTGTTATTGATATTGTACCTGGCTGTTGCCAAGCAACAGTTGGAAGACACTTTCACTACACACTCGTGTCTACATTCACAGCCCACATCCTTCAAAGACTGCATTTGAATGCCAATGATAACACAGCAACGCTGGCCTATTCCAGATGCTCCTTCAAATGCAGACTTGTTTTCCTTTTTTTTTTTGCAAAGCAGCCAATCAGAATACCCAACCCAACCAACAAGATTCATTATACAATAGTTATAATCTTAAAAAAAAAAGAGAATACAGTGGACTCATCACATATCATAGCCAAAAGGGCTACGGAATGCATGTATACTACATGAATTAACAGAAACCCCTGCTTCTCACCCGTACCTTATGCCACTATAAAAATAGATTTGACTGTATCATGTATAATGTGTCAGCTTATTCCATAAATTTGTGCTTCTGAGCACACTACAGCACATCATTATATCAGCCGAATGTGCAGGGATATTTTAGTAAGAAGGATATTCTTTTGATCTACATGCAAATAAGTTATGTAATGTTTCCTTATTATGAGGTTGTGAGTAATCCATAAAAACTCAAGTAAACGAAAACAATGGACAACATTTCCTAAGGTACAATATGTTTGCAGGGTGTTTACAGCTTTCTGGGAGGGGGAGAGGGGGGGCCATGGTTTATTGCTTCGGAGTTGAGATACCATACAGCTTGAGCTAAATATGGCTGTGCAAATCATCCCTGTGCATCGCAGGATGCTAGTTTTTCATCCTCTCCCTGTATCTGTCTCCCCCCTCCTCTCTCCTTTACTATTTTTTTTTCTTTCTTTTTCTTCCTCTCCTCTCCAAACACACACACACTCTCTCTCTCTTTCTTTGTGTCTCTCATGCCTTCTCCCTGTCTGACTGGATGAGAGCAAAGGTGTAAGATTTAGAGGTCTGACTCTGCTGTAAGTACAGCCTTCCATTTAGAGTTAAAGCTGCTTGTGAATGGCAGGCCCCATCTGTATTTATTTATGCACTTGTTTAGGCTTTAATTAGTCAACCGAACAGCACTGCCAAACCCCCAGCCCCGCAGGCAATGAGGCACAAAACCTGAACAACTAAAATTCCCTGTGGATGCTGACATGTTGCAAAAGCTTGTGGGTGCCTCATGGCGGGTTCCTTCCAAAAAAAATGCAAAAGCCAGAATACACTTCTCCTGCGATGTCCTTCAAGAGAAATCGGTGAACGTGCAGCTTGATGGCAGTCTGCAGAGGATAGAGAATTGATCTGGTCTTCTATTCTCCAGTCGCCCCGGCTTACCCTCAAAAGATTGTGGTTGCTTTGACAGCTCGTGTGTTTTGTGAGTTTTCCCAGTGACTGAAGAGGGAGATGCTAACACTTCCATCACAACCCATTCTCATAAAACACACACACACACACACACACATTGATTGATGGCCTTTTTGGTTTGTGGGTTTGCTCAGATGGGCCTCCATCTGTCTCAGGATCCATGTTGCCTGCAAAGTTATCCTCAAAGGATGGTGATACAACAATTATCATTTGTTAATGTCAGACTTTTTTAATTATTTAACAGCTTTCTAGTTGTGTGCTCTCAATTGCTCTTTTTCTAACAATCTACTCTTACACATATCATGTTGGTTAAGTTCATTGGCACTTTGATTCTCTGAGCCAATACCTTGACTCACTGCTTTCAGCTTCTTGGTTACAAAAAAATCCATGAGCAAAAACTGCTTCAGGGAGCTTCAACTTTAGTCTTGACCAAGCAGCAACCTTGTGGAAGTGTCAAAATTTGTAGTTCATGCTGCAACCGCTGGGGGCTGGCTCCAGAAGCGAGTCATTCCCCATAGACTCCCATGTTAAAATGGCCAACTTCACAGCAGAATTAAACATGTTTACAGCCAGGTACAAAAACCCATTCCACTCAAATGGTAAGGGGGGGGGCTTTGAGTAACAGGTGTTGCCATATCCTGCCATATTCCTGCTTCAGCGACCTCCTCCACTCCGCTCCCCCTCTTTGTCCGTATTTGGAGTTTTGGCGGACTGAGACACTGCCAACATGGCGGAGGTTGGAGCGTCCCACTGGCGTCCCCTCAAAACGGCTCTTCAGAAACAAATGGGTGACGTCGCAGAAGCTTTGTCCATAGTTTTTACCGTCAATGGTTTGGACCCAGGTTAGAAACATAAATCAATGTACATCATATTTATATAAAACCACATTATTTTTGAAATATTATACGTTTAATCAGAAGTTAACTTCATTATGAGTCAACATGGATCAGAAGCTGGTTCCTACTGTTGCAGAAAATCTCTGCAGAAACATCACTTTACCCCATGTGTTAACATTTCAGTTGCCAATATACAAGTCAGCACTCCAAAATAAATGATCTAATCTCAGTACTCATTACAATAAACTTTAGACTCTGTCACATTTCCTAGCCCTGTGCTAAAATGTGTATGTATGTATGCCTCCCTCCCCTGAATGCCTCTCTCAATGTTCACAGAGCAGATCAGTTGATCAAACATATTTACATCTCCATCTCATTTCCAGTGAAATTGCCAAGTACAATGGCATCACAGTTATTACTGCTAATCCTTCTTCAACTTAAACAACAGTAGCCGCACATATTTGATTTCTGACGGGAACATTCTTTGCAGTTTGGCTGTATTTTGAATGGATTTAAATTCTGATTGTTTTTTTTACTTCACCAAATATACTGTTCAAATAGAAACACAAGTAAATTATACATTTAATATTTTTTCTTGCTTTAGGTTTTACATTAGTCATATGATTTGCAATGCAGTATATGTTACATACTCCATTGTTGTCTTACCTTCAAGTTAATTAAGAAAAGATTGAGTGAAACAGCACATCATATTATACACAGATTTGTCACAAAGTCACTAAAATAATTGGTGCCTGCATGATGCTGCATCTCAAACAGCTCTGTCAGCTATGAATGATGTATGTGTGTAAAGGCTTATTAAATAAACTCCAACTCATGGTGGAGTGGATAACATTGCCCTGCGCAGTGGATAGTCTGCCTGTAGCGATGCCTAAGAAAAGGATGAGGGCCTCTCTTTTATTTATTTTTTTTGTTTATTTCCTCTGGTTTTATAATTGGTTATTTGTTATATTTATTTTTCGACTTATTCAAGCCTCCTACCTCACACTGCATGTAAACACTACAAATGCGCAGCAAGAAAGATTTATCTGGCTTCACTTTTGCCCTTTTTTTGGCAGGTGCTTAAGGCCCAGTGTGTGGGTGGGACTGTCAGGAACTGTTACCTTATTTTTTTTTGCAGAAATTATCTCTGTGAAAGTCTGATGGCAGATCACAAAGCATAAATACTTGGTCAGATTCCCTGCTGCCACCTACACAATGCTGGAGAGAGATGCATGTCTGTTTGCATATTATTTTTATGTGTGCTGGTACCATGCCACAAACTCATTTTCTTTCATTACCAATTCATTCCTGTTGAGGTTCACAGCGAGGTGTATCCCCGTCCATCGGCGGTGGACTTAACACAGTGTTACTAACACTTTGTTATGACAGTGTAGATTCTCGACTGGTTTGCATGACTCAAAGAGCAACAGCTATTATTTTTGCTGCAGTAACATGCAGATTTAGTGATAAAATATCTAATATCCTGTTGTTTACGTACACATGTGTATAATAAACCCCATCATTTCACAGTTACAAATGTTTGCATATATATTTCACATTCATTGTGAAAATACATAACATACAGAGAATGTGGGAAATGCAAATTGGTGGTGTTGGTGTCACATGGAACAGTGAGAATAGATCATGGCAGTATTAGCTAAAGAGCTATCCCACTAGCATTTGTAATGAGGAAACATGAGAAGTATACCCATGTTGTCTAGTCTTGGGTGAATGTATGCATTTGAGAGAGGAACTGTAGAGCCCCCTCCCAACTGCTGGGAAACACTGTCAAGAGCATGCATGACCTGGATGATGAATCGTTCTTTTAACTGTGACCGATGTCACCCGTTTTTCCTCAAACAATGGTCCAGTGTTGCAGTGAGACTGGGATGTTGACTACATAATGGCTAGTGATGTATTATATATTGGAAAGCAAGGAGGGAACATGCTGTTGTCTATGCAGAGGTCAAGAGAATGTGAACTTGCTTTTTGGAATAAAGCCTGGAGCGACAGACTGTGGTTGACCCAGTGGGGTCAGCAATTCCCTCTTTTGTGAATAGATGCATTTACTCTCACTGTTCCAAACCAATGCTGGTTCTGTTTGCAAGTCAAGCATGATATATACACACAGGCCGGTACAGTGTGTGTGGACAGTCCCATTCAAAACTCTAGTATGAATTTATGCCTCTTCGAGTAAAGAGTTGAGCTTTGTTCCAATCTGTATTCATGTTGTGAACAATATATAATTATAGCCTCTTTTCAAGACTTTTAGCCTTATAGACTTATATAGTGCATATAAAGCTACATTGTCAGTGTTTTCTCCGAGTCATTGGCAAACAGAAGAAATTTAACTTTATAAATAAACATACTATTTATATCAGGGGTATTCAGTGTTTTTCAGGCCCAAAACTGATGACCCCCATTATGTATAAAGGTGCATTAAATACAAAGCTATTCAAGGAACACACAGGTTCATATAGTTATGAAGTACAGTGAGTATAGTGGCTGACACTGCCATTTATAATCATACCTTGTCTGATATTGATACTATCACATCCGCTACAATATGTTAGATTAATGTGAATGTTTGTAGAGAAAAATATATATATAAAACTTTGCATTAGTGCTGGCTGCATTTCACTAAATGTATCTTGTAAACCAGAAATTTCATGCTTCTAGGGATTATGGCCCCTCTGTTGAAGACCTCTGAATTATATAATTTCTGTGCATATTATTGCAGATTACCAGTTAAACGATCAAATGTTCACTACAACAAATATTCTACCCAAGCTGCTATGTGAACCCTTCTTGAAATAAAAATGGCAAATATAAGCTATCACCACACCCAGGCTGGACCCATGTGTCTCTTATCTGGACCTTTTTTTCATCCTTTCTCCTTGCCCTATGTTTTTCATTAAAGCAAAAGAGGACAGGATATTAGTCTTCCTCAAAGGGCCATGGAGAGAAGTGTTAGTCACAGAGCTAAGAAGTGTTGGCCATAAGGCGATGGAGGCAAGAAAGCCATGTAGTTTAGGGTGGGGCTGTTTGAGAAACAGTGGGCTGTAGTCTGATCTGAAAATGAGGCTCAGTGTGTTTCGGTGTAAGAGGATTTAAAAAAGAACTAAAAGGACTAATGTTATGTTCAGTTCAATGAATAGACAATGGTGTACTGCTGATGTCTCAGCACAGTTCTGCAAAGAGATGCCTGTTAAAATGTTTGTGGATAAAGTGGTCAGATCATAAAAAGCATCACAAAACAGATATTTAGTAAATATGTGAAAGAGGAAGAGTTTTTTTCCCGGAATACTGTACATATTATAAAGTGGAGTCATTATTCAGCACAGGAGGTCAGTGTATAGATTCCCCATACCTCCTCTGTTTCATTGCAGAAAACTCATTTAACAGCTTTCCCAGAGTTAATTGCAGCAGCTTGAATCATATTTAAAAGAGAGGAGAATTTAATTAAAGTTTTCACAGGTTAGGATTTGTGGAAATATATTTGTATTCATTTAGTTTGGCAAAGTGTCAACAAATAAAAATAAGCCTCTTGGGGGGCATTGAACTGATTTAACATACGTAACTTTCATTTCTCTGTTTTTATTTTTTTGTTTTGTTTTAATGTATTCATTTATTTTACTTGCATGCTTACCAACCTTGAACATTAGTTGATTGATACACGAGTTTGTTACCTTGCAATAATACGTCCTTTGGTGAGGTGAATAATGTTGTGTCATGTCTACGTTTCTGCTAACCGAATGCAAGGACCTGTTGTCCGACATACGGCATATTACGTTAGTGTTATTACAACGTATGAAGTCACAAGAATACGACTGGTTAAGGTTAAGCTTTAGATATATAAATAGTGCTAGGAGTTAGAGGAACCACTACTGTTTGTCTGTCTGCATTTTCAGCTGCCATCAGTACGAGTCCCCGCCTCCATGAACACGTAGAAGCGTGCCAGAGAAATACGCATAAATGTTATGTGAAAGGCTTTAATATCAACCTCATTTATATTTTCCTGGTGAGGATAAGCTTGAAAAATCAGGCAGCTAGATGTATCTTTGCATTAGTGCTGACTGCAGTTCACTAAATGGCCACATGTGTCACTGTTATTGGGGTTTGATATATTTACGTACTTGCTTTAACTTTTAGCTACGGCTGATTTGTATAAAATCTGATACACTATATGTCATATCACTAATGGACTTTGACCACTCAACCAAGTTGTGATGCTGCCTTTAATGAAAGCATTTCTCCATCTCAACAAGCCTTGTTGATGTCATGGATAATTACTTAGTCTGAAGTTTGATAGGCATGTAGGGATATTAAAATATGACTGACTTCTACTTGCCTTGTATCTGTCATTTAAACATCAGCAGATTTGCTGTCTCTTTTGTTCCCTGCTGCTTTATATTGAGAGAGCAAATTTAATGCTTTCCATGCAGTCAGTCAGGTTGCCTGTTTATCTTCTTGTGTCATTGCACAGTGGGATTTTGCGTGCATGTGCTCAGAGGGGGGATGGTGGACAACCTAAAAAACCGAAAGCAGCCAGGGTGACCTAAATCAGGAGAGGTGATAACTCAGACGGATAGCTGGAGATTACCCAGGGATCAAGAGGCTCAGTGGCCTCTCAAACAACAATGACTGGAGAGCATATCCCTTCTCACCACCCCCCTACAGAGACCCTTATGGCTGTTATGGACCAAAACATGAATCCCAGTGTTCTCCATAAAGCTGCTTTGACACATGGTCTTCTAGTGGTTTAGTCATTTAATAGACAAAGAAGCAGCATTTCTTTAATGTCCCTGAGACAAACATACTCTTAAGCTCATTTTTGTGAGTATAAGATGATTTTGTTGTTGTGGTTTAATGCAGAGACACACTATTATTTGCTGTTATAGTGCTGCACACTGTAGAATTATAGGATTTGTGGCATCAACCGTTTAGTAAATGATTACAGCTATTGAATTACAGCTCAGTTTAATGAAATGGCTTTTGTGATTTGATTTTGAGTCATGTGTGTCCACAAGGCCACGTAGAGTCTATATCTGGATGGCTTTTGTTTGACTGCAGGGGTGCATTTGTTTCAATGAAGATGGCTTAACCATTAATTCATGATTGATTGATGATTCTCCTATACTGCGGCCACCAATAACAAGCCCATATTCTCCTCTCAGTGTATCTGCGAGAGTGTGGGATGTGTTTGTGCGTGGGCTTGTGAAAGAGGGGCACGAAAGGTTGCTCGCTGATTACTTTGTGCTGTGCTTCAACCGAGGAAATAAAAACCATTTGTTCAGGATATTTAGGTATGTCTTTCCCATGCTTAGCACCTTCACCTCTTACTCAGAAAAGGTGCTACAAAGACAGGCTTTTTTTTCCCCCAAAATGGTGGTGGCTGAGTGCATACATAAATACTGAAAATAGGGAGGGAGATGGTTGTGTATGAAAGAAAAGAGCTGAGCGTTTCTAAAATCTTCATATCATCTTAATCTCTTACCTGAAAATCTCTACTGTAACATAACCACTTTAACTAAAGAAATGCAGCTGTGTATTCTTTTAAAATGTTAGGATGAAGGATGGGGATGTGGGTACATACTGCTTGAGTGTACAGTAAATTTTGTGTGTGTGTGTTGGGGGGGGCAGAGGGTGGGGGTGGGGGTAGCTTGCTCAGGGCGATGCTTGGTCTAGAGACCATCTGGTTGCATTGGATTTTGGCATTGTTCACTTTCTGTCATCCAAACCTTTAACCCGCTTTTGCTCTCTGTTGTTTCTTCCTTTGCATGTCAATATAATATAGATACTGTTGTGTGAGAATAATAATAACCATATGTTTAAAAGAGTGGGCATTAGGAAACTTTAATGTCTTATGTAGTGAAAGCTTTCTGAGATGGAGCATGCTAGGCACAAAAAGAACTGAAACATGTTCTTTTACTGTAGAAATGAACTGCATCCTTGGTCTGTTAGCAACAAAAAATGTGGATGAATATCTTCCTGACTAAGGTCATATGTTATATACATTGCCAGTTAACAAGGTTAACAAACCTTGCCTGTGGTTGTTGTTGGTTTTTAATGGATTATTTGCTTTGACTTCAGCCAAGGTTGAGAAGTTCCATCTGTACAGTCAGTTAAACTGTACATCAAAGTAGAATGTTGTCTGACTCTCTCTCTTTTTGAATTTCTTTAGAATGTTAAACTTTGATGCCAGTAAAGTATCATTTATAGAATTAAAAGCAAATATTCAATGGTTACTGTCCACATTGGTAAATCCTGTAATTTAATAATACAATAAATATGATCAAGTAAATATTAAATCATATAATAAATATAATACAATTCATTCTTAAATACCCCAATAGTAATTGATGTACATTGTGTACACCTGGCCAGAATAGGGGACTTCTGACAGGTGTATTTGAAATGGCAGCAAGAGATAGGAACATTATTTGAACAGTGTTTCGAATGTAATTTTACAATTGTAAATTCCATTACATTTACATAAATAAGCGCTGTTTGATAATACAGCATAGTGCTGAAATGAATGACATCTACCTAGATTGGTAAGTAGGTTGGGACAGCTGATGTGTGGAGGAGGGGACTGTGATAGTGAGAAAGAAAGAAGTGGAAGGATGCACAGGCCATTTGGATTGTGTTGGTATTTATGTCATTTATGTTGTATATGAGTTTTTCTTTTTGATAAAAATGTCAAAAGATAGACATTCATAAAAAAAAAACATGTGCCACATAGCAGGTATAGACGTGTTTGCAAATCTACAGTACTTATTTTATTTACTCATTTTATTTTTACTGTCTCTCTCTCTCTTTCTGTTATACTTCCATATGCAACTGCACACACAGCCGAGACCAAACACAAAGTACAAGCTGGACCAGATACTTTCTCATCAAACATCCTTCCATTGTCATCAGAGACCCATGGGTTTCATTAGTGCCAGCTTTAAAACAACAACTTTCATTCCCACTCCCACACTCTAGTCCCAAATGCTTTCACTGAAGGAGGATACAACACTTGCCTGAAGGGTATGTGCATATGAAAAATATCATCTGATTTGTATTCTCTGCTTTCATTTGACCGGCTCAGAAAAATCTTAAAAAAAAAAAAATCCATTCTAATTCTTTTTTTTTTTAATCCTATAGATGTAGTGAAGTCACACTTTGTTGTTTTGTGTGTGCTCTCCACAGGTAAAATTACACATTTGTAATTAAAAGCAATCTGAGGAGCGGGCATGTTGATGAATAAAAGGCTGAACTGTATCAAGGGACT
The DNA here is from genome assembly GCF_900634625.1 of Parambassis ranga. Lineage (NCBI taxonomy): Eukaryota > Metazoa > Chordata > Actinopteri > Ambassidae > Parambassis > Parambassis ranga. The sequence continues at coordinate 10,140,561 of NC_041022.1, read as the reverse complement.
GGCTGAAATTAGAGGCTTGGTTCTCTGCAGAGAGTGGGGCAGGTGATCACGCTGGACACCTTCTTGGCAGTGACTGTTGCCTTCTGTAATTGTTTTCACTGGATCTGAAGGGTTTAATATGCTGCTTATGCACTCAGGGCACCACACTTTTTATCCACCCAGCTCACTATGCCTGCCTGGTTTTTTTGTCGTTTTTTTTTTTTAGTAATGCCTTGAGCACTTCAAGGTAAAAATTGCTAAGTGTGTACTGAAAATGTGGTTTATGCTTTTTTTTCCTGTCTGTCTAATGCGTGCAGAAGTAAGGGCTTCTTCTACAACAGACCTACATGTATACAACGTTAGGAGAGGGAAAAACATAAAGGAATGAAATCAGATTTGCAGCATCGTGACTTTTTTCCACTTCAATTAGAATGACATTAACTAAATAGCAAAGAAGTGGACAGAATCTGACTTTGCAGTTGCCTAGCAACAGTATAAAGACGCTTCCAGGGCTCCTGTCTAAGTGGCTTTCTCAAAATAAAGGGAGAGCAGAGCATCTAATGTTTCACCTAATATACAAATGCACAGGCAGTTCTTGTTTCCTTTTATTTTTGTATTTTAGTACATGGCTTTGGATTCAGGCTTTGCATTGCATGTTGGACGTTTCTAGCAGGCCTCCAGGGACAGTGTATCCTGAACGATCTGACATTTTTACCACTGGGCTGTTGAGGATGAGCTCAATCCAGGAGTCCCAAGCCCAGGAAGCTGACTTGTTCAGTATTCTGCCAATGTGTGATCCTGACCTTACTGTTGCATGTCCTTGGTGCATGCAGAGCGCAGCAAATGCCTTTTTGGGGGATTGCATGCTCCAGCCCATTTTAATGTGCCTTTTCATTCTCAGCACACCATCACTAAGCCTTGCAGCAGGGGCTCAGAGCAACCATTTTGATTATGAGACTGATTGAATTAATGCTGCTGAAGTTGACACTTAATGGTTTATGGTTGTCAGAATCGTTACAACACATGAGGCAGATCCGTGTAAAGACACCCTTAAATCCCCCCTTTTTTGTTCACTGGGAAAGAGGTTTCAGACTCTTAACCTTGCTAATCATGTGCAATTGTGTGCTAGCATTAAATCAGTCATAAGGTAGTGGATATAATACATTTTTTTAGCACATTAGCACTGTATGTGAATTCCAACATGCAAGACATTGGGCTGTTTTTCCTATGTATAGAATAGAATAGAATAGAATAGAATAGAATAGAATAGAATAGAATAGAAGCAGCAAAATACAGGGACTCAAAAAAAATACACATAGGTGCAGAAGCAAAAGTGCGCAATGTGTAATGCAGGTATAAATATAAGTCTAAAGTGTCAGAACCATTGACAGTAAAAACTATAGACAAAGCTTCCATGACGTCACCCGTTTGTTTCTGAAGAGCCATTTTGAGGCTCAGTAGGACGCTCTGACCACCACCGTGTTGTCAGTGTCACAGTCCGCCAAAACTCCACAAGTGGAGTTGGGGCAACGCTCATAATTTGGCATAATTTTAAGTCCAAATTGACACTAGAAGAGAACTTCTCATTTGAGACCAGAATGTTTTTTGTACCAGGCTGTGAACATGTTCATATCTGCTGTGAAGTTGGCTATTTTAACATGGGAGTCTATGCGAAATGACTCACTTCTGGAGCCAGCCCCCAGCCAGTGGTTGCGGCGTGAACTACAAGTTTTGACACTTCTCCCTGAACCCCGAAGGTTGCCGCTTGGTCAGAACATTATTTTTTTTCTCCTTTGATTTTCAGTCACTATTTGGTTTAGCCTGGACATCAATACTGCAAGATTATTGTTCCAATTCTTTGTTACCGCAGGTTTTGTCTCATCACACATTCCCTGAATTGTACTGCAACAGTTAGATGAAATATAATCTCACATCTACATTTTTACCACACAACACTGCGTTATAGTTCACAAAAGTCTTATTGGATATACCTAAACTTCATTTCTGTTTACATAATATTTAGTCATCTCTCCAAATACCACTAAATCCTATGTAACACCACCACTGAGGGTTGATACACTGCCTGTATGCGTCCCTATGCATTTGCCGCAGTCCCTTTCTCCACACTCCCACAGTTCATCTGGCCATCTGGGTTTTACATGCAAAAGTTTGTCCAATAAAAAATGAACAACCATGGTTAAAACAACACTTTTCTTTTTGACTCGTACCCACATTTTGATTTAATGTAAATTGGCTTTATTCATCCATAGCATACTTGCTGTGAAACTAGAGCCAAGTGGAATTTGTCATGCCTTAACTAAAAGCAATATTGCTGTCACAAAACATTAGCTTTACTTTTCTGATTGTGAATGCACTTTGTTTAAAAGTTTATTAAGCTTGTTTTCAAAAGTTGTTGGTTTCATTTTGCAACATAATTGGGAGGACCTGCTTGTGCATTGCAGACTTTTCCACCCAAAAGCAGCCAAGATAGAAATTCCATGCTGGCTGAAATGCAGCCTCATTTAGCAAGTGTGACGGTGATCATAAATTTACTTTATATTTTACTTCATATCCATCTAGTGGTAATGTTGCTAAATCTGATGTGAATTTATGTGATGCTTTTTGATGGACTCTCCCTTTTTCAAATGCAGATGTAAACAAGACACATATCAATTCCTGACCATCACATTCGACTTTTAGCTCTCAAAGATTATTGATATTTTAGAAGAGACTTAAAAGATGCTGTGAATCTGAAGGTAAAAGCTGGATCACAGCAGATTTATAGTGTGTAAAAAAAAAAAAAAAAAAAAAAAAAAAGACTGGACTCACATGTTGTTTGTTTTGCTCCAGCCTGATTACTTCTCATTTTGGCAAATTGACATACGATATATCACAGTTTACACACACGCAGATGATTGACGCCATGGACAGATTCAGAGAATACCTCATGACAAGTAATCCAGAAGCCGTCACACTCATGCCAGTAAAATTATTGGATTGCACTGATAGCAATATACAACTTGAAAGTAAATGTTTTATCTGCAGTGAGCCTCAAGATTGTATTGTAGTCTTTAGTCCCATTAGCAACATACCTACACTAACAGTGGACCACACACAATTCCCAGTCTGTGTGCAATGTAAAAACTTAACACATTACACACTATGGGTGTGTAATGAACTTATATAGACTTGTAGTTGTGTGCTGCTTGACTGGCAGTATGGGATGCCAGTGTCAGCGCTCGCAGATCCTCGTCCGTACAGTCGCCCCAATAAAAGGTCATCGTTCTGCTGTTCCTCTTTTTTACTGTCAAGCACAATGTCTGGCACAAGTTAGACATTAAACGCACCGTCAGTTTAACTGTGCTGCTGCAGACTCCTTGCTCTATGCAATGCAAACATAGCATTGTAGTCTAATCTCACTGCAGTCTGTTGCACTCTCATGCTGACTGCTTGTCTCTGTAAAAACATTGCTCTTGATTTGAGAGAATGCCTTTAGATGTAAGAATATTTCAGAGATGTGTTGTGATGATATTTTAACAAGCCTCTCCTTTTCTCTCTTGTCTCTCTTTTTTTGTTGGCATCCTTTGTGGATCAACCATTCTTCTCCTCTGCATTTAATTTGACAGGTAAGTCCATCTCTTGTATTTACGGTGAAGCCTCTAGGCTGGATTAGCTCACATACATTGAGTGTCACAGTGAGAATGTTTTGCCTAAATTGCATCCTAAGTACTTGTTGCACCAAGGGGATGCGTTTTAGCACAATGGTTTTGTAAACAGTGAACGTGGTCCCCTTTTTTTCTCAGCTGACACTTGGAGAATGGGGCAATTCCATTTATGCAGCAAATCTCATTGGCTACTGGAGAGATGCCAATCTGCCCTCACAGATAGGGAAGAGAGAGGGAGCAAGGAGAGCGGGGAGAATAGCATTTATTCATCCTGACACCGATCAGATAAATGGGAAATGATAAATGCTGTCTATTTTTACTTCCCTTAACCTCTGTTAACTTGTATTCAAAAAGAAGCTCTTATGGTCTGTGCTGTGCATCTGAACCACGCAGAGCGTCGCTTAGGATTCGGATTTATTTGAGGTGATCTGACTACCGAAACAGGATGCAGTTGTCATGATGACTCATTTATTATGAAAAGGGAATAGGTTGAGGAAATGATGTGTGCTTGGTGAAAAAGTATATCGTCATGAAACAGGATGACTCAAATGGGCTTTTAGTTCCCAGTATATATTCATTTTGCATTTATTTTGTTTTGTTTGCTTTTAAAAGCTGCTTTTGGCAACATGTAATGTTAGGGAAGCTCAGTTTTTAGTTGCCATTTTAGCCAGCATGTGAACCAGTACTACGTTTTTGACTTCATTATTCAGTTCTTAAAGACAGTTCAGGAGGAAATAGTATATTTTTGTGTGTGTTAAAATTGATCTGCACATAGTTAATGTTTTTATGCCTTGAACAAAACCATATTGATACTTTCCTTTTATCAACTAGCCTTCTAAATTCAAACTAACACACATTTATTTAGAAGTTGCCTTCACAATTCTTCACACTTTCCCACTTTAAATTAATTCAAATTATAAAGAAAGAAAGAAAGTAAGAAAGATTAGCTATATAGCTAAACCATTACAATTACCATATCCTCTTAGAATTTCCAAATCAGATGGCAACAATTGCATCCTCAGTAGGTATGTCTGGTGTGTTCATCATGCTAGGATCTAAATTGCCTTCTACAGCCCTGGATCCAAGCCTGGACCGCCTCAGGTAGTTCCCAGATCACAAATGCAGGGGCCGTAGGACTTTGTCTGTTATAAGGTCGTTAGGCTGTCAAAAGTAGATGTAGACATGTTAAATACAATCTATCTTTTTTTTATTACCTCTTTATACATGAGTGAGAGATAAAAAAAAATCCATATATCTGATATCATGCTATAAAATGAACCAAAAGATACACAAGTAGTGCAGGGAAAAAAAAAAACAAAACAAACCAAAAATAAATAAAAATAAGTAAAAAAAACTATTTCATCACAGTGTTCATGTAGCTGTTGCAACTGCTGAAGAGTGATTGCACATATTTGACCTGCATGGGATGCGAGCAAGGTGCCCAAAAAGAACATCAAAACAAAAGTACAGTTTGGAAGTGTACATAAAGGCAAAAACCAGGTCTTATGCTCCAGACAGATGGATCAAAGATAGGGTTGTTTGGGTCCAATAGCAGAAAACCATTTGATTCATAGCAGGCAACATAGGTGAAGAACTTCAAACCCACCTGCATTAGACCTGCAGTTTGGTATTGCTTTGCTGCATCAGGGCCCGGACTACTTACTGTCATTGATTCAACTATAAGTTCTGACTCAAATCAGAGTGCTTGAAGATAACATGAGGCCATCCAGTGGAAAGTTAAAGCTGTACCAGAAGTGAACCTTTCAACAGGCTAATGCTTCTAAGCGCACTAAGTAAATCCACCAAGGAATGGCTGAAAAAGAAGAAATGGAGGGTTACAGAGTGGTCTTGTCAAAGCCCTGATTTGAATCCCATTGAAATGTTGTGGTGGGGATTTGAAACGTGCGGCACATGCAAGAAAAAAACCCAGATATCTCACAGCTGAGGGAATTTTTCATGGAAGAGCGGTCAAAAATGTTCTGCAAGCCAATGTCAAAGGCTGGTGGACCATTATGCAAAACACCTACAAGAATTTATTTCTGCTAACAGAGGCAAAGGGGGCACTTTGAACTTTCTCTTTCGAAAAATATCACTTCTGAATGAATAAATAGTGATGGCAAGTATCTGTAGTCACTGTTTTAATAAGGATCAGATGTTGGCTTATCCAGCACTTTCCATGAAATATTGTTCGAAGCAGTTTTAATGAGTTCTTTATGTACTATTTGGATACACAGTAAGTTAGACAGCTTCTTTCTTATGCCCCCATTACCTTAATACTTATCTTGGTGTTGTTTATCCTGGCAAAAATATTTCCACTAGCTCAGCTGTTTGTGTAGGAAGGTGTTAGGGCTACAGAAACTTGCCTGAGAGACTTTGGGCTTCCATGACCTTTAAGTATACTGACTAAATATATAATAAATATATATATATATATTTATTATATATATGTTGGTCAGAATGAATTGCACACAGGAATGTTGACACGGCATTTTATTGATTAGTCTGTCCTTGTGCAGATGCCAGAATATGTGCTAGCACATATTCTAGCATCTGCACAAGGACTGCACAAGGACAATACTAATCAATAATATATATATACTGTATATATATATATGAATATTGACATGTGAGGGATAGAACTGGGTTATATACAAACATACATAACCTAAAAAATGTGTAAACATTTGATCTGATATTATTTTGGATTTGTTTTAGATGTCATCAGCTGCAGCACCACTGGTATAAATAACAATAATAAATGAATAGAAAATCCTGTGTCCGGTCCTGGATAAAGCTTTTGTAGTTCAGCCACCGTAATGCTCTGAATATTAGGCGCTGACCCACATCTGCTCTTATACAGGTTACATGAAGCCCCAGATGCAGGCCCAGCTGTTGCCATGTATTATCTCAGTCACTGACCCTGATGTTTTATGTTAAATGCAAGACAAAACTTTAGCATTGGCTAATCCAACATAGCATAAGTATAAAACACAGTTAAATGATAATAATAACAACATTTATAATACTAGTAATAACAATAATAGACCGGTTCCTCCGTCACGCTCTGAGTCAGTGTAATGAATATTCATTGGACGGACCTTGCCTCCACATTCTCTAACCATTTTCACCTTCAGCAGCCTCCACTGCTCTTCCTACAGTACTATGCTGTATATGTAGGTAAGAATATTGACTCCACAGTCATTATTATTAATTCAGTGTGGTGCATGTAAATGAAGCAGTGGGAAGAGAGAGAGAGCTACAGCCTACCTGGAGAGTTAGCCTGAGTAATGAATGTAATTACAGTGCCCTGTTGGAACCGTGTCTGTTGTAGCAAAGTTATTTTTCCACATTCATAAGAGAGGCTTTGGAAGTATAAAGCTGTCTGTCTTGCTTTTACATGAAAATGTATTGTTTCTCTCTTTATGTAATATTTAAGCCAAATCTCACCTCTCACTGTCCTCTTTCAGTTAACCTCCAGTGTGTATGTAGGTTACACAGACAGCAGGATTTTAATAGTTGTTATCAGTGACTTTAGTACAGTGATAGCAATTCCAGCATCAGAAATTAGGAAGAGGGTAGAGAATGATAGAAAATGGTGTCAGAGGTTTTGGATTTAAGAATATTGTTGATGTTGATTAGAATATTGATCCTGATAACCCACCTGTTATAAAAGAAGCAGCAGAAAGCCACCCACACATTGTCATTAGTCATCAGCAGCTCCTTACAGCCCACTGCAGTACATGCTGCCACCCATGATTTAGCTCTCTATCCAGTTATGAGGGGGTGTTAAGCGTTTATTATGCAGCACAGTCCCAGTCCCAATGAGATGGCAGAATGTTGCCCGATCAATTCTCCTCACAGGAAGCCGGGTTAATTTATTTTTTAAGGATCTGCTTGCGTCTCTAAGGGCCCTGGCTTGCTGCAGGTTGTGATGCAAGCTATTTCCTAAAGATCTGCAGAGTGATGTTTGGTCACTGACACACACACACACACACACACACACACACACACACACACACACACACACACACACACACACACCACTTCACAGGCACTGTAATACATGTCATATGCTCTGCATACATGCATTCACCAATTTCATATGCTGTCTGGTGTTGTTGTGTAATACAAAATCTTTGTTTGCACCTTTTCCTCACACATTCTGATAAGGCTAGATTAATGGGTTATTTTACAAATGAACCAGTAACTTAACTGTAACTTTATTTCATTGTCTGCTTAGCTTAGCTGTGATGCATACTTTGTAACATGTGCTATAGCAACACATGATCACTTCGTTGTGAATCATTCTGCCACGTGAGGTTATACAAAGACCGCAGTGAGGTTTTCTTTAGGATGAAGGAGAAGTGGTGGTGCTGGGTCACTGAGGTGTAGTTTGAACTCAATGTGCTGCTATCCATGACTTAAAACTGTGATCAAACTAAGATAACAATATATGTAAATGACTATATTTGTGGACAGGCTGATGCCGGCTGACTAGCTTATGTATTTGCCGTTGCAAGTTGTGTGTGAGTGCTTGCTGTTTTGCTAATGCAGCTAAAATCATCAGCATCATTTAGTAGCTATACATACACCTTTAATCTACGTGGGTTTCCATATGGTTAGTTTAACCTTTTTGTACACCGCACCACCTCCAGTATTTTTTTTTACTTTTCACTGTGTGACCTTTACTCCTTGTGTCTGTAACTGTACCTTCATAGGCATCATTTATTCTTTTGTGACATCTCATCTCAGCGTTATCCGCCTACAATGCAGCCTTAGACACCACATGACCGCCAGGTTTGCTTGTGCTTATTTATAACCTCACATGTGCACACACACACACACCACATGCTCAGATTTGCTCACCTACAAGACAAGCCATTAGCATGTGTACTGTGCATGCGTCTCATCTGTATCATCTGGCTGGCAAACAGCTCTGCAGCTCTGCTGTGTTATGCTGTCTTGCTTGCTGCCTGACTGCTTTTCACCACAATCTCACACTGGTTTCCTCTGACAGAACAGTAATTAGATTTTTGTAGGACAGTCACAAAATTACCACATCATACGCTTATTATTTTCTAAATCAGTTATGGATTTCCATATAAATATAAAACACATCATTCAACCATCAGTTGTTGTTTGAAAATGTGACGGAGAGGTGAATACATTTGTTATCACTATGATCATTTTGGTTACCACTCATCTGTATTGATTTTTTACTGAGCATCATCAATCAAGGCATTTATAATGGAAGATGTCTGAGAGCACATATCTGCCCTCAGGGAATTATCACCCAAGGCTCAGGTCAGGCAGAGATTTGATCTATTGTCAGTTAGATGAATTGATGTTTTTCTCTGTGTTTACCATATCTCACAGACACACAGAAAGAGAATGAGAACGACGGTAAATGTTAGCAGAGATAGAGAGAAGTCTAAAGTAGTTTAACATCAGCCCTCAGGAGTGAAAGTTATTAAAATATTCAGAGTCCTTCTCCATCACCCTTTGCCCAGGTTGCTTGTTTGAGAAAGGAGTGAAATGAAATCAATAGCAGTGCCAGTACTGGCCTCTGTGCCAGGCATCATCCAGTATTTATACAAATGATGCTTTACAACCTTAAAATTATCCTGCAGTTGCATGTTGAAGGAACTGTGAAGGACTCGAAGGAGGTGAAGTGAAGAGGGGAAAAAAAATAAAAATCACTGTCCTCAGTGTGATGGCCTGCCTTACATGCAGCAGACATTTGCATTCACATCGTATGACAGGTTGTGATTAACGGCTGTGTTGTGTCTTAAAGTGGGGCACCTTTGCTACCATAAATAAGAAATGGATCATAAATCCCACAAGGCAACTTTAGGCTATTATCGCTCCCTAAAACGCCTCCATTGCCTCCTGACAAATAACTGGTAAGCGTTGTTCTTTTTGTTGTTTTAGTTCTAGACTCAGTCAGCCTGTTAATTGCCAGGAGATGTACATTTTCGACATCAAAATGTAGCATATTATGCAAATAGCTTACACTACAGCCCTCATTTTCAACCTTTAAGGGACATTTCACACAAACACTGGTTTGATGTTACTGATTGATAGTTGAAAACAACTGTGACATCACATATGAATATACATTTAAAATATTAATGTGATGGAAAGAAATCTTTAAGTATGGTTTGAAATTAGCATCTGGTGCTCCTATTCATCTAAGTGCTGTATTCCCAACACATCCTCCATATTAAGAGGGATAATTAGTATGTGATGGGATGTTACCTAAAAAAAATCATGTGACCTGTGGGAGGAAGAGAGTGTAATTTAATATGGATGTCCTCTCTGTGGCTCGGGCACCCAGTAATGTTACAAAGTAGTGAAAATATTTGCCCATCACTGTGATTTTTTTCAGTTGAAAATATTTCATGTCAGAACCAGTGAGTGGTATAGCGCAGTTTCAGCCAAATTAATCCTCAGCCCCTGCAATGCCTTTTTTCAGACACATATTGCCTAAGGGACCTTAAATCCTCTGCACTTATTCTCAGACTGGGCTCACTCCCAGGCTCTGTATCAACCCTAACAAGATCCACAAAAAAAAACAAAAAAACATCTCAAATCCTATAAGAATCAACCACATCTTACCTGTTTTACAAACCCCTTTTGGCATATTAATAAACAAACAAACTTTAAATTAAAGAATCTGCTCTTATTGAGACTAATTATGTAATGATTGTCACTGAGTTCTTAAAACATTTTTATTCCTGCTGACTTACAAGTTGTAAACATTATCTTAATTTATCGCAAAATAACACCAAAAAAAATACTCAATTTGATGCATTGATCATTTCAGGGAAAAAAACTGCTGCAAAATTCAGTATATTGATGATGATGATGCCCCTGCTGTGGAAATTTGCAGAACATGATGCACAATAGGTAAAATGCAGCCACAGTATGAGAATATGCACACTAGAGAGCAGTCTGTACCCTCTTTCTGCAGTCGTAGGGTTCCTCCATCTCCCTTTCACATGACGTACTGTTCATGTCAAAAGGGACCCAGGACACACAAACATCTGTCAGCTCCACTAATTTACACAATGAACACCAGAGGAAGAAGGATATATTTACACCTCTAAATGGCCTCGTATTCAACAAACATTTTTTTTACGTCACATGAAAAACACAGAGATGAATATTGCAATGTGCAAATCTTCCTTAAAGCTGGTGGATAATTTCGTTCTGCTACTACTTGAGTTTTTGATTTTAAGTATGCATGGTTTGCAATGATTGCAGACTTTTTTTTTTAAAGTGTGCTTGATTCAGTTACACGGGAGAGAACGCCCCTCTGTGTGACAGCCAAAGAGGGGCAAGCAATGAGAGGCATAGCTTTTTATATCTTTGACACTTGGGCGTTCTTTACTTGGATGATACACAAATAGTGGTTATTATAAAATGAAAATATGCTATAACTGATAAAAATGAAATAGATCATTTTAATCTATTCACATAGATAGGCAATGGGAAAGGGGCAAAGAAACTACACTGATAACGAGCCAATACAATGAATGATGAAAAACAACAAATCTGGTTAAAACAGATCTAAAATTCAGACCATGGATTCTTACATTGGAGATGAGATGCAGATATCCCTCTGCCCCTTATATTTATATATATATATATATGATTTTTTTTCGTATTTCATCTTTTTTTTGTTTTTTTCTTTGTTTTTTTCTTTTTTTTTTGGTTCGATACACTGCAGAGTCATGGCTCTCCAGTCCATGAGCGCAAAGACTGCGTCTATTGTCATTCATCCTCTCTGACAGGCTTCTCACGTACAAATGAGTTTACTGTGAATAGCAATTCATTTATTTAAACGTTTTCTGTAGTTTACAAAAGAAATAGATTATCTTTTTTTCCCATTTTTTTTCTCCACACTTGCACTTGTTCTTTTAACATATTTTACAGACTTATTTTTTTTTACATTTTGAATTCAACTTAAACATGTTTTTAATATTTTAAATGCTTGTCAAATATTGTGTACCATAATACAAATGGTTGTTTTTTTCTTCTTTTGTGTTTCCCCAGTTTATTTTTTTAAACAATAATGAAATGTCCTGAAGTAGAAAGACACATTAAAGCTCAAATATCCATCCATGAGAGAAAAGCCTCAAATGTCCACAATGTATTCCTCACAATGTGTTTCTGTAGAACATCAACAGGTCCATGAGTCAGATGCCCCATTGTGCCCTGTGACTTAAGATCAGCAGTAGATAGTGAGCAGTATATCCACCACAGTCAGCCACAATAAAGCACACTCCTTACATATCACAGTGAGATGCTGTGTAAAAAGTGTCCAAAAGATCCAATTATTCCTTCAGTCACACAGTACCCCCCTCTCCCCAGTGTATCCAAAACGGGATTTACTGTATATCCATATAATCACAGGTAAAGACTTACTTAAAAAGCCGGGTCACACTTCACATTCCCGAGAAGGTTGCTGTTGGCAAGTGCAAGAGCCATATTCATTGATGATTACCAAAGCTCCTTCAATATGGTTAGGTTTATAGTCAACATAGTACTCCGGTGTAGAAATTGCAGCCATCTGCTGCATGCTTTGCTTTTGCTTCTGCTTACGGCGCTGACTGCTGAAGCACTGCCTCAGTTGCCTTATTCCAGCTGGAAAGCACTTCCATGCCACATACAGCATAAGCACTATGATGAGAAAGGAAAAGATGAGTGCCATGGTGCCAGTCACCACCTTGTGGATCTGCATGGTGCTGTCCAGATCATCATGACCAACTGTGACAGTGAAAGAACTGGTGACCACCTCACTCCCCTCACCCTCATAAGGGTTTGGTGTAAATGGGCCCAGGAACACAGAGCCACCCTGGGCCAGATCCCTCGTAGAGGCGTACAGGCCTGCTGTGGTTACCTCTGTTGGGGATCCTCACATAGCTGAAAAGCATAGACAGCATCCAACACATCCTCACCCTGCGCAGTGTCAGGGCTTGAACACAGCAGGGAATTGTCACGCTGGCCTCGAAAGGCACTCAGCCAAGAGGCCAAGGCACACACGTTGCGACTGCACTCCCAGTCATTCCCTGCCAGGGTAATGCTGTCCAGAGATGACCACGAATCCAGGATGCGCTGGTCCACAGAGGTCAGTCGATTGGAATCGAGCATCAACACCTTGAGGTTGGGTGAACTCTCGAAAACGTGCGGCTCAATGTACTCGATTTCATTGGCTGACAGGTCAATCTTCTCTAAAAAATGCCATGTCCAGTCCAGGGTATTGACAACAATAGTAGCACGATTGTTGTGCATGTACAGAGTACGTAAAGATATGAGGCGAGGAAAGTGGGCTAGGTTGACTTTAACCAGCTCATTGTGCTCGAGATGCAACTCAGTCAACTTGATTAGGCCGGCGAAGGAGTTTCGTGCCAGGCTCTGCAGTTGGTTGTATCCCAGGTCTAGAAACTGCATGCTCCTGCAGTCTTGAAAAATCCGCACCGGCACAAATTTTAGAGTATTGTAGCGCAAATGCAAATTGGTGAGCTTCCTAAGGCCGTAGAACAGGTCAGGCTCTAGTGTCTGCAGCCTGTTGTATGAGAGGTCCAAGATACGCAGGTTTGGGAGGGGCCTAAAGGTACCATTTGGCAAGCTTTCAATCCGGTTGCTGCTCAGGTCCAACTCTTTGACCCGTCTTAGCCTTTCAAATGCACTTTCCTCTACAATGTCAATGTTGTTGTGATCCAGGTAGAGCCAGGTGAGCTGTGACAGACCAGCCAGTTGGCCTTCACGCAGCTCGGTCAAGTTGTTCTCTCTCATCGACAGGCCCATGGCGCTGCTCAGATTGCGGGGAATGTCTGTGAGGTTGAGCCCCTCGCAGTACAGCAGCTTGCTGTCGCAGCGACAGAGCCTTGGACAGACCCCCTCCACCAAGGGAACTGTCCTTAAAAAAATGCCCAATGAACAGAGTATCAACCCAGGGGGCTTCTTCAGTGGCCACTTTAAGTACAGTCCAATTAGAAGGAAATCCATTAGCATAAATATCCAGGGATGTCTGGGAGAAAATGTCCATTGAATCACTCTGGATATTGTTTTTGCACCTATCAGATCATATTTATCAGATCATATTTCATTAATTTACTAATCTGCTTCCTTCTGTCTTTATAGTTTAGCTGCAGACAGGGTTATTATGTTTATTTTATTCAGTCCCCGACGAGAATCCCCGTCGAAAAAGCAAAGAGTAGGAGAGCAAGTCTCTTTGCTTATGTTAGATATCAAGCAGTGGGTGGAGAGTAGACGACATTAAAAAAAATAAAACTGTCCTCTGTGATCAATCTAATTCAAAAAGATTCCTACTCACCCCTATCCAAAAGCTGACAATCTTCATTCAGCATCTCGCTTTGTACCCCAACACTAATTATGTGCGAATCTAAAAAAGACCCCACTGTGGTACAAATTCTCTCCCCCCCCTCCCTTCTCTCTTTTCAGTGGACACCAGATCCTTGGCAGGCTTACAATGTCTTAGTTCTCTTCAAGTGAAAGAGCCAGAAAGAGAAGGAATCCAAGTAGCTTTCAGCGAGATGGTAGGAAGTGCAAGTTCCCCTGTCTGCATGCATGAGCTCTGTCTCTTCTGCTCCTCCGCAGTCCTCTGCTGCAATGATCAGAGGGAAGAACAGACAACCAGAGAAAGAAAAAAAAAAGACCACGGAAGAATCTTTAAAATATCTGTCTTGCTCTTTTCTCCCTCCCCCTCCTCCCTGCTTAAGTTTCAGCAGATCTGTCAAAATGTATTAACGTCCATCTCTGAAAGAAATCACTGACTTGTAACGCATAAATCCATTCAAGCGGTTAATCATGCTTTCAGTGACGGATGCAAGAAGAAAAAAAAAAACAGGATTTAAAGAGGTGAACCCTGTTCACTGTTTTCTTGTGTAACAATATTCCTTGTCATCCTGTATCGGTTAAGAAGCCGCTCGCATCCCCTGTGGCTTGCAGGTTTCGTTCACTCCCTCGCTCGCCCGGTGTTTTCTCAGCCAGCTGGAAGAGGCTGCTGAAGGCTGGTGCTGGTAGGCAAGCAGGGGCGGTAAATGTGGGGAGCAAAGGAGCGCGCAATCCCTTGCAGCAGACCAGTATACTGACAGCGCATGCAGAAGCACCTTCTGTTCACTGAGTGTCGTAAGCCACTCACAATTCAGAGTGCTCGCTTACTTTCCCTCACTCTCTTGCTCTCTTTCCCTTGATCGCTCACTCACTTGTTCAAGCTGCTCCCCTCCTCCTCCTCCTCCTCCTCTCTCTCTCTCTCTCTCTCTCTCTCTCTCGCTCTTCCTCTCTCTCTCGCATCCTCCCTCCTTGCTTTTCTCTTGCTGTGTTTTTCTCTGTGCCTCAGACATTTACATATCCAGAATGGGCTGGGCTTAAACCAGGAGCTTTAATGAACCTCCCTTCCATCTCTCTCTCTCTCTCTGTCTCTCTCTCGCTCTCAATCTCTCTCTATAGGTTGCTCTCTCGCTCTATCCTTTTCCCTCTCCCCTCCCTCCCTAACTGACTGTAATGATTTGAGGGTCTTTTGACATTGGTCATTGCTATATGTAAGCATTTTTTTGCACTGCTCAAGTCTACACACACACACACTCACTATATATATATATATATATATATATATATATATATATATATATATATATATATATATATGCACAGTTAATTTGTAATTAATTTCAGTAATGACACAATTTAAATGTACTCATGGATTTCTTTTCATTTTGCATACATGACGTTATGTAATGAATCAGTCTTGGTCTATTGATATTCATTGTTTAGCCTTGGCTACAATAAGGGCCAGAGTGTAATGAGTTAAGACCAGAGTATGACATTCCTCATTTGATCAAACTGTCCTGTAGCCAGGCATTCTATGTCATTGTCAATTATGGCTACGCTATCCATTCTGAATACAGATGTAATTGCTTGCCACATAATATTAGCATAAAGCTATAACATAAATATTCCTCTCTGAAGGTTCGCTCTCGTCTTGCTCTTCACGTCTCTCGAATCCCTGCTAGCCTTGTCATCGTTCTTCCATTAATTTCCAAAGACAATGAGCTGTGACTGTGCCTTACGTAGCTCATATCAGCCAAGTTACTCACCAGCTGACCTTCTTTTTCCTCTCACAGTTGATTGCATATTTACTGGAAGAGCTTCTTTTTTGTGTTTGCTGGTTTAAACGTGGAATATGAGCAAAAAAGGGACAAATTAGAACAAATGTCATTTTAATTTTAATTATAATCCACATGACTCACACACCCTACCCTACTAAAGAGGTTCTCCTTCATGTTAATTCTATTCTGGGTCTTCTGTATAAACCCCCTATGGAAGCATGGTAGGTTTACATTATCTCCCTGCATGTGTTTGAGCAGAGGCTATGTACAAAATGTAGCAGCAGTTTGGCTCTCTATTTGATTACAGTCATTATACCAATGAAGCACAATTACCTAACAGCCCTGTACTTTGTTATGGCCCTGTCTGATATTTCACAGCTTAACCTTGGATACTCAATCTGCCATCATTGGCTTCAAAATATTTGCTTATATTATTTTTTTCAACTATCTGAGAAACAAAAATTAACAGTACCAGGAGAAATATGGCAGCCATCTTTCTGATAAAATGGTCAACATGGTCATAAATTGGAATCACATCTCTTCTGACTTACGGCTACAAGGTAACCTATCAGAACACACCATAAATAAACTCAGAATATTAGGGACCTTTTTCACAGCTTTCATTTGACTTTTCACAGAAAGGGCAGCACAGGAAGAGTTAACAGCGTTAGCTGTAACCAGAATGCACCATCAAAGCAGGTCTTGCCCTATGTGGAATTCAGCTATCATTACTGTGACTGTGACAAGGAACATGTATGCTGTGAAGACAGGCGATATTTAGGCCACATACCAGATATGAAAGCAAAAAATGTGTGACTGCGGCAAAAAAGAACTCTACCAACCCATAAAAGCAGCTCAGATGAAAGAGACAAGCTGATGATGTGTCAATAAACTTCCATGACTGTCAGTCTAAAGACAGAATTAAGAGTCAAACAACTGACTGTAGCTGTGAACTCAATAAATAATAGACAACACGATTATTCTGTCAGTCAATGATCAAAGTCAAAGTAAATGCAAACTTCAATAGATGACAAAACAAACTTAATAACATTTACCTTAATTTATGAATCCAGTGTCAAAGTATCTTTCCTGTAGATTTAATTAATGTTTTGTATTTTGACCATAACCATTAAAGTACTCAGTGCAGTGTTGACAGCAGCACACATAGTGGCAAAAAGGAAAAGGAAGAAAAATTGTCCTTCACATGATCTGGACATCTTGAAGTTGGAATCGTCTCGGCTTCACCTTTGCTATATTCCCACTTAGCTGTAATGGATGACTACACCATCAGCTAATGACATGGTGCACTGTAATGACTCGACATGGCGAACAGGAGATGACAGTATCCAGGCCATCAGTTTAAGAGTTTAAGAGCTTTGGCAGTCTGCTTTGAAGTAAAACCCAGCACTAGTGAAAGTGTGTCAGCTTGTATGTGGGCATGAAACGCACATTACTGACATACTGACATAAAGGCAGTCATACAAACAGATCACATTACATTACTGCTGTGGATATGGATGTTAATCTATTATAAAATGTAATAAAGAATATGTATGATTGTAGTTACAATGTATGTTGTGTATATACAGTATGTTGGCATGTTGCTGTCAATAAGGAAACCATTTTTTTTTTGTAAAACCCCCCAATCCAGTGGTTAGCTACTTTCCCCTCAGTAAGTAATGAGTCTGGAAGCAAACATGCTCCCTGTGCTGTTCATTGCCAGTGCTTTCTGGCAGTTAGAGCAATTGCACTAACACTGTAGGCATGTTCCTGTAATGTCTGTAGCTGAACTCACCCCTGATGGGTCATAAAATATAGTGTGGCTGCCTGTAGCTCAGACTGTTAGGATATTAGTCTGCAAAATACAGAAAACAATACCTGCCGTCTATGGATTTCATCTAGAATGTGTAAACTATTGTGGCTAGGGCTTTAATGTAATATTTATTACTATGTAGAAATGCTACGCTGTCACGCTCAGGCACTTTGCAGCTATGTTTGAACCAAATACGCGAAATGTCTATGTATGTTTCAATTCTTAAGGTTTAATTATGCCCTTCTATTTGTAACATTAATTGTTTTTTTATACAACAAACTGATTATCTATTAGGGTTTATTGTCTGCACTCTGACTTGATTTCAGAGATTAAATAAGACAAAAAAATCATCTATGATTACAGTCCTATTATTTAAATCATTAATTGAATCAGAGGACATCTGTCTGTGCGAGTCCAACAAAACAAGGCAGTTGATAACTCGCTGGCTCGCCGCAGAGATAATGTTGATGGGCATCTAGGGAAGGATTGTCGTGGAGGAACTTAGAGTGGAGTATCAGTGGTGTGTTCGAGAAACAGTGAGATTACATTATATCTACAACTCCCAGCAGAAAGGGGGTCACAATAGGACATAGGGTTACGGCTAAGTTTAGTTCATTTTAAATGTTTATTTTGTATCGTCTTTGATCATTTATATGGCATAATTCCATTACATAACCAGCAACCGAGGGTGAACTGAGGAACTGAAGAATTTTTTTAAGTCAAATATAAGTGAGATAGCCACAGGCTCTTCTAATTATTACCACCATACAAAGATGTATCTCTACTAAATCAGAAATATGAACGCAGTAACCCAGTGAAGACTTGTATTAGTATATGCATTCTGTTTCCGACAGAATACCGAAAATAAATCCATCTAACTCTCACCATCGGGAAGTGTTTTAAAAGAGACATACACTAACTGCAGTAAACAAAACAGGAAAAACAATACCATCATAATGTTCAGTGGAGCATGTGACAGGAGGTTACAACTTCCTGAAGCGTGTTTTTGTGTGATGCAAAGTTTGCTTCAGTAAAAACTGTCAATAGAGCATCATGGGTGTGATCCGGTAAGGTTTTAGAAGCAGGTAAAAGTTTGGATTGATGTGAGGAGAAAAAAACCTTCACCAAGCCTGGTGAAGGTGTTGTATTGTGTTTGTGTTGATGCGATGAAAACACTAGGGAGAAAAAAAAAACAAGAAAAACGAGCGTACCTGATAAGGACAACATTGGTAAAAAGGAGAGCGTTTCATGGGTGGAAGGAAATGCCAATACATCTGGGGGTGGCTTTTGAAAACAGCATGGCCTTTAATAGCCTCAAGCTCCTTTTAACTCCCAACACTTAAGTAAAGCTTCACACTCTGTAAATAATAAAACATTCTGTTAACTTTCTCTTACTTTCTGTAACATTCTGTTTCTTTATTAAACGCAAGCCTGCCACAACGTGTTTAAAACTTAATGTTATTTTCTAACCAATTTTTATTTATTTCATTCAGTCTTTAAGATCTGAGAAACACTGGCCCTGGTATTAAAACATTAGGTTTTTAGTATTGCTTGCAGCAAAGCTTATTGTTGTTAGATGGATAAAAGCCATTACTACTTTGAGAAGTGACTAGTTTTAGTAACAAAGTACAGTAGATTACAGATTCAGATTACAGTTAAGTAATGATGATAGAGTCAATATAAGCACTACTAAAACAAATATTCTGTGTCAGTGAGTAGCTGGCCTCAGTTTGAACTGCTGAGTTGTTTATTCCAAAACCCGCGACACCAACTCTCAGAAGGTAACCAACAATGGATTCCGCTCAGTCACTTTGAGGTAGCTTAGCCTTTATTCCGTGGGCTGAGCCATGCATACTACGATCTTTATTCAAGAACCCATCTGAGGAGAATTTGTTTCAAGGCATAGCTCGTTGTTGACAGTGTTTATGGAATTACTTTTCCCGCCAGAAGAGACAGAACTTCTACACCGTAGCTCTTGTAAAGCATAATGAAGCAATCGTGATTGGCCTTGATCTGTATTACAATATCAGGCATATTCTCATGTGCAGCGTAGTTTGCGTGTTATAGTGTTGAAAACATTCTTTACTGTGCAAGGTGAAGTGTTGAGTGTACATAGTGTCCCTTTTGCTGTTACTGTCAGACTCTTGAGGTTGCATAAATTGTTTCTTTCTTCCTTAGCTCCCCTGTATTGCCTTGACATGCTGTCCTTCTTTCTTTCTTTTTTCTTTGACATGTTTCTGACCAGAAAATTGACTCATTTTCACTTAGTTATGCTGCTTTCTCTAAACACAGCATAGTAAATTGTTCCAGGTATGTGAATGTGCTGTATCTTAGATGCCATTACAAGGTCTAGAAAAGGTCTTATACAGCATTTTTGTAGACCTTGCCCAGTTGCATATACTGACATATGTTCCTATTCTGTCTGCGTTAATAAAATATGTATCCTTCTCCTACATTCTTTACCTGAAAAGCAAAAGAAAAAACTAGTTTTTCAAGTAGTGATGCAAGAAACAGTTGGTGAAAGAAAACTGCACTGACAGAAATGCTTTAGTTATAATCAGCAGTCAGATACCAGGCAGGGAAGCCAAATACACTTCGTTGTCAGACTAACAAAGCACATTGTCAAGTAGACACAGATATATAAACAACAAAAAGCAACACAGTGCCTGTTTGCAAGGCACATGTGAACAGAGAAGATATATTACTGATCTTGACATTGCTACAGGGAGTTTTTGAGAAAAAGAACTCAACAACTTATCCACTTTTACCACGACCACACATTTTGCTAATAAGTTCTAACAAAAGATGGATAGATAAATCTGCATGCCTGCTAATGTTTCTGCAATAAATCCTCACAACAAGACCTTAAGATATTTGAACTCCATCAATTCAGTTATCAATATATCTGAAAAAAAGTATATGGCATTGGTATATATGCATTGAAATAGTAGTGAACGGTTCCAGTTTATGCCAGAGGTCAGATGTAAATGGATGTAAATGGATGTGCTGGATGGCCTGATGAAACCAACAGATCCACTTCCCACAAGGTGGAATAAGGTCCTGAGCTGACCAAGGCTTACACTTCACACTCGTTCTGACACACAATTACAGCAGCTGTCATTTGAAGTTTGTTTACTGTCCTTGTGGTTTGACCCTGCATTATTCATTTGGTGTCATACTTTAAATAATAATCTTGTAATGAGCTCTATATATTTAATATGTTTACAAATAGACAGTGCATCCACCGACATAAAAAGGTGACAGAAAATGACATATGATTATTTGGGTGAGGCAAGTATAAGGATTAACCCTTTCCATTAACCCTTTTCACCCCAAGCCTATTTTCTATTTTTATTAAGGCATCAGCTTGAAAATGGCATGCCCAAAATGAATAGAGTATATCTCAGCAACCACAAGATGTATTTGAATACTTTTGGTGTCATAATAAAGAGAACACCTGGGAGATTTGCTCAGATGTGTAAGAATTAGTTTGTATGCCTTTGGCTCTTTGTAAATTAAGATGACACACAGCAAAAATACACTTTTTCTTGTTGGTTAAAAATTCACATTTTTACAATGAATATCTCCTGGAAATGAAGCACTAAAGTTATTTCAAGCTGTAGCTAAGCTTGTGGACATTATCTCTGCCAAGTTTCATTTTATTCTAATTAAGGGAAACAAAATTACAGAGCATTTACTCCAACCTATGTAGACATAATTTTCAAGATGGCAGAGATGGAGAAGATTGTTTCACTTACCACATTTTCAGTCATTTGATTAGCTAGAGGTGCCAAAAGCTGCTCGGTTGGTACTTGGTAGGAAAAAGCTTATGGTTTAAGTCAGCCAGTAATCACATATTACAAGTACGCAACAAGCTTCTCCGCCATTTTCCTGTCACAGTTGTTTTAATCACCTTCATAATTTGACAGCTACTATTGTTTTCTTGGTGAGGAAAGTCTGTAAATA
Source organism: Parambassis ranga (assembly GCF_900634625.1). Lineage (NCBI taxonomy): Eukaryota > Metazoa > Chordata > Actinopteri > Ambassidae > Parambassis > Parambassis ranga. Next base: position 10,119,001 of record NC_041022.1, on the reverse strand, counting down.
GAAACAGCTGGAGGACTAGTAATTACCAGTTTGTGTGTTGGATTGTTTTTTTGTTTGTTTTTTTGGATGTGATTCAGTGGATGAAGTGCAACTGTCTGTTTGAGAGAGAAAGAATTAATATGGTTCTAAATTGCTTCCAGCTATGTCCAAATCACAGTGTTCCCTGTTGAGAGAGAGACCCCCACACAAAGGTTTTGCCATGTCATAACACAGAGCAGTCACACTCCGAGTGTTGGACATGCTTCTATTCAGAAACAAGATCAGAATTCCTCACCCGACACCGTGGCTGCTAGAAAATTACAGCTACCTGCCAAAGCCAGTTTTACACACACTTTTGGCGGGTGTGTGTGTGCCGGTTTTCATATAGAATATTTAATTCAATTACATGTTTTAATCTTTTTTTACTTGGTGTGTATCTTTATGTATTTGTGTTTTGGCTCTGATGTTTTTGGCTTCAGAGAGCACATCAAACAGCGACTGTGACGAGGCTCTGTCTGCCAAAGGAACTTTGTTCAGCTGTCAGATGACGCAGAAATCCCACTGTGAGCCACCAAGTCCATTTTCAAAAACCCAGCTCTCTGGAGCAGCATGCCCCCACTTTTGATAGCCCTGACTGCTCTGGCCTATTGCCTCATCCAGAGCCAAACAAGCCTCTACATGATTCATGTGTCCACTAACCTCTCTCATGTCAGCAGAATACAGGGAACAGAGGATTCTCTGATGCAAAAGGCTGAAACACTTGTAAATCTAGTCTGTAAATCACTTGTGTCTTTATCCCAATTGTCCCCGGGTAAAGGTAAGGTAACAACACTGGCACAGAACTCTGAGTAAACCTCCATTAGAAAGTGTTAGTGCATGGGAAAGATGATACAGGAAAAATCCTTGTACAATATTCCTCCATCTTAAACCTTGAATTGAAATGTTTGTGATGAAATGAACGACAGCTCTAAAGAGGGGAAAATGTTTCAGGAGACATGTTAACAAAAAAAAAAATTCCAGTGTGAAATCTGATGCCAAAAACTCCCTGCTGCTCATTCATAATGTGAGTACGACAGGTGGTGATGTACACCAGAGCTCTCTTTCTCCGTCACCGACATGTGACCTTGATAACAATTAGTTGTACGATGTCCGAAAAACATGGATGACACTGAAAGTGAAAGAAAATTACAGACCGTGCTGGGCATGACCCAGGTTTCCTAAAAAAAATGTTCCAATATAACCAAAGATGCATCATGTCACACTTTAAATCGACGTTAAGAACACACAAAACATATAACTGTGTAATTTCATTCAGAGCTAGTTTACTCAAATTATCTTTCAGTTTATGCTTTCAGCAGCATGGCATATGTCATATCTTATCATCTTGATGTATGGTGATGATGATGCAACTTCTACAGACGATTAAATCAACAATACTGCTAAGGCTGGGTAGGAATCTGTATAATAACATCCCAGGGCATTTAATAAATGACAAAATATTTAATAAAATACAAACAGCCTCAATGTTTTTGTTGTCCAGGAAATTACTTGTTATTGGGTAGATATTAGTTTATAGTACGAATACCAAATTTGATATTATGTGGACTGAATAAAGAGGGAAAGGGAAAAAGTTGGAGCAACTTAGCGAAAAATAAATAAATAACTAAAAACTCCAATTATAATCACTGTCAATATAGTCAACAACAACAGTTATTACTATAATAAAATAATATTTATTATAGTATGTATATATATATATATAATGCAACACTGAATATATCCGTACATAAATACTCATACAAACCAGTGTTTGAAGCTCAATATACAAAAAAGGAAAGGGGACTACCGTGTGTGCTTTTTGTCCTGTTCTGTCACAGCGCTGCGCCATGGAAGACATCTTGAAATGTCACAGCAGGAAAATACACAGGTGTAAATAACATAGTGAATGATCTGATCTGAAGTCTCACCTAGTTCTATCAGTTTCATGGTCTTGGTATTGTACGCCCTGACTCACTCACACTGTCATGGGTAACTAGGACAAAGCACAGAGCTTTAATGCCATTAGCAACACCTCGGCTGTTCCGTACGTGACAATTGTTAGGGTTAAAATTCCCCTTGTTTCTTCTGATCACCTTCCCGAGTTGGTTTATGAGGAAGGAGTGGATAAATTCTGGTCTCAAGATTACAATTTATTGAACAATGAGGCAGATTCTGAGTCACAGAGATCTGGGTTGTTGCAACACAAAGAACCTAATAAGAACAGGACAACCAACAAGAACAAACAACCATACAGCCACAATGAACAACGCAACAACAACCTTTCATCTGTGATGAAAAAAAAATGTTTTTATCAGTTTAGTATTTGAGATATTCACTTTGAGATAATTTGCAATCAATTATGACAAACGTGCGCTCACATGGGAAGTTTTAGTTTAATCAGATTGGACCTTTCCTTTGTGATTTATTATCAGAGGATTGAATAACCTGGCTTCTGACATGGAATTGTAGTGTAGTATTATTAGAACATTTCATCAGAGCATGCAGATGCAAGGTTGCATTCCCATGATGCCACGCTGCCGTGTAAGCAAGGAATGTACCTACGCAATGTTAACAATACCTTCTGCAAATATTGTGAGAAACAAGCGAATACTTTCCCTCCTCGCTTCATACACACAAACACATTTGATAAACATCCTCAGATATTTTTCTGTTCCCGAAGCCTGAGGTGCATTGTATTCTTTTTGTACCAGTAAGCTGTTATTCCTCCAGGACTGTCAAACTGGCAAAGCGGTGTAAACACAGAATCGTGTGCCCCAAGTGTGGTGTCTGCCCAACAAGAAGCTGCTCAAAGAGATCAAAAATGCAGACTCGTTTCAGTGTACTTGTTGCGAAGGAACATGTCACCCAACAACAGGATCAGTAACAGCCAAGCGGCAACCTCCGGGGCTGAGAAATAAAGCCTGTGAGTTGGGGCCAAAAAAAAGAGCATTCCATGATGTCACTGACAGCTTCATGTCCATAGTTACAATGGGGCTCTTATGACGGTGACGTTCAGTTGTTGACAATAATGGAAAAGTTAAAATAATGACAGTTTTATCCTTTAATGCTGAGCTTTGCTTTGGCACAGGAAGCACCCCAGGTCACATTGGGAGAAGTTAGGTGAACTTCTATAGCACTTGATAAAATTACACTGACATCAGCTTAGTGGTTAAACACTGTAATCTTGCTCTCAAGTATTTGTGTGTGCTTTTTTTGTTCATGCACCTGTGTGTACGGCGCTGGAGTTGTATTGCTGCTGATGTGCATATGCTCACATGTTACGTGACAGGTTGCTTGGTCTTTCCTTCCATTTTCAGCACAGGTGGAACCATTGCACCCCATGTCAAAGTAAAAAAAAAATAGAACCCTTTGAAAGACTGGGAAATAAATGCTAAAGCAAAAAGAAACATTAAAGATCAGTTGTATGTCAGGTAATTCTGCCCTGTGGGTTCCTTTATGAACCAGGTAGTACTCATCTCAGATTACAGTTGTACAGGGTGAAAGCATATCTACCAGACTGTGCTTGTGAATCATTCATCGCTGAACGTTATTTTAAGTTTACCACAGATGTAGAGTAGGATTAGGCAACTTCACTGTCTTTCTGTTCACCTAGAATTTAGTACAAACTAGTGGTTCCCCTCTGTTCACAGAAGGATTCCCCACAGATTTATAATGGCTGAAGGGGGTTATGCTTTCAGGTCTTGTTGCTAGGTAGTGCCCTGGTCAGGGGAAATGGACTGGAAAATCTCTGTCTTTTTACTTTTTCATGTTCATACAAAACAAACCTCTGTGGCCTGGATTGAAGGTCTTGTACTGTGGCTATAACACTAATGCTAATGCGATACATTTTATGAGCACGAAGTAAATTTTGCAGATCGTTCTGCTGGATATCTTTCCCCGGGTGCTTGTGTGTTATACTGTGGCTGCTGGCTGTTTGTCATGGAGCAAATGGCAGCAGTGCAGACAGAAAAGAAAACTTGTTGTGTAAAAACTCCCAGGAGTTAACGCAACAACTTCGAAGACTCCACTTACCTGCTGACTAGCTAACATTCGCCACGAACATCAGGAGGAGATGAATTAGTGTTCCCTTATTTGTGCTGATGCTAATCACTATGTGTGTGTGTGGATGCTGGCACTTTAGTTGTTCCATCCAGCACTCACAGTCCAGTACGATACATCTCTTTTATTATACCTCTCAACAGCACTTAAAGTCCTACAAATATAATGTATCAATTAAGCCATCTTTTTTTTCAGATTCCCTCCCTTTATCTAGACAGTTAATAATTAAATTTGTGCTGGCTTCGTCGGTTTCTGTGGTTTGTGTTTCAGCATAGCTGATCATGCTCCAAGTGTTAGCATTACATCTGCAGTCTGTCTTTTTTTAGCTGTCAAACACCTCTGCAATCATTAAAAAAAGATTGAGTGCATTACTGTGTGTCAACAGCTTAGTCTTTCAGATTAAGCTTTAATAAAGTAATTAGACCGCCTTAAGAATTTTTTTTATCCCATCATGCCTCACTGTATGAAATCTATGATTGTGTTGATTGCAGTAGGACTCCCAAAACGTCATGTATGTTTGTCTGACCAGCAAAATCGCCATAGAGATAGGGAGGGGCAGCATTCACCAAACTCCAGACTATCCCAGAGGACTGTTACTTTTTTATATAATATATTATTCTTACCGGTTTTGATTGTTACTTTAATTTCAGTTTAGTTTTGTTTGTGCAGCTTGAGCTTGTCTTGAGTCGCAAGAGCTTTTTTCACAACATTAAACATGTTGCAAGGTAAATATGGAGGCCATTATTTTCGTAAACATGGTCCTACCTCATTCAATACATGTTATGCCATTTGTGGCACATGCCTGCAGGAGGATGCATACAATACAGAAACCAGTTATTATATCGTCGCTGACTCACTGCCTGTTAGTGTCCATTCAATTGTCAAATATACTGTAACAATCACATGAAACTCACCACATTGTTCCTGCAGGCTCACAAGACACACTGACAACAGGCTTCAGGTACATATCAAGAGATACAGTCAGTTATATGATTTTTACATGATGACCTCCCCTGCAGTCCTACTCAGTAGAAGCCAATAAAAAAAAAAGAAAGAAAGAAAAAAATACAATTGTTATCACATCATAAGACCACTGAATTCAAAACTGCACCCTTGATTAAAATGCAGAGTGCCATCTCTGGCAGCAGACAATGGCAGCTAAATCCTCTGACAAGAAGAAAAATTCTCAGCCTCGCTTCCTCTCAGCCGTCTTTGTGCCTGTGTGCATATATGTGTGTGTGTATTGTGTTCAGTGTGTCTAACTGCTTAAAAAATGTTTTGCATGATTTACTTTCTCCACCCCAGTAATGTCAACTCTAGAAATCTGGAGCAGAATCAAAATCACCCTTTGTTTACAAAGCCATGAACTTGTTGACAAACTGCTAAACTCTGGCAGTGTGGGTGGTGCTTTCATAAAAATGATTTTGAAGAGCCTTCACTTCAGGGGAATAATTTGAATCTGAAGTTACTATATGTGACCGTGGTGGCCTTTAGAAAATACCAGAGCCATGAAATGTTTTACTTGGCTAATCGCAGCATTCGGTTTGGCTATATTCTGTTTCATAATAACATATTTTTTATATATCATTTTATACTCAGGAGATTTATGCCATGTTAACTATTGCCTTCTCTTTTCTTAAGTTGACTTAGTTAGGACATGATTCATCATGTCATTCTTTCATCAGTTACAGTCTCTCGCTGTGGTGCCCACCTGCACCACAGCCTTGTCTACCAGATGGGCCATGCATAATTAAGATGATAACCCACAGCAGAGACCTGACCCTGTCATTGCATCAAAAATAAGCTGACCAGCCCAGGGGCACACTTCACCCTCCTTGTGATGCCCACAAGTTCCCGGTATGCTGCTCCCAGACTACCCCAACTTATTGCCAGGCGGAGCACATGGTAGCATAATAATGGCAAATGTCTTACAATCATGTCAGTGAATTCTCCTATAACTGTTTTTTTAAAAACAGAAGTGCCTTCTCTGTGGTGTTATTTGGATATCTGAAGGAAGGGCTCCTATAGGGGATAGTTTTACAATAATCCTACTATGCAGGTGTTCTACCAGCTGAGTCACAGCCACCCACAGATAGAACTATGTAGTTCAGTAGTAGTATATTTTACAGGTCGGCCATCTTAGTACATACTATATCTATAGCATTCATAACATTTTGGTTGTTTTATTTTACATATTCTTATTAGTGACCTTGAATATGACACAGAAAACAGTCTCATCATTTTTAGCGGGTTTAGTTTATGTGCACTAATCTTGCTGACGATGGGTAAACTGGTGTTTATTACAGGCCAGTTGTTGTTGAATATAGCACATGGGTTTTAAGCAACAGGCTGTATCATTCCAGAATGGAGATACATGCAGTCTTAATGGAATCACTTCAAGGGCCTTGATGTATGTATATATATTTACATAAGTGATAAGTGTGCCACATGTTCTTCATTCACACCATTTTTCTCTGGTAAATCTCACAAAGCATATGGAAATGTTGCTGCTCCACAGACCCCTTTTAAGAGGGAAGCCGAACATACATAAATTAAGACCTGCCATATGTAAACAAGAGGCTGGTGTAACACGTCCTTGTTTCTACAGTCAAATCAGTTTATCAGCCTGTGATCACATCGGTGCTCATTTAGATGTTGCTCAATGGTTTAATAAATCAGCAGCAGAGAGGTTCATATGTCTCTCCCCACGTTTGAATCTGTGCCGTTTCCATGATGTTTTGATATATGGCGGCCAATATTTTCAAGGGTGATGTCTGCATGTCATTTCCTGAAAAATATACCGATGGCGCTGTAAACAGCGGTGACCATTGTAGGAATACATTTTATAAGTCAGCTTAAGGAAGAGAATAAATGTCCTTTGAAAAGACATCAATCCCCAAACACCCACCATGACAGTAAGCCCTATCCCCTGATCCATCCTCATGCAGTGCCTTTACATTACATCCAGATATTCTGTGGCTTTACTCTTCCTTATTCCTCGCAACTAATAGCGGCAACAACTCTGTTAGTGGCTTGTGCTTCTGCCTGGCTGGACTGACAAAGCCCACATGAAAGGATAGTGGGAGACGTAATCATTTCACCAGTTCAACCAGCTTCAGCGGTCTTTGAAGTTGTTGCACCCTGGATCATTACAGCGAGGGAACACCCTGTTGTCTTGCTCTATGCAGTATATCTGTGTTTGTGTAAACAGTGGCCGTCTCCACAGCGGGCTCAGCCACAATAGGCAGTTGTTACGTTAGTGTAATCATACTATCATTACCTAGTTTTTATTTGATCTACTTCTGGCTCTATTTGGCTGCCAGACCTCAGCCCGTATACTGTATATATATACACATATCTTTTTTTTTTTCTCCAGAAACCCTAATCCCTTATTAGTGCTACCCACGAAACAGCAGCCCACCAAGAGGAGCAGCTTGAGCAATCATTATCCTGGTTTCCAAAACATGCATATTGTCCTATTTTGCCCTTCACATCCACCACCTTTGAATTGATAGCTGGCATCTTTGGAGCATTCGACCCCACTTTGACATGAAACTATTCTTTTGTGTGTGTCACATCTCCCACTCCACCTACCTTTCCCCTGGCCCTACACATTACATGTCATTCATGAGAAGCACTGTGTGGAAGATGAAATGGCACAGAAATGCATCTGTGCCTGAAAAACTTGTTTTCTTGTCAGTGATTTCAGGTTTTCTGCAGTTACCTCGCTGACTTGTAATTTTGTGCTGTACACAGTATAGTTAAAAGGTCACATAGAGAGTGGTGGGTGTGACAGTTGCGAACAATGAGTGGAAAAGAGACCATCAGACAAGCAGGGATGGAATCTGAGGCAGCTGTGAGGGTGGACAGTGTCTAGACACTACAGTCTGCTCTCGTATTGCTCTGCCTCTTCACATTTTTATCATTTTTCAGTTCCATATATTCATGCCTTCATCATTAAAACAGATTTCTTTGACACATTTTGATTTAGCTATACATAATGCTCCTCACTGAGAGGACAAAGTAGAACAAAATGCATATATTGTAATAAATAAGCTGTACTTTGTCACATACAATAGTTATAGCCTTTCTATTGGAACACCTATTCATTTATTATCAACACTGTCGACATCCTGGACTTCGGATGAATAAGGCATGTTCTAGTACACAAGACTAAGAAGAAGGTCTTGATGTCATCCAACACCTTCTCCTTAAGCTTGTGTGCTATAACATGGTGGAAGAGCACTTGTCTTGATATTCTTAGGAGATCAACAGGCCTCTGTTATAGTGACCATTTTCCAGGAAGTCAGCCGCTTTCCCTTTCTATTCCAGAAAACAGAGGCCGATCCAACTTGCTGTGTCAGATCTATTTGTCATTAGATCAAAAGAATTTCAGGACCCATTCAGGTGGCAGTGTTTGGAGTTTGTTGTGGATAACTGTATGGACCTGTTCCAGGTAAATACTCAGCTCAGTAACAATGCACCATTACATCTGTCTAGTGATGGATGTTGTCAGTGGACTCCTCCTTGGTGACTGTCATCAGCCAGGTTATTTTTCTTAGTTTTTCCTCCATGATTGGATGAAAAGCAGCCTGGAAAGACCCTCTCCTCGTCTTGCCACTATGTCCTTGTGGACCACCTTCAGAAAGTGCAGTTATACCACAAACCATATTGATTAGAAACTACGCATAATCGCTCAAGGAGTTGACCTGGAAATGCATTAACTGAAAGCTGTATTACTCATTCTCTTCGATCATAGGCCATCAACTTATCAATCATGGACAATGTTTGATATAGATATACATAACTAGACATCCATTTACATGAAAAAGGCTTTAGAATCTGGCCCTTTATGTCAACAGTAATGTGCTGCTTGATTTGTAACATGTCATTGTTTGGTCTGATGCACTGCAGAGAGCTAGAGAATGGGATGATGCAATGCAGGAAAGAGAAAATGATGATGAAATAGGATTATGTCTGCTGGTATTAACAACAGGTCCTAGAATTGGATTGACCTACAGTCGCACTGTTTCAGGTGTTCTAGCTTGATCTGTAGTATCAGAGTTGTACTGAAGGCTCAAGTCTTCTCAGATGCAGGTACCCTCAGCCAGCCATGTCATGGTTGTGTATGCATGTATTGGCAAGTGTGTGTGTGATAAATGGACTTTTTTCAGTTCTGCAGTGAAACAAAAGTACATCAATGATACTCAAACCTTCTTCCCACCCCATTGACTCGCTTTTTTCCTCTTTACCACAGCTCTGCTCTCACAGATATCACACCGCTCTCTTATTTTCTCACCCTCTCTAACCTATTCTCAGCCTCTCCCTCCCTCACTTCTCTTCTCTCCTGCTGCCCTTCCTTCAGTCCCTCCCTCGCAAACTACTTGCTATTCAGTTCAGGGAGGCTGCAGGCAGCATTGCTCTAGCTCCCCATACCGCTGCTGCAGGACTAGACTTTTTTTTTTATTCCCTGCTCTCTCTCTTTCTGTCTGATAACCAGACATTTCCCCCCCTCACTCCTTTTTTCGTATTCTCCTGAAACTATGCACCTAAACCTTGGCTAACAGCCCAACACATTTAATATTTAACCCTATGCATTCTGATTATCTTTCTGTTCTTTTTTCCACCAAGAGCACATGAACTATTAATGGATCATAAACAACATCATCACCAAGGTTTACTTCTTCTTCACATATCAATAGTTCAATACCTCCATGTGTAGGGTACATAGCAGCACTGACACAGGTTTTTTTTATAGACTTCAGCCCTCAATAATCTTTTTCATGCTCCAGAGCTACTGAGTTTGTTGCTAGCTCAGTCATGGATATATTCTGTTTTAAGTTAAAACAGAAAAATGGAGGATGTCATTTTGTCAACTTCATAATGTAATTTCATTTTTCAGTCATAAAGCCTGATATTTGGGATTCCTACCCACATTGCACTTAGAATAATAAAATCATATACATTCTGAATATATATTCACATCTGGAAAACAGAGGGCACTTCAAAACATGAGGTTAAATCAATTGATTTACCATTTTTGTGAACATAAGGGTCATTTCTGTCTTATTGTAATTCTCTAGATTAAGTTTATATAGTGCATCAATCTACCTGTTAACCGTGTATCCATTCATGCAGGGTGTTAATCCTTCATTCTGCATTTACTCCGTCTTAAACAAACTGCTCATTTCATACTAAGGATGTGCTTGATGATAAGCCAGATGCTTCCTCTCATCCACAGCCTGCTTGACCACAGACGCTAATAGCCAGTGACAGGCACACAGTCTAAACACGAGCCAGTGTAATGAGAGGAGTAAGCAAATGGCATCAACCATTAAACATAAGAGGGCTTGTGCCAGAAGGTGCTCCGGCTTCTCCTCAGGCAGTGCCGTTCTAGGCTGCATTAAGTCTAACTGACAAGAGACTGCCAGGCTCAAACAGCACTGTTATAGATACTATGGGCAACTGTGTGAGAGGAGAAAAGACATGAAGCTGTGGTATAAACAGGCAGACTATATTAGCTGTCTCGAGGTTCAACAGGAGCTTTCCATACTCCTGTAGCTAAATTTTATTGGGTTTAGGGAAAGTCTAAGTGTGTCTGTGAATGCTGTTAATCTCAGTTAAAATTTGTTTTGGATGAGTTTGTAATTGTAAAGGCTGGCGAAGCTTTCTGTGGACCTTCCTCAAAATTGTAACTGATGTAGGCAATTAGAGAAACAAAAAGGATAATGAATAACATGTAATGCCCCAGAGACTCAAGGACAGAGAGCCACTACCTTAGGTCATTATCACTTTCATTAAAGCTCATTAATACAAAGAGAAAGTCTGCCGTTCAGACCTCTATGCATGTCTTCGAAGAGATTACATTGACAATAGACATAGTGCGGGGAGGAAAGGTGTGAAAACAATATGTGAGGTCAGTATTATTCCAAACCATGTGTTCCGTAAGTATTTATGCTGTAAATATCAATAAGATGAACTTTTTTTCATTTAGGTTGTTGTTTACTCCTTAGGCATCAAGCGTAGCATGCCTACATGGTATCATTTCACAGCCACCTTAGTTAAATGACATGTATATGACACACTACGTCAGTGTAGATGTGAAATGACAAAACACATGCTACAAGACTTGACATGCTACTTGACATGCATGGTCTACCTGCCTCCACTGCATTGCCTTTCCATTCTGTCTTTGTGTTCAGTAGAAACGTCATGTAGAAAAACATGGCAACACCTCTTCTCCTTTGCCATTTTTTTTAAGTTTGCCCAACAACAAACCTGCACTACAGGCATTAAAAAGATCAGTAGGATACAGTTTAATGATGCAGTGTAACATATCGATGTTCAAAATGCCTGATTATGGACAAATAAGGAGATAAACTGCTGCATGTTATCTGCACACGTGAATGACAGAGGAAATTGGAGCTGGTTCTCCACTTTTCTCCCTTTTTCAAAAGCCGCACAGGTCAACTGTTGACTGTAAATTGCCTGTGGTGCGAATGTGTGAATGGCTGCCTCTTTGTGTGTGGTAGCCATTTGATAGGCCAGTGACACAGGGGATGAAACCTCTGCGTGAACCCTAACATAATCAACAATAAAGAATGGACGGATGAAGTGTGGTAGTTAGCAAGGCACAAAATTGATAGATACAAGGAGGTGTGCTCGGAGACTCAGGCTCAGGTTCTAATGGCAAAGGTTGTGTCATACAGACAATGGCAGAACATATAATGCTCACCTTATACAAAACATATTGAGACACCTGACAAACACACACACTGTGCAGTAAATGGTATTCCCATGAGGATTTGTTCCAGCATTGCATGTAGGACTTGCATTCTACATCTATTAGTTTCACAGGGGTTTCCAATGGCTTTAATGAGATTATGATGTGGCATCTATTTCTGTACTATGTTGCTCTCGTTGTTATCTCGTTTAAAAAGAAGACGCTCTAATCTGAACCGCTCATCTGGAAGTATCTTCTCTAGCTGCAGGCGTCATAGCATGTTTTTGCTGTTTTGGTATCCTGTAATCAAAGTAGCTGTTAGCCACCACTGCACCTTTTTGAGTTGCACTAAGTGAGAAGAAGTCAAATTGGCCAATCTGTGGCACTACAGCTGAGGGAGCGCAACTTATCTTAATGAGGATCTAGCTACCCATTATCTGCTGGTAACCCGACCAACACGTTACCACTATTATCGTCCCAAACCCCCGGCGTGCACACACACAATACACACAAACACTTTCTCACCCTCTCGTTATCAGCTCGCCTTCCCCTTTAAGCCGTCTGCAGACAGTGTAACCACATTGGACAGTAATTGTACCTCTCGCTCCTGCCTAATTGAATTGACAAGGAGCCGGAATTGATATCATTTAACACATTGATCTTGGGAGACAATGAGACACAATCCCTCATGCTTCCCCCCCCTCTCCACCTGACTTCTATTTTCTTCCCTCTGATTCATATGCCCATTCCTTTGATTTGCCATGTTATTGCCTATGAATTACCAGATTCATTCCTCTCCTCTTTCACCACCCCTCGGGTTCAGCATTTTTTCGCCATTGTCATTTTTATTGCATTAGTTTCAAGGGAGGTGCAGAGACACGGTGATGAAAACAAACACGAAAAGAAGAATTTGGTTCAATTAATAAGTGAATCCATTCACATTTTCTTTTTTAATGTGTCAGAAATCTATTGATTGCCTTTTGTATTCTTTGTGAAATGACCACACATACCATAAAATAAGGATAAATACCAGTCTGGATTACAAAATCAAAGAGCTCCTAGGTAAACTATCTTAGTTTTACAGAGAATGTGAAGCTGCTACTGCATCTACTTCAATGTTTGATGTAATTGAAATAATATTTAATAATAATCTGCATTTTTTTACTACTACACCAACCACCTACAATATTAAAACCAGTGACAGCTGGGAAATATAGGGTTCTTGTATTGAGAAGTATTCCCTCACAGCACTGACCTCCTCAGCAGTCCAATCCACCCCACCACACTTCAAAAACTGTCCAGGAATAGCTAGAGGAGCTTGACAAAGAGCCCAAGGCATCGACATGGCCTCCAAACTCCCAAGGATGCCATTTTAATCAGGCATCTGAGATATGTCCAAACACGGACCAATGCTGCCCACAGGTCGCCTTTCCATGCCTCAACGGGTTTTTTGGGCAGCTCAAGGGGCTTCCACTACTCTATTACCAGTGGAGTTTCAGCGATGTGGGAGCATGGTGTATATCTTAGTCCATCATTATAGAGTTTAAAGTCAAAATTGCAGTGCAACAGTTTCCACTGCACTGCAAGACTGAATTACACGCGTTTGGAGGGCCCTGTGAGAGCAAACACACTCAGTCTTTCCACCAGCTAACACCATCGTCCAAAAGCCATCTCCCGAGTGGGCAAGAATGGCTGCCTCCATTACACCTGGCGCAATAGATGCTTATTTTCAGGCACCCTCTTCTGTCTTTGCCCTACAGAAAAAAAAATGAATGTGAGCACTCCGGGGTGGTGGTAAATAATGGATAGGGACAGTTGGGAACATTGTCTGCAAAAGCAGCATGGGGAATTGTGTTTACCAGGAAAGCTAACATGCACATTCCATTATGCTGCAGTCGAAAACAAAGCCATCGATATTGGCTGTATGGGAGACAATTGAATCAACAGGCAAAAATGTTGTCAATCTTATAATGGATGTGAATAGGTGTGCACAATTGCTTACACATACAGGGACACACCTGGATGGCAATGGAGAAAAGTCAAATAGATTTTCAGATAAATGCCACACACACACAAACACATAAAGTGAGTCAGCTACGTTCTCACCCACGTTTGCACGCACATATGAAAGGCCACAGTTTTAGACCGAGCCCGAGTTGAACATGAGCTCAACACATTGACTAACCTATGATTCATCACTGTGAACTGCCATGTATACAAATTTTGTGATGGGGGATTCATGCGTAGTGTTTTTAATTGGATGTTATATGGCTTGCAAAAAAAAAGAATATGAGGAATACATTTTTCAGCCCATGTGGAAGAAGCTTTGACATACCCAGGGAGAAGAGTAATTGCACTATAAGAAAGCATATTTTCACAGTAATGGTAGTCTTCTTGACTTCAGACTAACTGTCAGAAACATTCAGCATCGATGTTAAAGATATACACAAAAAGCTGGTTATAAGAAAATGGGCACCCTAGTAACTACTGCTCAATTGTCAATAGGAGCTCAAAATAACAGGTGCAGGATTTTGGCCCTTTAGCCTGATGTGACTGTGCTGTTTTAATCTCCTTAACTCAGATTAAAGAGTTCAGAGTTTTGAGAAATGAAACAGCCGGGATTTCTGATTCTAGAAAATGACGTAAAGACAAGGGACAAAAACAAAGTCGGATTCATCTGTGTGCCTATTCATTGTGTGAATATTCAGAGAAGCTGTTTGTACCATCCATAACTTCATCATTTTCTCTTTCGATTAAAATTTGTCGGTTTTACACTGTCACGTGAATACATTTAAAGTGTCCTCGGAAAGGTCCCCGTTAAACCCACTTTTTATTTTGGTAGCGAGCATCTATAATCCTGATCGTCCCTCTGGAGCCTTAATGACACATTAGGCTCTTTAGGCAACACAATGACTAATGTTGTCCTGTCCTGTGCTTTGGCATAGAAGAGCACAAGTCTGTGCATGAACATGAAAGTGTGAGTGCTTGTGTAAGTGTGTAGCACATAATGGAAGGCAACTGAATGCAAACTTCATTTCCTCTCTTCCCCCTTTGTCAATCACAACTGGCTGAAAGCCATTTTCTGTATATTTCAGAATACGGCTGGCAAATATAATAAAACCACACGCATACAGTGCATTAGTCAGGTAGGGGTTATGTGGGTTTTCACTTGCTAGATATGGGAATGAATTTCAAACATATTTTTTCGGAGTTATGACTGGCAGCTCTGGTGCAATACTCCTCAAGAAATGCCTGCATTGTGCGATTGCTATTAGAAGGGAGCGTGACTAACTGTAGTATGAGCTAGGAGACAAATGAGTCATTCCTAATGTTTAACATCCATGTTAACGAAAATGTATGCTATATGAGCCTTGGCCAAGGGCGAGCCAGCAATACATTCACAGAAAAAAAAGGAATCATATCCGTTTTTTATGGCTACACTCTCTTTGCATCGAGCAGTTGTTTCACATCAGTGACCTTGCACACACATGAATTCCTCAGAGAACATATCCAGCATTGAAACATGCATGTTGAGCATGGGCTGTGGCAAATACAAAAGGAGGAAAACACTAAAGAAAAACGTTTTTACACAGAACTCTGTCTGTGAACTCTGTGTTTTTCAGTTGTGTCAGTCAGTGTAACAAATGCTCGGCTGAAAGTCAGAATTACTACAGTAGAAAGATGATATTTTATCACTGCTTGAACAAAGGCAGATGGAACTTGTTTTTGAGAGGGCAGATTTACAGTTGTTACCTACAAGGGGCAACATTTACTGTCCTATGTCCATTCCAGTGTTGTGTTCATGTTGCTGTGAATGGAGGCTGCAACTGATAAATATACTAAAACGTTATTTTTTTAGTCTTTTTTTTTTTTTTACTCCAATCACCGAATACTCAAAAATGTTGGAGTTCTTGAGCACAGAAGCATGAAAATCAAGAAGATGAGTGGACTGATGAAATTCAATACGTCTACCTGTGTGTGGCTTACTCTTCTTTGTTTAGACCTGGAGACCTGTAGTTATTTAATCTGAGAGTCCATGCTGATTTCCACTAAAGACAAAAGCCTGGGTCTTTTGTATTGTTTTTTTCTACACTAAAGAAGCTGGATGAGTTTGTGTATAAAGAACCACCATATTGTGTACTTCCCAGTAGTGCCCCCTCTCTCTTTGTGATAACAAGCTTATTCATAACTAATGCAGAAACAGTAATTTTACAACCTGAGGGTGACCAAGGCATTGAAAGTGACATGCAAGTGTTAACCTTGAGGTGAGTTCACTGTGAGCTGTGCGTTTGATGCAGGGGCTCATTTAGCTTTCTGTGACATATAGATACGAGACATTCTGTTCCACTCAATTATCAAAAGGGCAGCACAATAGTGCAGCAACGCAGAGATAAGCAAGCGCATTTGGAGTCTCATTAAACAGGTGTGGCTGTGGCCCTTTTCACTTAAGCCCCGTTGTTCTGGAGTGGTCAGCGTGCCTCAAGAAATGCTCGTTTGAAGCAGACATGGATGAATGGGAATCCCTGTCACCCAGGTATATGTTTTTCTGCAAAGGCTGATAAGCAATTTGGTTGTTCGCCTTCATGCTATGCTGGGCAGAACTGTCAGATGGTTGCCTGGCAACGATACAAACAACTTTGTATGCTTGTTTTGCTTTGACAGAAGCTGACTGTGTCTTACAATCTGTTGATAATCATGCTATGTTGTTTTTTTCTCAGAAAAAAATATAAAAAAAACACCATAGCTATGTGTAAAGATTTTGGAGTAGCAGATTGCTTGTCTTTTTTTTTTTGACTTGTTAGCATACAACTTGAATCTAGCCATCCTGAAACAACAGTGCAGACAACAGATGAGCCTCTGTTGTCAAAATGCACAACATAGTAATTTACATTCATGATTATCATCACACTTTAAGATTAAAGTGTGATGGCATTTGACCCCACAACACAGCTGATTGAGGTTTGAGGGAGGGCTTATAAGTGAACATAACACGAATTCAAAGAAATAATCTACTCTTGAGAATATTGTTTCTTCTGGGAGAGAGTTTTGTAGGAATAAAGCTTGTTAGCCAGAAACAAATGTGACATTATTGACTGATCAGATTTTGCTTTCTGATTGAAACAAAGACATTAATAGGTTTCCTGGTTGAAAGTCAATCAACCTGCAATGAAACCCTTTCAGTGTGGAGCAAATTCATTTTTTTAATAAACAAGTGACAGCAATTTATGCTTGTATTGATAAGAATCTATTCATAAACAATACATTCAGAACAGCGTGACAGGGATTTCTACCACCTTCCACACTCTTCTGCCCCCCTTATCCTCTTGTGTCTGCCTTCCTCTAGAGAGATCAGGGTATAGCAGAGCAGAAATGGGTTGTTCCAAGACATGGACACCATCTTTTTAACCTTCAGGCCAAGCAGCTATCCCAAGTCAGATGGTAAAAGTGGAAATTCAATCACTTTAGCAGCAAAAAAAGCAGTCTGTCAGTGGTAAATTTGGAATGTTGCTGTCTGTCTTAGTGAGTCCTACTTTTGTTTGCTTGTTAACTGGAGAGTATAAGGGAAACCTTGAACAGCATGAAGTCGTGTGCTGCTCACCACAGTCAGGTGAAAAGAAGCAGCCGGTGACTCTGCGTGCATCAGGTGAAGCACATACGTAGTTTACAAACTCCTAAAGCCACCAGTTGGAGTTGGCACTGACAGCATGTGCGGCACACAGGGGAATTGGCGACGGCTAAATCGATATTTGCCAGACAAGGCTAGTTGCTAGGTAACACTGCAAACTGTTTTCGTTGTGTTTTCACTCACTTTAATCTAATTAGAGAACACATGTAACGTCAGCACATGTTCTATGATGGGAGTTTATTTACTGAACTGCGAACCAAGCTGATTATTCCACATAAGCTTGGATTTTTACCACATACAGTGCAGTCCCAGGAAGTTTCAACCCAGGTCACACTTGTCTAGTGAAAATACTGAATTGGCAGCCAGTCCCTCCACCACAGCTCCCCTGCAGTCTCATAGTCATTAGCCAGTCATTCAACAGACAGTCAGAATAACAAACACAGGTAAGTATTGAGACATTTGGAGCTGTTTTGTCACACAGATCCACGTTCTGTAAGAGTCCTCAACCACATATAAACCTGTTTCCCCACCTGACAGTTAGAACTGATGAAGCTGCGTGGAGGAACAGCGAAGCATCTTCTAGAAACTCTACTTCAAGTCCACTTGCCAGATGACTGAGAATCTTCATCCTCATACAGTCATAACCTGGTGTTTTTGTTTCCTTTCACAGACTGGCAGGAAAGAGAAAGGTGACCCTCTGAACTCAGCCATCGACAAGATGACCAAAAAGACCAGGGACTTGCGCAGACAGGTGAGTTCATCTTTTGATTTCACCTCATACTTTTAATTTGCTGTAAGTACCTCCATCAAATGAAGACCACAAAGCCAACACTCATCTCTGTCACATTTGTTTTTGTTCCCAAGAAAATCACACTTAAAGAGCAGCCCTGTTTTTGTTGTTCTAATATGGGACCTTATTTCAGAAAAAAAAAAACCTAGAAAAAAAGTACCCTAGGCATTTTAACAGTTGCAATAAATTACACCTGTGATATATGCTGTGCAAATGAAACGGCATAAACCCGCATACCTGCACTCTGACTTGTACAAAACCAACCTTTACTATAACTTTCTTAACATTTATAATAATTCTTATATACATAATTTGTGTAATTCATAGCAAGGCAATTCAAACTTTTCCATTACCCACCCAAGGTTCCACAGTGGTTCACCAGAAAGTGCAAGACATTCATCTTACTTAGTTCACAGAGTTGCTTTTGTATGACAATGAATGTCTGTTGACACTAAAAAACACATCACAAATCTCTCAACTTATGCATTTCTGCATGGTAGCACAGGTCACTTTAGAGTACCCGCAGCCTTGCACATGGACAGATATGATATAAAGACATTTAACACAATAAATAATAATAATCGCAGCATTTGCAGACATGCAGGACCAAAGCATGCACCTGTCTGAGCCATGCTGCCGCCATGTGATTAGCAGTTATCTGGGATCACAGCAGCTCATGTGAGACTATATGCTTTGAGTGATCTTAGACCAGGATGACTACAACTAGAAATAGCACTGGAAATACCAATATGGGGAGAAAAGAAAAAAAGACAGATTGCAGCTATCAACTAAACATTGACATGAATTTTTGTGAAGAATCAGATATGCGGTATTAGTTGAAGCATATCGATCCATGGTCTTCATTCGATTCTCAAGCTCTGAATCATTGTAGCATGAATTCAAATGCTACCAGGAAGAAGCAGATGACCCATGCCATGATGCACATTATAAGAACTCAGAAGCAATATTGATTTTCTTTCTCATCATCTTCAGTAAAAACAAGATTAATCAGGAATTAAACTGTTGGATCTTGCAGGGTGTGATAAAAATGCTGACACCTTACTTTCAAAAAATGAGGATCATTAATGAGCACATGTTGATCCAATAGTGGACAATCACCCGAGGATGCTTCTGAGGTGCTGTTTCAGTAATTATAGCTCAGTCTGTCATGACACGTATTACACATCCTCTAGTAGTAGGGACTGGAGTACTAGCATGAACACAGCTTCACTCCCAAACAAGCTTTTCCTGTCATGCATTATAGAGTTTTTTTTTTGTTTTTCTTTCTGTTGTTGCCCCCCAACCACTTTCTACCTGCACAAAACAGCTATGGTTATGTCCTCTCTGACCTGTGAAGACCAAGGGGATCATTTCAGATGGGAGGCTATAACTCTGCCTCCCGTTGGGCATTTTGGAGGGGCTGCCTGACAGGCTGGCAGGCGGTATTCACTCTGACAGGATGTTGTATTGACTCAGAGGTTGGCTTGACAGAATGGGCGGTGTGTTTGAGCTTTGAGTTAAGATGGGAGGGCAAACCCGTGGCACACATGCGAACATTACACAGCGCTGTGATACTGTAATTATGTCAACAAAACATGTGTTGGGTTTAGCAAGTCAGTGGCACTGTGTAGAGACACAAGACTTTCCTAAGGGGAGGAGCGCAGTTGCATGTTTGAGCGTTTCAGTCTCCGATGTCTCCATTGTGTAAGAACAAAAATGGAAAAAGAAGAAGGGATCAAATATTAGAACAGACAAGCACAGATGACAGACAGCATTTGTGAAATGGGAGCAGGTAAGACCAAACAAGCTGTGTGACAACACCGCCAGAGACATGCAGCATTGTTTTCTTTCATGCTGTTCTGTTTACATACAAGACAATGCTAAGCTGTCTGTTATTCAGGGTAAAATTCAGTAGATGTCAAGCATGTCGTTCCCGCCCACATATTGTTTTCTTAGAAAATGTAAATTCTCACAACAGTATACCCAGTCTGGGGGTATTACAACCATGCAGCTCTTTGAAATGTTTAATTACCAACATGACGTTACACATTTGCATCCAAAGAGGAAACCTCAACCTTTTGGATGTCAAAAATTATACCCCATGAGTTCTGTTATTCCTGCCGCTATCCACAGTGATTACACACTTGATCTTTATTCACAATAGATATTAATCATCTGTATTTCTCTTACAAGATTTCAATCACCAGGGAAGTGTGTAGTCAATGCATAAACCTCTTCAGTTGTGATTTTTGTTTAGATTGATTCAATAGTAAAAAAATCATATCTTTTTTGACACTCATTTAACAGCCCACGCCTTAAGCTTCTTGAACATTTAACACCCCCTGAGTAACCCCACTCAAATAAACACACTGCTTTATTCAGCCTGTCTATGAAAACTAATGTCATCACATCAGAAAATGGTACATAGAGCTGACTCTCATAGTGATGATACACTGTGCCCTTTATATGACCATGTAAATGGAGGGCACTGCAATGGCCAAGATGCTTGCTGCAGAAGGACAGATATATATATACATTTTAAAACGAGATTACTGACACATGAGGCAAACAATCTGGGTAAAATAATGCTATTTGTTCCATTCAAATATCATTGTACTTGGCCAAAAAAACTAAAAAAAACATGTATTCATATTGGGATGGTCCTATTCTGTTTATGTCCAAACATACAAAATATATGAAGTACTGTGTGTGAGATGCAGAGTCAAGCAGTATTCAGTTCCACTATAATGCTTCACTGAAGAGTCCTTTTCAAGGAAAGCTGGTCAAAATTTTTTTCATAATTCTGGATTGCAAATACAAATAAGAATTGCACCCTTTTAGAAAAATCAATATTATTCTATGGTTAACTAATGAATGATGTTTAGTTATAGCATGAATGTCACTGAGAAATTTGAGGGCATGGACTCAAAAGGAATATTAATATGGTATGTGTTATATATGAAGATACTCAGCACGTGAAGAACATCCAGCTCTGCACTATAATTTTATATAGCAATGTTCAGAACAAACATCAGAACAAATCAAAATGTAGTCATTTATATTGCCTTAGACATTGTTAATAACACTTTATTATGGTCTATTTGGCCATAGAATTGCATTTACCAACTTATGTAATGTTGTATTTTCATAATGTTGGATGCCTACAAAAAACATAACAAAAACAAAAAGAAAAGAAAGAAAAACAATGTCTAAGGTGTTTTTAGGTCATAATCAGAAATAAATCTAAAAATCATTTGGTGTTCTCTTATACTGAGATAAAAAAAAAAAAACAATATACCTTAAAATACCATAAAATAAACGTATGTTGAGGTACATTCTGTAGCAACAACATAGTCATTTAAATTTAAATTGCTTTTAATATTGTGATTAAAAATACTCCTTATCTAGTCTGTGCCCATCACTGGAATCTAACCAGATCAGGCTTTCTTTAATGACTTATTCTGTTTTTCAGGATCCTTCAGCATCATCCATCCATCTTCCCTTTAGATTTGAGTTTACCAAGTCAGCCTACATTAGTGTTTTGCATAAATGCATTAACAAGTAAGTTAATGCATTTGAATTAAGGCCTCCTCCCCTTACTTAATTCATGAGTAGACAGGGTCTTATTTCACTCCGGAGGCACAGTTTTATATGTATGTACTGCTATTGCAACCATGTGACTGTCTTGAATGTCTGAGGGCTGGGGGTTGTTGCACATTAGGTTTAGTAGCTAGTCATCACTTACATGTACTTTTACATTGCAGGTATACAGATCTATTTATACAAAGTGTATAATCAGTGTAAATCAGGAGAAAAATAAAAAAAGGTATAGCTGTTGACCCAGGAGGAAAATACTGTGTGGTTTTGCTCAACTGATGTGGAGCCTTTTTCATAAATATATTCATTTCTATAGTTCTCCTCTTGCCATTAAATGATCATATTTAGTCTTTGGGTTCTTTTTTAAGTAGATACTTTTATTCCCATGCTTATACAATGAATGTGCAACGAAGACAACACTTTAGAGATGTAGAATACAGGGCATTGAAAATAAATAACTAATAACTGCTCAAACCTTAAACCTTAACTCTCCAGCTTTCAATTCCCTTCCTCTCTTTAATTAGCATTCACGAGGTAACCATCCAGACAAAGCTGTTGAAAATGAGCCATGTGTTGTTCCCCCGTCATCTTGTCTGTAATGAATGCATCTGTCAAGCCATATCTCTGGGCCGTATTTTGACTGATGGCTGATTTCAGGATTCCCTATAGCACAACTGACTCACACATTGTGCCTCATACATTTCTCTCTCCCTCTCTCTCTCTCTCTCTCTCTTTCTGCTTTGGGATGTTGAAATCATTGCCGTTTTTGCCATTAGTTTCTTGATCAGTACAGCTGTTTTTAATTGTTGAGGGTTATCGTGTTAAGGAGAAACAGCTGCCACGAATCTCTGCTGCTGTAATGTTTGTTTAGATCAACAAATTATTTTCTAATCTTTTTCAGGCTAGGTGTTAAAGTTTTATTAGCTATGTTATTAAACCTTTACTGTTATTGTAGTCACTAAAAACTGCATATATATCATGTGACTCTTGCTTGGAAAGCTGCATCTTATATAAACGATGGTAAACACCAGCAAAAGTTTAGGTGTTGATTTATTATTGCATATTGTTCATACCTTTTAATCAGTTTATTTATCGTATTCATGTCAGGTTATAGAACAGTTACCATTTTCTATCTACTAACCAATGATGCTACTGGCACTGAAAACAGCACGGCCTCAGAAATCACCCACTCAATGTTCCTGACTGACAGCCAATGTGGCCCACTGTAGCACCCTGTCAAAATGAGAGAGCACAGGCAAACCTGAGATCACACCGAGCACAGATGTTGAGAGCAAGACAAGCACAGAGTGAGCGTGCACACAGGGGCAGAGATGGTGAGAGGGTGAAAAGTAAAAGTGGAATTTAAAATTGTGTTTTTATGGGGATATACAGAAATAATAATTATGGTCTGAATGGATGTGTTTTTGCACAAAGCCTAAATAAATGGAACTGGTCGATAAATGGGTTGCTACCAAGAAAGAGACCCCCAGTTACCAGCACAATTTATCAGATGATCTTATATAAAGAAATGTTGGTGTAAGTGAAGAGAGCCACCCCTTCCATCTCTCCTCTTGTAAAACGGGTTATTCACCCCTTTTCACCCTTCTTTCTTTTAAAAATTGCACTCCCCTGGCTATAGTGCATTATTTTACAGGACTCATTAAATTAAGGCTCTGGGACGAGGTATCTAATGTGTTTGTCTTCACTGTCGATGATCCGTTAGTCGCTCTTTCTCCCCTTTTTTCATTGCTCTACTCTCCTCTCACTCGTTATCTGCCTGTGGTCCCTGATAGAAATCATATATGAGAGCTATTACTTAATTTTTGATTTGCTGAGGCTGTTTCCCCTCAGCCATGACTCTAGGCATTTACGCTGTGATTGCTCTTGACATTTTAATAAGAAACTTTTCTTGTGGTGACCCCAAGGTACCCGCCACTATGTGGTCTGAATCACAAGTGAAACATAACAGCATCTCAAGTGCAACAGTAAACATTCAGAAACGCACCACAGTGTTGTCTATCAAATTCAGAACCATGTTTTCCGCCTTTTGCATATTTTTATCTCTGCCGAATTGTAAACAGAGTCTGTGTATACGTGTGTACACATGAAAATTCATTTTAGGTTTCTGCAGCCCTTTGAATGTGAACTTGTCTCTTTACTTTAAGTCATACACTGAAAATGATGGAGGTTCCCCTCGGGCATTTGTGTATTTTTTTTTTTTTTTTAGATAGAACAGGTGTCTAATCCCACAAAATGCAAACATCGTCCCCATTAAAAAGCAAAGGCAGCAAATTAATGCTAATCTTATCTTTGAAGATCACATAGACCACCCACTTGTCAGTGAGTAACACAGATATTCATCTGTCAGGGTTTGTGAAACATATGCATCGGTTCTAATTATTTCATGCAGCTCCTTGTTGGCCAGTTCAGTGTCAGTTTTAGCATTTTTTCCTTCTTTTGATGGAGAAATATAGATAGGAGAGGAATGGAGGAGGGAGAGGAGGGGGTGTAGTTACATAATTTCTAATAGGGGCCTTTTTGTTACCACATGTTAAGCATCAAAACTGCAACAAAAAAACTGCATGTTAAACATGTGGTTTAAGGAGCTCAAGCACATAATTAATCATATGTTTATTAATTCATTCACTTTGTGGAGGCCTTCATCCAATTGGCTGAGGAGAGTCACAAGAGTGTTTAGAGTGTCTGGCACTGTCTCTATGCAGAAGTCTCAGCGTGAGCAGTATCGACACACAGGATGTGACTCGGCACAGTATCGAGCCGTATAGGTCACCATTGTATTAGAAACGCTCAGAGCTCAGCATGCAAACACTGTAAATGTATGTAAAAATACAGGAAGTCAGACTGAAATCTCTTTTGCCTGGAGCGTGTGGGAGCATATCCGATCCATCAGATGTGTGTGCGTGTGTGTGAGGCAGACGGCAGAATCACTTTGTGTAATAATGGTAAAGGTGTATGTTGCATAAACACAGTTCAGTTTCCACTTTCCAGACATTGGAAATCCAGACTCCAGAGATAATTTGAGATTATCTACCATATATTATTACCAAAGATTATCTTATACTCTATTCCATTTATTTAATCTTTATTAACACCAGTCTCCAAGCTAATTTCTATCATATTGTCTGACTGTGACATGTATTATGATCGTATAGCTACCTAAACACATGGATCTCCCTTTGACTGTTGACAAATGGTGGCGTATTATTTAGCACCATATTTGGTATGAGTATGACTTTTGCATCAGGGTGTGTGACTGAAACTTGTGCAACATTTTGTTGTAATAAACAAGTTCTGCAGTCTGATCATGATTTCCATTTAGTTAGGTGACCCAAATCATGAAAGCAGCCAACCAAATTGTCTAGATACTGGTGGCCTTATAGCATAGTGTCCCTAACCTGACAGCAGTCTTGGCCCTCTGATGTGTTTTCATTAGTTTTTTTTCTCAGTGTATATATTCCCATCCAGCACGTTAATAGCATTCTGAAATGTACGGCCTTGAATATAATGCCCACACACCTCACAAAGTCACAAATATTAATATGTAAAACAAAAACACTACTTTCAGAGTTTGAACCATAGTTCCACTGCATGACTAGGGAGACAAATAGCTTCCCCCACTAACTTGTAATGAGCAGAGCCTTTTGCTATCTATTGGAATTCCAGGTCTATTTCCTTTAAGTGTTAGTGAAATACAGAGGGAGTGTTAGAGGGGAGACAGTGGGGGGGTGGAGCAAGGAGTGAGGTGAGATCTGAAAAATTGAAGATGGATTTCTGTGGGAGTGGTGTGTGGGCATTAGAATGCTGATGGTGCAGGAGAGACTGCAACTTGTGAAATCTCTCGTCTGTATCATTCCTCCACTCTAACCCACCATCAGAATCACTTTCACTGTTGGGCATTCATAAGCACCCCCAAGGCCTGATGCTCCTTTAACGTGCATCCTATGCATACACATGTGCCATCAACTTAAGATTACTTCACGGTAACAACAACAACATATTTTTCCTTTTGAAATTACCTCACTTGGAGAAAACCTTTAATATTTTAAATTGAAAAAGCCTCTGGTTCATATTGAATCTTAATAAAACCTCATCTAACAAAGAGATGTGCAAAGTAAAAAGCAATTGCAGTTAAAAAAAACTGTAAATAGCACTCAGTAAAAGTCATTTCAGGATACAAATATAATTATTCCACTCTGCTGGCTTTAATGGACAAGTGATGTACATCAGGACTGAAATGATAGAGTACATAATAGATAGAAACACATTTATTTGCCTTTGCGCTGCTGCTTGTCATTTATCTTAATACATATCATTTTTGATGTACATCTGACTATGTGTTCAAGAAAGATTACATTGTTGATCCTAACCTCATCTGACTTTCTCTTACTTTCTGTCCTTTCATCTCAATTTGTTGAATACTAATTTTGGATGACCGCATTATAAAAATCTTCTGTGCTAGTGTTAAATAAAATGGACATGACTAGAGGGCAATATTTAGGCCGATACAGTGTTTACATACTATACAAAATCTGGTCAGGGCTGGCTTTGTCAAGATGGTAGGAAATGGAGTAGCTTGTTGATGAAGATTCTTAGTCATCCAAAGCATCTGGACTTGTAGAGTTTTCTTGGAGAATCTTGTTTTATCGAGAAAAAAAAAAAAAAAACTTTTAGAGTGGGCCATGTAACTAGGGATGTCCAGATCTGATCACATGGTCTGAATTCAGGCCCAATTACGTGGTTGGTCGATCGGAATCTGACGATCAGGACTCGGATATATATTTATTAGGGCTGCCAAAGTGTCAAATGTGTCAAATGTGTTTCTGCGGATTAATCCAGCATAGTGCTGCACAGGATGGCTCTTTGGCTTGTAGTGTAGGGGTGTAATTGTTGGTCTGGGTGTGAGAGGTCCAGTGTTCAAGACTTGGATTGGGCGGTTGCTTTGTGAAAGTTACCCGTTTGAATGAAGGTATTTAGCATCTGCGGCAATGCGTTTTGGGCAGTTTGTGGTAGTATTACCGTGCAAAGGGGCAGGTGATGTGGTAAGCCACACACACACACACCAACCAAATTTTGCACAATTAATTTTAGCAGAATGTATATGCCCTGTGACAGCATGAAGGCACATGACATCACAGCAAGATAGTACAAATGAGCTATTCTTGTTTGAAGAGATTTCTAAAAATATCGGATCATCAGATACTCAAAATCAAATGACTCTGACTCGGAGTCTCGGGGGGAAAAATATAATATAATATTCAACATGTCTAAAAAATGGCAAATCCAGTCCTTAAGAAGGCCAATATGTTATGTTCTTATATTGTATGTAACACACATGCCTTCAAATCAGCGATCCACTATAGTGTGAGCCACAGGATGTATACATTTCCAGACCTATTATGTCCACTTAAACTGGCCAAATCCTGTCTCTTTCCAGCAGTGGGGTGGTGATGTATTATCTGCCTGTAGGAAGTCATAATTCCCCTTTGTTCTCCTCTCCTCTGTGGACTGGCAATTAGTTTTGTAATTGCTGCAGGTGATTTAAGTGAGACTGACAGACTTACATATGATTTTTCTGTTGCCTGTCAGTCAGAGGCATTCATTTCTCCTGCCCGTTTTTACTGCGATTTCAACATTTGTTTGCTTTACAGCTAATTATGAAAAAAGATGGCTTAAAAAAAAAAAATCAAACGTCTACCATCCGTGTTGTTAATTAAACACGTTTCACCTTGTTATCATTTTTATGTGTAGAAATGTGACTTTTTTTCCTTATTTCATTACAACATGACTATGTGATGGATTAAAATAGTGCATTAAACTTGAATTAACTGTTATATCAATAATGCTTTTTTTAAAACAGAAAATTAATAAGGTGAGAGTAACTAAACAAATCATTTAATCAACTAATTAATAACAATGTCTGAGAGCAGCCTGGAAAGAAAAGGATTGTGGGAATTCACTTTTCCGCCTCCATAATCTATTGTTGTCTGTCTAAGTGCTGGTCTCATGTGAATATCTCCTTCTTTGTGTAAGATAAAGCGCCCCATCTGTAGTTGTTTCTATACCTTTACCGCTGGCACCTCATCAGATATCCCAGAGAGGAGGAATCACGGTCCATTTACTGTCTTATAAAACAGCCAGTCCCTTGCCAGTTTGGTACGAAATGATTCCATAAACAAAGATGTAAGTCTCAGCGTCTGCCCCAGTAAAAGGCCTTATGGGAAAAATGACGCCTTACAAGCAATTTACACTGCTGTCCATTGAGAGTTCGCCTCCTCTTTTTACGCTTCCTCTCACATTCTCCCACTCTCTTTTTGTCCCTTCACCCCATTATGTGACTACATCCTATTCATTACAATGCCAAGTGATATGTAATCATTGCCAAATGTAATACAGTGAAGTCATCTGCAATATTATTAATAATTTGACCTCTTTTCCATTTCTCTCTCCCTCTCCCTCTGTCTCTGTATTCTAGTTGAGGAAGGCAGTGATGGACCACATCTCAGACTCTTTCCTAGAGACCAACGTCCCTCTGCTGGTGCTTATCGAAGCAGCTAAGAGTGGAAACGAGAAGGAGGTCAAGGAGTACGCCCAGGTGTTCCGTGAACATGCCAACAAGCTGGTGGAGGTCAGTCATGAATTATACATCAGGGCAAACACACATACACCGAGTGTTATTCAACAGATCACGGACTGAAGGAGGTTTGTGCAAGAAATGTGGTTGAAATATTGAAACTATAGAAAACTCTGAGAATTTACAGTATGTTATGCTGCCAAGCATAATTAATAAAGTTATTTGTTCTCAATATCAAAGTCTTTATGGCCTTTTAGAGACACACACCTCTCCTCTTGCTGTCTATCATACACATTATTTCTTTCACATGTTAGATGCCCTATAAAACACTTATATAAGACCCCAATAAGATGTTATAAAATTGCACAAAAAAAACTTCAAGGTACTTCTTGGAGTCTAAGGAGTCTCTCAACTGTCTGTACAGACTATTGTGGCTGTAATAGCACTGGCTGTTTGGTGAGTAGCTGGGCACGAAGACTTTGACTACTATTGCATCTTACAGCTCAGCCTTCCTCTAAAACAGCTGCATTGGCTTTTAAAGCCGACCCTGCTCCTGGGTAGCAGCTGAATCTTTTTCTTGCTGATTCAATTATATACATTTCAGATGAAAGCTATACTGTTAAAGTATAATATTCAACTTTTTTAAACTATGCTGGCCAATTCTTTAAAAAGGTCAGGTGCAGTTTGTGTGCTCTTTTTGTTTTGTGGAGTTTCTGGTTGAGCCAAAGAAGCCTGGAAACTCTTGATGTCTGTGGTTACAGAATTTAAAGTTTCAACTGTGTGGAGGCAGTTCCTCAAGGCTCAAAGAAGATCTTTGAGATAGAAGAATAGCAGTTGAAAGACTGAAGTTTCCTGTATGGTACTGCATTGGTGCCACACAGAGCTCTGTATGACTGTATGACTAAAAGTGTGGGGTTATAATCATTCTTTGCTTTAATTTTTTGCTCTTCTATCTGGTGAACTTTGTATCCCCCTTATTTTTTATAACCAGCCTTGAATTCACTGTTGTTGTTGTTGTTGTTAGTGTTTTTTGGAGGACAGCATATAAACATCTCCCCACAGCCTCTGAAAATCCCTCACTCACAGCAAGAAATCGGGGTGAAGAAAACTCCAGTGGAGTTCATTGCCAGAATCCATCTTGTCCTTGGATAAAACTACATTATCCTAACTATTCGGTGTCAAGGTTTCTCATAGTGTGATAGGCGTCTGTAGGTTTTGTTGCAGCACATTCTATATCCATGGAGCAATGGATTTGAAGTTTATTTTTTTCAAGCTTGTGTTTATTGCAAACCTCCTCCTTCAGTGGGTAGCAGGAAAAGCCCTGAGATAGATGTGTCTAGCCTTGGGGTGCTTGGTCCCTTCAGATGAACCTTTAGAACTCCTTGTTTTGGGTCCCTTTTAACATACTGTCACTTAAAACAGCACTGCCTCATCCTTTGACATCGGATGAGTGAGTGAGTGATCCGCGTGCCCTTTTGGTCTCCCCCAGCTGTTTGCTGATGAAAGAGGATCTGACTGATGCTACGCTCAAAATCTGTCCTTTGCATCTACTAGTGTTGAAGCTTTGTTTGGCCCAAGGACATTTTAAGCAGATAAAAAAAGGTGGAGATGTTGCATTGTTTTTTTGCTAGCTAGCCGTGGTAAACATTTTAGTAATATCTTAAGTTTCATTTTCAAAGCCAATAGTGAGTCTCAAAGAGAGTGCAGCATTTTTGAAAAAAAAATTCCCTCTAGTGGCAAAGTGGAAGGCCTCAATTTAGTACTTGTTGTTCTGTGAGAGACCGGTTCATTTGTGCTTCCTGAACAAAACAAGTAAAAATGCTGTGAGGTGAAAAATAGAAACCTGACGTTTGGAATCATGCAGGCATATCATCAGCCGAACTAAGGTATTAATTTTAAACACATATATTGATGCCCTGGCTCAGGCCTGTAAAGTTAAATTGGTTCATCGTACTGCAAACGAAAGAGCAGCACATGCATCAGGATTTCAGTTTCATGAGATAATGGGGTGCTTTGTCAGTAAAGTTCTATTAAAGCACTCCAATTGGTGATTGCAGACCTGCAGTTTTGCCCCGGTGATAAAAATGAGTGATCAGTGTGGTTGGACATGAACTTGCCTTGTCAAAAGTTGAAAATTAAATTATTTTAAGCAAACCTATTAAAGGAGCTTCTTGAATCAGGGGAGGGTCAGCTTATTACAATATTTTATCCTCCAATATTGATTCACAAGGGAATTATTGAATTTGATATTTGCATGATAAATGCTGTTCTGGCTCATGCAAATGCTTTATAGCAGTCCTGTTGAGTAATGAGAATTCAATGTGGAGTGCAGATGAGACTATGATGTATGTGTTTAGGGTGGTAGAAGATATAAGGAGTTGTATACTGTTGCTGTTGTTGCACATGTGTGTGGACTTCATGTTATTGAGTGAATCTGCAAAATATTTGTGAGTCAGTAACTTTTCTCAGCACTTGCTTTAGCACTTCCTCCCACCCACCCACACACCAGTAAGGATACTTCATATACAGCGATCATGATGATGCTCATTTTGCTCCATTGTCTTGTTTGATCCATGAATGTAGACATTGAACGTTTTTAACAGGCTATGAAGTTCAACCTCTCACGTAGTTCCAAAAACAAACCCATGTTTGAACACAGTCCTTGTACAAAGGCAAGGTGCATGAGAATAAGTGTCTACATTACTTGGTTCATAGTAGCTAAATAGCTAACACACTCGAGGCTGTCTTATATGAAAGGCAATATCATTGTCATTGCTGTCATCATCATTATTCGTGCCATCACAGACACGGTCATCATAGCCTCCACCATTGAAATCCACAGGGTAATTAACATCCTGATCAATGTCACTGCAGTCATCCCCCTGATATCAGGGAGGAGCCGTCTTAGGCTATTAGCTTGGCTCGTCTCATGCTGCACCTGTGTGGTTCCCATTTTGTTTCATAGTACAGAATATCTCCCACTCTCTCTCTCTCTCTCTCTCTCTCTCTCTTCTTCACTATTGTTATCTGCTCACCTCAGTGAAGAAGTTCACCCTGAGGGCTCTCTCCTAATCACATCATATTCATTGTACCATCTTGACCAGCAACAGGAAGCCAATAATTGTTAAGCTGGGCGCATGATTGGCTCAAAGTCATGTAATGGATCTGTGAACTTTAATGCAATTAACCTGTCATAGCCAGCGAGGTCCTCTCATTGCCGCCCAAATTCAATAGGTACATTTGTATATATATTTTTTCTTTAATTTTAGCTGTGCATTAAGAGTAAAAATCTATTTATTTGCAACCACTTAAGTGTTTCGCAGTGTCCATCACATGTTTAAAACATGCTTTTCTCTGTAATCCCATTTTATAAGATGTCCTTTTGGCAAGCAGGCCTTTTGTACTGCATCCATAAAATATGTAATATATGCCTTCTGAAAAAAAATACATTCTTTATAATACTGATATTTTAAATGAAGTCCACACACAGAGACTGGGTAATTTCAGCTGTCTGCAACTGTACTGTAAAACCTGTATGAAGAGGGTGAGGTACAAAGAAGTGGAGTGCTAGTTATTCCTCAGGGTTGGAGAGGTAGAATTCTGGATATCTTTGTATCACTCGTCCATTAACACATTAATTAATTCCCAAGACGTTAATTAAAGGAACCTAATCCTCACCCAAGCTGAAAACTCCCTTCTACACTCCGTAAAGGAGGTTTTTTTTCCTTCTCTCTCTCTGTGAGAAAAGTTAAAAAAAGAACAATATTTTACTAAACTAGGTCTAATTTAAAATATATCGGTCTGTATTTTACATTTACCATTAACTTGACTGGTTAAGGCTTAAGAAAAGTGCCATGTGTGGCATTTTCTTTTTTTTTCCTTTTCTTTTTTTAACCTTTATTTGATTGAATCATCTATTCCACATGATACTTTAGTCTATTCCCCAGGCATAGTCTACAGTAGATCATTTGTTCAAGTATTACTATTTTTATGTAACCTGTTAAGGTGTGGCTGTTATTAATGGGAGTTAGTGCAGATTAAGTTCTTTTTCTCCTAGATGAATAAAAAAATTTGATTTTATAATTCAAATACAATTTGTACACTGTAGTGCATGCAGTTATTGGTCAGCTTTAGAAAGGGTCATGCAATAGAATTTGTGAAATGTTCCTTTAAAGGACAGCTTATCTTCACACTTCAGCATCATCTTTGTTTACATTTAATCCTGTTGTTAGATCTGGCTGGGGTGTTATGTTTGTGCCCCAGTATCAATGTCTTTAATACAGTGTGTAAAGAAAAATAAACTATGAGTCAAAGTAAAGTAAAAGTAAGCAAAATATTCTCACAAACTCACAAAAATGATCAATGCTAGAGCAGCTTTAATCTTTTTTGGTCTGTGTGTGAATCAATTTCAACGTGGCACAGGTCTGAACCGCATGCAGTCACTTTAACAGATTACAACAACTAAGAGAGAAGTCTAAGCATCAGCAGAGCAGCACAGGCTTTTTTGGCTAACATAGACAGAGGTTTTAATGAAAGAGAATCTGCCTGCATCCAGGAGCAGAGGGAACATGAGGACATGGTTAGCTGAGTGGCAGGAATGGGGCATGTAAAAGGGAATGTGGAAGGAGGCTCAGAACAACTTCTAATCCCTGCCTCTGTCCATCACTGCCGTTAGCGTGTCTGAGCAAAGCTGCAGTGAAGAAGAGACCTCTGTCTAAATGGCAGAACGCTGTCATTTTAAGAGATTGATGAAGTCAGCGGTGTTACATATGCCATGTCTGAAAGGGGCCTTTTCACCGCTTCTATTTCAACACTGTTCTGTTGGAGAGGTATAATTGCCATTCTCGATTTTTTTTCCTTCCCGCCTGCCTTTCATTGGTACTGCACTGAGATCACCATAAAATGAATGCTGCCCACACCAGTGTGTCTTGTTAATTGAAACACAAGACGAATATCCAATCTTTTAAAGTTACCATGGTTCCTATTTTATTGCCACTGCAGTGACAATGGATAACGTGCCAGCAATTCTTGGACATTTAAAGGACGATACGCTCCATCACTATTCTAGTGTTAGAATGAGATTTTCCTCTGACCTTGACTCAATCTTGGAGTGCTTCACCTCAACAGCTCTGGTGTTGTGAAGAACCCTACTACATCTACCTTATCTCTAGAACATCTCTGCAATGCTTTCACAACCAGAAGCACAATACTCTACATTGTGTGCACACAGTGTACTCCAAGAATGTTGCTTGTCTCCTATCACTGCTATGACAAACCCCTCCTTTGTAGTGCTATTATATTTTTGAATATTGAATCCCTCACTATACCCAACATAACATTTTTTTTACTTTCTTATTACTGACAGTAATAAGTGAACTATGCAGTACTTCATAGTTCTTCATATTCTCGAGAATGCGGCTTTCTTCTAGCATCAAGTTCTGCTGTTCAGTTAATACTCATCAGTTCATTAGCCTTACCTAGTTTCGATTTACAGCATTGACCTTGCTCTAGACATGAGTGGAATCAAGGAGAAAGACATACCCCTATCTGATTATGCATAATCAATACAAAGTTGAATGTAACCAATACTGAGTTGGCCTTCAGGGCTCAGCGACATGAGACAGACTGCAGCAGTAAATATTATTCTGGGGGCCACTGCATGAAGCTTCCACTTCCCACTATACTAGACAGTAAAGTGGGAAGTGGATGGATTACTGTTGTAACAGGTCTGTTTGTGATAACCCGAACCCTTTAGGCCAGCATTAAGCCTCGCTTTTTTTATTCAAAGTTATTAGCCTCAGAGGAAATCTGGCTTTTGGAAGATGTAGCCACAGAAGTATATAAAAAGATACATCACACACCTTTGCTAATCCACCTCAGGTATTTCCCTGTCTGAGTTATTTTTAGGTGGAGCTGACAGACCTAAATAAATGTCAGGAAGGAAAGGATGGAGATATTCACACATTCTTACACTTCGAGTCGTTTGGATTCCTGCAGCAAACATGTGAGCAAATGTAAATCTGTACACCATCTCAGAAAATTTTTACCATCTAACTAGATATGCAACTTTTTTGAATGAATCATAGTTGTGTTTTAGGGTTGGGCTTTTGATGCTGGTTTTCTCTTTACTTTCATTCCATGTGAAAAAAAAATATACTGTATTTTTTCAATGGCTCCTTTTGTGTGGTCACTTCCCTTTAAATCAGCTCCATGTTGGAGAGGGAGTCATCAGTGTTACTTTTCATGAACCAGCTAGTCACACTATATGTGGTGATGCCATTGTTCATCACAAAAGGAAATGGAGGGAAAAAACTCTCATTACCATAACAAAGATGGGGAAACTGTTTGATGGGAGCATGCTGAGTGGACACTGAACTTCCCTGGCACTTTTTTTTAAACAGGACAAACTTTTATTCTCCTATATTTCCCTGTGGTATTGTAGTACATAGAAGCATTGAACAGCCAGCGTAAGTGGCATGAGAAGAATATACCCAGTACCTATAAGTCTTTGAGGTTTTTTTTGTGTGTGTGTGTTTTTTTTTTCTTTCCTTGTGTTGTTCTTTGTGTCTCTCAGCAGTTTCCTGCCCGTCAAAGATATTTAATGGACACACATCCAGTGTTCTCACACATAGCGGGGCATGTCAGAACAGAAAGTGCACAGTCATTTCTGTCCATTAGAATTCACAGATAGAATTGTGAAGTGCCAAAGCTCTGGGGAAACAGCACAAGAGAGTATAAAATAAATTTACTGGTTTGCTTCATCATTAAGAAAAGGAAGAAAGAAAAAAAATGTGTCAAAACTTACTGGTGATTGAAACAATCAAGGGAAAGAGAAGGTCAAATAATAGGCTGCTGTCAGAACAGAATAAACAGACTGGTTCATCCTCATGGGAAGGAACAGTAATAAAAAAACATGGATTGCAGAAGAACATATTTGCGCACATAAAATGTCATGCCTTGAAGCAGATGGGCTTCAGCAGCAGGAGACCACGTTAGATGCCAGAGTTGGTGATGGAAGCAAGGAGCAATCTGATTTGTTGAAATTAGCCAGTGGTAGACATGATAGATGGATTTTTCATCCAGTCGCTTTCAGTGGGCCTGCTCTTCACAAACATTTTCCAAGGACAAATTTGCAGATGGTTTTATGTAACAAACCATCTGCTGTGCCAGGTTGTCTTTATACTGTATTACCTCACCCAAATGCACTGGAGTCATTTACAGTTAATTATGTTATTAATATATGAAGATGGCCCTGGTATAATGGGTCCTAATTTGGTCTGAACAAGGATCCAACATGGATCCACCCTGCCTTGTAACAACCTTTCAGCTTTATGCGAACATTGTGTTCTTGTTACTATTTTGGCACAATAGAACTCACGGAGATGCCATAACTTCTTGTCGCATCTATCCATCTATCCATTTTAAACCACTTATCTGGGGCCGGGTTGCAGGGGCCGGGTTGCAGGGGCAGCAGTCTAAGCAGGGACGCCCAGACTTCTCTCTCACTGGACACTTCTTCCAGCTCTTCCGGGGGAATCCTGAGGTGTTCCCAGGCCAGCCGAGAGACATAGTGGGTCTCCTCCCAGTGGGACATGCCCGGAACACCTCCCCAGGGAGGCATCCAGGAGGCATCTGAAACAGATGCCCGAGCCACCTCAGCTGACTCCTCTCGATGTAAAGGAGCAATCTCCCGCTCTATTTTTCCCTCACTCGTGAATAAGACCCCTAAATACACAAACTCCTCCACTTAGGCAGGAGCTCTCCTCCCACTCAGAGAGGACAAGACATCTTTTTCCGGTCAAGAAAGAGCACTTCCATAATATTGGATCAAAAATCTCTGTGGAATCTTTCAAAACCATTTTGAAATAATTTCATTAAGGATTAAAGAGTAAATGAGTAAAATTTTAAGTTTAAAAATGTATGTTTATGTGTGTATATACTGCAGTAGTGTTGTTGATTGATCCAGGTCCCAGTCAGGTACAAACTGTTATAAATGTTGGAGTCAGTGCCTTCTATGTGTTACCACTGCCCCTGAATGCAGCATTTCTTCATGCAAGGCTATATCAGTCATAGGAAAACTATTAGTTTCCCACCATGCACCAGTGGGCATCTTTGTCTTTATCAATTAATATAAGATGGTGCAGGAGAACATTTAACCAGGAAATAGGATTCAGTCTTGGGTGCTGGCAATTCATGTTAGAAACTGGCAACAGATGTGAGAAATGCCTCAGTGTAATTGAGGATGGTCTTAATGTGATGAAACGTTGAAGTAAGGTAATCTGATCAATAACTGCTACAAGACACAACCAAGTAGGTCCCACTGAAAGGTAGCTACTGTGAAACCTTTAGGATAATAACTCTTACTTGATGGCTGATAATTAGTAGACTGGTAATTTTATTTGATATTAAGATAATGTGAATTTATACATTTACAAATAAAAGCGTGTATTATCCTCCTACACAGGCTTACAGGATGCTACGTCACAGTGTTGATGTGTGAATAACTGTTTTCTTCATATTTTTAATCATGTGTATACATATACATTCATAATTTGTATGTATGCAAACTTTGATTCTAATATTAGCGTTGACATCTTTGGCAGTTTTCCCTCTTGGCTTCTTTGTTAATTTCCCTCTGACTCAGTCCACATGTCTGAGAGGGAATTTGTCATCAGCCCCTTTTTTTTATTTCTGGAGAATTAGAGCTGTGCCCTAGGATGAAATCAACCAATCTTTTAATCTGAGGCTGACATTTATATTCTTTTTGTTACATCTCCACTGTCCCTAAAAGGGGGGAAGACAGAGATAAACAAATGGAAATTATACCAGCATCAAGCATGTATTCATAAAACGTATTCAACACCCCTCCACCCGCCTTCCACCCCGCCCCTGCAGGCTTAAGGGAGTCAACTCAAGGGTCTGTTATCTCTCACAAAATGAATGCATTTGTGGCAATGTTTGTGTGAAACGTTTCACCAAAACCTTGCCCAGGCAAATTGCCATGAAGATAGGCTTAGCCCTGAGACAACATCAGCATTAGCGTTAACAGCCAGGCTAGCTTCTGTAAAGGTGCTGCATGACAAGGAGTTCCTGTCATGTTTTTTTTTTTTTTTTTTTTTTTCAGATATGACACTAAATGGATTACACGAGATTATGTGTGACAAAAGAGAATGCAAAAGAGGAATGAGCCTTGACATAGCACCGTGGCTCCGTGCTTTGAACAACTAGACTTCCTATGGTAATATGATATATAGCCCAGCATAAATCCTTAATTATATCATGAGCCTGTGGAAGCTTATTCCTATCACTTTAGATGTCCCATAATGCTTCTTTAGCCCTACCATTCATGTATCATCTTCAATTTTTCAGGATATGAACAGTACAGCATTCCACATGTTCCATTCTGTCTGTAATGTACAGAAAAGTTTATTTTATCTTATTAGTTATGAGATGATTGTTTCATATATGTTCTGCAGCCATAATTATTTATGAATACCCAGAGAGGAAATTATTAGAAAATGAACTTGAAATTGTTGTTGTAAAATTTGTAGCATTACATTAGAACTGACCTCTATTGCAGATTAATCGATGAGGAAAACAATGATTTAGGACTGAGCAAGTCACTTTGCAGTGAGGGAGCATGGGAAATGAAGGTGTTGAGTTTAACATTAGAGAACATTAAAGAACCAATTTGTTTTCTTGTCCACACACCAACAGTGTATAACCTTACAATTAGTTATTGATTCTCTAAAGGGCATATATTCTTTGAGCAGTACGATACCTTTTACATTATGTTTATATCAAAGGTAATAATGATCATAAGCACCGGGTGCGTGACCTTCATCACATAGTCACATTTCCTATTTTCTGCCCTGATAACTTTGTGGAATTAAATACTACTTCCCAGATGGATGTGAATGTGATGCTTCTGGAGTTATTACCTCAGTCAATAAAGGCTTCTGTTCTTGCATGCTATGAAATTTAAATTAATGTCTGTCTTATATATTATTCCGGGTGAATGTTGTAGAGTGAATTCGAGTAATTTATACAATAACACTTGATGTTAATTGTCTGTCTGTTGACAAGCTATCAGTAGATAATAGCTGTGGACATGCACCCATATGCCTACTAATGATGTACCTTAGAGTCTACTGGTACTACATTATTTTGTTGAGCATCATCTATGGATTGTGTTTACCATTGGATTGAATTGTGTACTCTCAGTGCTGTGTCGATGAAAATTTAAAAAGGTAAATTTAAGTATTTTGACTAGGGATGTCCAGATTACATGATCGGAAATCAGGCCAGAACAGGATGACTGTTGTCTAGGGGTATGATTGTCACTTTGAGTGCAAGAGGTCCTGGGTTTGAGACTCAGATGAGCCATTTCCTTTGCAAAATTTCCTGTTTCCTGTGACAGCGCAAAGGCACAGGACATCACACGACTCAGAGGTGAAAAAAAAAAAAAAAAAACCTGATCGGGACATCCTTAATTTTGAATAAAGGGCACTGTTTTTTTTTCTACTGTGTAGAGGTCACCTCATAGTACCACAGAAGTCCTGGAAACAACACATAGAACAGACCATGATTTTCCATTTTTTCTTTCCTTTTTCATTGATGGAAAGACCTTCACTAGTCATCTTTTGTCTATTAAAATTTATCATCCATAGAGCTTCTGTAATGGATGATGAGGAGACCACATAGAACTCTCTGGCAGCTTATTTCAAAGTGAAAATTGACTCTTTGTGCCCGCTGATGGATATTTTTAAAGGGAGATCTTAAACTCAATGCTGAAAATGCCCAGGCCAAAGATGGATAAATGAAAGCAATGGCTGACTAAATAAAATATTCTGCGAAAGTGGAAATCATTTACCCTACAATGCCAGATGCCAACAGTCTCTCCACTCAAACCAAATAAGAGTGCTTTAGAAGATTTTCTTAATGATTTCCATTTTAAATTGGAGCATCCCTTCCGTAAGAGCCCTGCCCGAATCAATATTATTAGTTCTATAGAATTGACCACGAGCGTAGCGGTGATTGATCGGGAATATCGACTGCTCCTCCATTTCCCCGCTCAACCTGTTCACCATCAGCATTACTAATACACCAAACCAGGGGTGTAACTCTTTTCCTGTGGCTCATCAATTCAACGACCTCTTTATAAAAGGGTAAATTAAACCACGTCCCACAGTCATTTTACCTCACCGACAGCAGGTTAATGGCTCATCAAGAGTCTGTTCTCTCTCCTGAAACTGATCTCCTCATTCTCACGCCCGCTCGTCCTTATACAGCTCTATTGATGACATTGTTCCGTGAGTGTCGTTCGTCTGTACTTACGTGTGCGCCAACCTTAGAAAAAGGAAAAACGCTACCCTATTAGAGTAGCATGGTGTCATCATAAAGAAGCTTGTATGTGGTTGATGTCACAGAAAGATGAAAGAAATAAGAGAGAGAGACCTTAGAGCCAGAAACAAGACTTAGATTTTGGTCCCCCGCGTCATTGAACTGTCCATTATCAGCAGTAATGAAGGACACTACACAGCAGACACAATACTGGCCATTGGCACCTGATAGAAAATGGCTAGTTGTTTTTTTTAAACACAACAGAAGAATAAAAAGAAAGAAAAACTGCAGTTCATTGCATCCTGGGAGCTACAGACAAGACTGGTGCTTACATTTCTGAAGGCAGAAAGAAAAGCAGATACGCACTATGAAGTGTGTATTTTCTTTAATATTGATTTTGTGTTTAGTTTTTTTCTTTGCTCTGTGGTGAATGAAAGAATATCTCTTCTTTTTTACTGCAGGAGTGTAGTGAGTAAAACAATAATGCATGCTAATGGCAACATAACAATAAATAATTTAGGGTAGGAACTCCTTAAAAAACATTTTTTAAAACTGACCACACCATCCTTGGCTCTCTCACTCTCTCTTCTCTGCAGCCTAACAGATAACTCAATAGAGAAAAAGTACTGATTGGCTTTAACAGGACAACTAAGACATTTAACATTTCAGGACTAAATGTATGTGGATATACAACATATTTGGTACCAAATGCTTAATACTTTGACATACTGTACCAACATACTGTTTTGATAAATCACTGCTTGCAACCATTCTTCATTTTCTCTCAGCTGTAAGGAAAAAGTTCTTGTCAAAAGATGTAACTTTCCCCCTGTGCACATTGATTTGATATCATCCAAGTGCATCAGAGTGAGCACAGTTGTCAATACCTCTAGAAACCT
This sequence comes from Parambassis ranga, assembly GCF_900634625.1. Taxonomy (NCBI): domain Eukaryota; kingdom Metazoa; phylum Chordata; class Actinopteri; family Ambassidae; genus Parambassis; species Parambassis ranga. The sequence continues at coordinate 10,078,354 of NC_041022.1, read as the reverse complement.
TTCGAAATAACGATATAAGGAGCTAGGTACAGTGAGGGTAAGCCTCCGTAAAGACATCTTTGATTTTTTTTTGTACAGGCCTGTGGAACTGGTCTGTGGTTTCATTAGTTGTGACTTTACATTAAAAATATATATATCATTAGCTCAGTGCTATGTTTTATCTTATACTGTCTCTGTGCTGGTATTTCAAACTAGAGCAATCCAGTTCTGTGAGATGAATGCAGAAAAAAATGAACTGCTCAGCTCCTACCAAGCTGGATTGCAAATGCGGAAGTGAAAGAAATCTCGAAGGAGCTGCTCCACAGCCCCGTCTCTCCTTCCCTGAGGTAGAAAGCCCTAGTTTGAGTGTTCACTTACATCATCAAAGGGCCCTTCTGTCTCATGTAATATTAACATGTGCTAAATCAGTGGCAAACAGCAGCAGCAATGTTTACACAGCATTAGCACAGGCTTGCAAAGCCTCGTGGAGAGAGAGAGAGGGGCTGTCTTTGTGTTCAGGGATTAGGGAGCTCTGACACCCACAGGAAGCTGCAAGATTATTGTATATATGTGGCTTCACTGTTTCACAAGGTGACTAATTTAGGCTGCGCTGCATTTGTCCTCTATAGGAGACTTGGGGAGCAGGGAGGGGGACATTCGTCTGTAAACTGTCTGACTTTTTGACACGGACTTAAATCTAATAATCAGAAAAGCTTTTGAGGTGAAGTGGGCTGTCACCGTGAAGTCTTCGCGCTGGAAATTAAGTCCATTAATCACATGGTGTTTCATTTAGTCCTTTTCTATGTACAGCTCCAAAGTGTGTCTGTGTGACGGGAGGGCAGAGAGACCCGGGGCCTTTAGTTGGTAAGACTGAGAGAAAGCGAAAAAAAATGCTTAGCGGTGCAGAAGAAAAGCCATCAATTCTCATTATGAAAAATAGATCATCTTTCCTAATTAGAGTTACGACTTTTTGCCACTGTACAAATGCCAAAATAACACAAGCCGACGACAGGAAACCACCACCCTCTACTTATTAATTACGAGCTTGAATAACAACCTTTAACGATAGTGTGATTATGCCCCAGATAACTTATTAAAGGTAAAGCGAAATATATTGCAGGTCAGACCCTTTGGGGAAATGTATCAGGAAATATCCCCATTTACAGCACCTTTATGAAACATAACTTCCAGTCGCCTAACTAAATTTATCTTAAATGTCAAATAAGTGTGTCCCCAGAATTATATTATGTATTATGCTCTAATTCCACCCTAATAATTTAAAGATCAAGTAACACACACTGGCATTTGTTCAATAATCATGAGGGAATAAAATAGATGGAGAGAATGGAATTTGTTCCTTGTCAAATGTGGAGTGATGGCTTTGGAGAGGAAGGTTTTTTTTTGGCAGCAGCAGAGAGATATTGGTTGAGTGAGGACCACTATAGATAATTAGGATCTTCCTTTTTAGATGATGAAGATGGTGTTACAGATTTTTTTTTTAAGGAGGTGAAGAGGAGGGGCTTCATTAAGGTGGAAAAAAAAACTTCTATCCTCATACTTACGATGAAATATTCAAAGTACAAGATGTTGATATACCAGCTTCTAAAAAGCCTCTCAGCTGTAAAGCAGCACATACACAACATTATAGCAACACTGACACTGCAGGTAAATTTTTCCTCAAAATGAGATATTTTAAATACATTAGCTTACTTCAACACTGTTCAACTGATGCTGCAAGCTAGCTCCAGTCCTAAAGATGCTAAAAGGCAGATCCTGCACGCTAGAATTCAGTATTTCATCGCCTGTATTTGTCTTAGTATTGCACATAATGTATTCTATCTGCAACTGATCCCAGAGCCATTTCCCTCCTGTTAGTTGTTGTTGACCATTCAAAAATTAACCTTTGTTGTGGTGTTGTATTATATTTTGGCTTGTGAACTTCATATCCACATTTCCCCTGCTGCTGCTGCAGCTTTGCTTCTTAAATGAAATAAGTGAAGCGGAGGCATAAATCCAGCCAAACTCCAAACAGGACATATACCTAATTTCATTTCCTTTTCTTCTCTGACCCAGTGTAGTCTTATCTTTCTTCTCAGTACTTTTTGTGCTTTGTTTATTTATTTTCTCCCATCCATTTCCCCCCGTTTCTCTTAAGACTTTAAGCCAGATAAGTTGTAGTTTGTTTAGCAAAGGTCGCAGGTGGGGGAGAATATCCTGGAAGAGGTGAAAACACAGCAGTGCCGCTCAGGCCTAAATGGGCCTCATAATGTGAGCAGAACAGGGCCTCGTGCATATTCATGAGGCAGGATCTGCTCATCGCACTGACTTTGATCCATATCAATAGAGTATGCAAATGAAGATGTGCACACAGCACACAAAAGCTTTTCTCATCCTCCTGCTAGCTACTTATCAGACCTGCACTATACCACACTAGCTCACCCTCCCTCAGAATTCATATGCAAACATAGTTTACTGGACTATCTCATATTGTTAGTTTAACTAAAATTAAATGTTGTTTTTTGAAGTGCTCTAATATGCATTGCTTAGAGTATATAATGTGATATACTGTGATGTGTTTCTGTTTCTGTTCTCTTTGGATTCATTGGTGTGATTTTATTGCATCACAGGCAGCCACTGGTTGTGTAAGGGGATTGCCACATGAACACTTAGGTGTCATTTGAAATGGAAATATGCAGTAACTGGAAAAACAGTACAAATACACCTGTGTTGTACAGCTGCTTGACACAGATGTGATGTTAGCTACGAGCTGACGTGCAAAGAATATCCGATCAAACTTAAATTCTCAGACGCGTGCTAGTGAAAAGCTTGCACACATATTAATGTAAATGTCACTTGCTGCTTGCATAAACAGTAGCAGTAGCTGCTTGAAATTGACAGTGACCTGGATTGCAAGGTTGTGGAAACACATTATCTTCACTATTATATAAAAAAAAAAACACATTGAAAATGTCCCTTGTACAAGAGAATATTGTCACTGCCCGTTTTGTTGTAAAGACTCATATTCTTTATGATGGAATTCACCTTTCAAATGACAGAGCACTGAGAAACATATGCAGGTTCAAGGTTATCTTGTATTTTATTGTATAACGGCAAAATGAAGCCAAAGGTACAGCATCAACCATATTTTTTTTTTCAAACACAGAGTGGCTTGGTGGGACAACGGCAATTCAAAAGCCACCTTAAAAAAAGATATAAAAACATCATTGCTCTTTCTCTGCTGTGATGCACATTGCTACTGTACATCAAGACCACAGTACCACTTATGTGCTTGTCCTTTAAGAGCGAGATACTGTATCAGTGCAACTACATGTCAACCATTTTGCTATTAATGACAATGGTGCCTCTTAAGTGAACCGCAGTACCCTGGTGCTAAGTTCAGCAGAGGCAGTCGAGGACAATACATATTTTATTTTTTAAGTTGGTCTCTCACTTTTAAGGTTATCTATCGCTAAAGGGACGAGGAAGAGGCACTAAAGTGAAGAGGTAGCATAAACATTACATTTTGTTGAAATTTCTGAAAATCACTTGACAGTGAAAACATGGAAAGTGCTTTGAATTCTTACATGTAGAACCTTTCACCATTTCACAATAGTTGTGTAGGCATACAGTAAGTAATGGTCCTCCATTGTCATTCTTCCTGTAGCTAGATTGGTAGTTAAGGTATTTCTTTGCGTTTCTTGTGTGTAAAATTGCAGTACATCTTCTTCAGCATGGGTCGTGGCAACAACAACAGAGAGACAGTGTACAATATATAGCCCCACAACATGCCTTTTTTCATCATTTCTGAAAATTGCTGACATCAACAATGTAAACAATCGCAAACTAACTGTGACAGTTTGTAATGGCTTTTTTTTTTGGCACAGTAATTACTGTACCTGCAGAAAACAGGCAAATGGCATAGCGATACAAAAACTTTTAATCCTGCCTGTCTGTCTCCCAGAATGGCAAATTATGTTTCATTTTGCTCTTTGTTCTGTCTAGTAATGAAAAACTGTATCAGCCCCGTGCTTTTTCTCTGTCACCATGGCAACAAACATCCTTCTTGGTAATAAAGCAGAAGAACACTCAATCAAGCCTGAAGTTATTGAGGTGGGAACATGTTTACCCCAAAACAATACAGGAAGGAGGAAAGACCTTGCTTTTATGGCTAATTGAACACAAAAGTATTATTTTCTTGCATTAATGCATTTATATTGTATTACATTGTGTAGGGTCATTTTTTGTATGGCTTTGCAATTAATAAAAAAAAGAAAAAGAAAAAGGAACTTATAGGGATATAAATAAAGAAATATCTGAGTTGATTTGGCAGGAAGACCTCTGCAGCTATTATTATCCACCAGGAACACACATACCTGTCCCTTGTCCTTGCAGTCCTGTACTGACAACTGGGGCTTTAAGGCCTTTTTTTCTTCATGGATCTCTTCATATCTCTTCTCCTAAGGCACTGTCACTTCAGCCATAATTATTTTACAATCCTCAGTTGACCAAAATACAATGTTCAGGCTGAGGGTTGTGTGCGCCACCTCCAGGAGCTGCAGGCCATTTCCTGCATACACACAAACAGGTTGCGAGAGTTTTTTTTCTCTTTTTTTTCTGGGATACAGCCATGCCATTTCTTTAGACTTTCATGAAGTCCATACTGGCTGCATCTCAACTGCTTTAATGGATCACCATTGGCAACTTATCATGCCACCACTTACTACCTGTACCTGTACCTGTGCCTGGCCTCTTGACCATGATGATAACACAGCTTCTTTTGGGTCACTGTAAAGACATTGTCATATTGGCACCCAAACAGATCTGGTGCATTAATTTGACTAAGAATATTTGACTTGGAGTGTCATTTAGTTAAGCAGCCCTGTCTCCTCTTGTTGTGTTGAGGCCTATTTTTCCCACACTGACCCTATGCTATTCTAGGCCAGCAGCCCTGCTATTTGACAGCCAACTTCTGGTTGCTATTTCCCCAAAGGTTAGGCTGAAGCAGACATCTCTCACAGGAGACTCTGGGCTAACATAACACACAGCCGGCGCTCCTTGCGGACATCAGCAAGCAACGCATACACCACAGAGCAGGGACATTCCCAGAGGTGTCAAATGGAAGGGGATGTTTCTTCTACCTTCTACACAAGGCTGAACTACAAGCACATCATAGTCATCTAAGACACGAATCACAGCTGAGGCAGAACTGCAGCTGTGCAGTAGGTGCATTGCAAGTGGGGCCTGATTGTTGTTCTGCTTCTACTTAGCCTGCATCCATTGACAGTTCACGATTTGCTGCTGCACAGCCACGTGGTGGTTTTGTGCATTCATTCTGTCAGAGAAGTAGTAATTATGTAAATACTCTCACATCCACTGTGTGGTACAGTAGCGATGAAAAGACAGTTTGCAGTGGAATCGCTTTCACTTCTAAATGACAAAGAGCTGTTTTGTGTAGCATTACAGAGAGGGAGAATATTATGACCTGTGAAGAGCTGCCACACTGTCCAAACACAGTGACAACAGTTCTCATGGTGTCTGCATAGCCTGTATAGGCTCTGCATACAGGACATACTGCTCCACACACACACTACAGACACCAACACCGTAGGAGATGGCTGCTCATTCATTCATTTGATATAATTACATCTAAAATAATCAGTTGATACGAATGGTGTCTCTTCCCAGTACACTAATTATTATTAATATATAATTAAATATCTATAAGGGGACTCGTGTTAACACCTTTAAGAGTAAATAAACACTACATTGACATCAAACCCTTTTATCAGTACTGGTATGTGACATTCTGGTAACCATGGATATCGGTGCTATGTAATGTAGCCTTTGTTTGTCTCCACTCTGTCTGTCTTTATTTTCTTTCTCCTCCTCCTCTTTTCCTGTCATTGCCCCTGTTGCATCCATGCATAGATGGCATGCTAAGTGAACAAGGAGCCAATGGGGATGAGCAATGCCTGCTAAGCTGGTCTTAGTCACGGGGCATTGTCATTAGATTAATGGAGCAGAAGGAGCCATCCGTTCTCTCTCCAGAGGGGAGCTTTACTTTTGGTGGGGCAAGGAGAAGGGAAAATGAAGGGGGAGGGGGATGTGGCTCTGCCTCTAATGGGAGGATGCTGTGGCAGTTAGTAGCATCGCCCCCTCCTCCTCCTCTGGTCACACCTCCCGCAAATCTCAGATAACCTCACTAAGGCCCCGTTCACACTGGAGAAAGTCAATCCAGCTACAGTGGGATTGAATTTGGATAGCCCTTAAGCTGGATATGTTCAGATCTATTTTCAAATCTGGCTATCACACACATGTGGCTAGGTGGCGCCTCGTAATATACAGAGTCTGTTCAGGCCCAGTAGGAACACACATGTGCATGCGTCGTTCGTTTTTTAAAATTTTTCGGTTCAAAAAGCAGTTTATTCCATTGTAGCCCTGTCGAAAAAAACTCAGGGCAAAGCTAGTCGTAGTTTGACGGTTGTTTACATATGGCTTTTATACGCGACCAGGACACTGTCCCCATGAACTGGAAGTATCACATCGCTAGTGGCATTTGCTTGCCGCATTTGCGTACAGACCTGAGCCACATTTGAGCCAATCTGGCTAGATCTGCGAGGTGGAACAAGATCAATCCGGATATATCCGGATTCGAGTTGTTCAGACTAAGAAAAATACTACCCGGATATATCCAGATACGGCCCAAATCCCGCTCTAGCTGAATTGATTTCCCTAGTGTGAATGGGGTCTCAGATAACCTCACTTATGTGGTTGCCATGGTCTGGTGTGACCCTAGCAGTAACATTGTCACTTTGGACAGCAGAAAAATGCATTCCTAAAGATATTTGTTTTTTGTTTTGGTTTCATTGACACACAAAAACATAACTTGATAAATTGTTGTACTATCATGTAATTGGTCAATTTTCCCTGGACTGTACTTTGCAACCAAACCTTAAAACATGTTATGAAAGGGTGTCATTAAGTGAAACACACAGCAATCATGGCTGCAAATGACGTGTAATTGTCTTTTGTACAGTCATTAACTCTTCATTAGGTAGTCAGTTCTTTGTAATTACTTTTCTTTTAAATTAAACTCTACCCAAATACTCTTCAAGCCAAACTTTGCAGCTTTGCCCACAGCATATGTAAATTTATATCAACATACTTCATTCAGTTTGAAATTCAGTTTGTGCTCTGTCGAATTAATTCCGGCAAGAGGGGGATGTAATAAAGAGAAAACCTGAGGAGCCCAAAGTTGCACAGCAGTGCTAGCTGAAGAGATGAGACAACTGTTACCATGGCGAATAATTCACAACTTCTTTGCTTTACCATTTCCAGCCAATTACCTCAAACCTCTGTGTCATCTGGGTGACAAAGGTTTCCAGCTGGAGATTTAGTTCCAGCTCTGATCTGTAATGCAGCACACAGGTTCACATCGGAGTTGGAAAATTGGTGGTGGTTGCTTTGTCCTTTTTTCACCTTAACTCCACACCAATACACACTTGTAAAACATACAACACCCTCTTTTCCCAACAGGAAATCATGGGTAAAATCGGGCAAAAAGTTATGTAGTGTGTACAACACAAACTGAACTTAACACGCTGTCATAAAATATGGCATACATTAATTTTGTTTTAGATGGATGAAGTTTGCACAACTAGTGTAGGAAAAATCACAGATAGGTGTTAGTAAAACACTCCATTCTTAGACCCCGTTCACACTGGAGAAATCAATCCGGCTGGAGCGGGATTTGTGGCGAATCCCGCTAGCAACGTGATACTTCCTGTTCATGTGGATAGAGTCCCGGTCACGTACAAAAGCCGTATGTAAGTGCAGTGCAATTGTGAAAGCATACATTTGCACTATAATGGTGGGCAGTTAATACACTATGCACTTAATACTAATCATTAGTGTGGTTTTTGTTGCCGGATTGTACATCCAGAAATAGAACGAAAAACACTGAACAGACTGTAATGGCAGTTTTCATTGTCAGAAGCCACTTTAGTTTAACATTATACGAAAAGGTTGGTAGGTTCATCAGCGATGTAGTGAGTATTGCAGACTTCTTGTGTGTTGTGGTGAGTAAACTGGCAGACCAACTCCAACTCCAAAGAGACTGTGGTGTTGAAATTGAAACAGGCTGTGTCCTGCTCAGTCATCCCCACCGAGACCAACAGCCATTAAGGCACATTCACAGATAATGTTACTGGTGTTACCTTGTTTTCCCACAAAGGAAATAATGAGAACAAAAGCTGATGGAAATTAATTATTCATCGTGCCCAGGGTAAACTGTGTTTATTCCAACAAGTATCTGTCTGTTTATAAGTTCTAGGCCTAAAATATAGGGAATCTGTATAAGACAATGGAACCACTGTTTGTGATCTGTCAAGATCATGTCATGGATCTTGTCAGTGGTTTCCTGTGTGGTGACAGTGACCGGCCTTCTAGCATGAGGGTCGTCTTCCAGGCTCCCTCTGCCATGTTTAATTCAACAGCCATGCTGTTAGACAGTGCGCCCTCCCTATAGTTTTTCCACCACATCCTTGTGAACCTCCTGTGTAGCAGATGACAGCATCTGAGGCCCCAAACTTACCAATCATACTCAGTATGTGTCTGTCTTAGTGTTTGTTTACTCATCTGCAGTAGGGCACATAAGATGTAGCTTGATTTGAGTTAATGGGTTTGACCACCAGTATGAGAATTTAACCTTTAAATGGACACAGCATTTTAGTCACCTCTTTATAGGGTGTAAGTATTGACTGACCGGCAGTGTTTTTGAACCATGTCAGGAAGGGTCATCTGAGTTCGATCTGAGCTGTGTGAGAAAAACACACATTCTGCTACTGCCAGTGTAGACGGGGTGAAAAAGACACAAAAGCTGCTTCTTGTTAATGCTTAATAACAGAACATTGTAGAATCAGTTTAGGTTAATTTGCGAAGCCAAACAGATTTTTAAAGCAAATATCAAACTGATGTGTGCGTTAACAACACCTCTGGGGAGTGCAGCTGTGAATCTGCCCTCATGCTGACTCCCTCACTATTAACGGATAAACCCCAGCTGGTCATAATGCCACAATTTCCTAAAAGTGCCCGATGACAGCAGTGTGGTTTAATGAGTTATTAATATGAAAGTGCATTTTCAAGGTGGAAAGTGAAGAGAGCAGGAGCATTATTTACTGTGGAAACGTCCAGACGCTACTCTCTGGGGAGCAATAGGTGCCGTAGTGTTCTCTTCCCAAAGCTTAATTACACCTTAAATGAATTGGATTTACAATTTATAGTTTATCATTGCACTGTAGGAAGAGCACCTATAACATTTGTGGTTCCAGGGTCCACATTAATTGACAATTCTAGGGCAAAAGTTATGTCTGCTCTTTAATGAAGTAATTAGCTAAAATCATTGAATCAAAGGTGGTTGTGTGGTGGTTGCACATTTGACGTTGTTTAGTCACTGGGTCCTTAAATTTGTTGTGGTTCATCTATTATTTGAGTAAATGTGCTTTGCCAAAAAGTGTGCCAGTGTTTCGCTACTATAATTTGAACCAGCCCTTTTCTTAAACTGGCATCACCCCTAACATTTGTCTTCATAAAGGCAATAAAGTGGTAAATGAAATGTTTACAGTGATTTTGTTCACCCAAATGTGACCTGAGTTCTGTTGTATGAAGTGACAGTAGAGGACATTATCGGAAGACAAAATAGCTCATAAAAAAGTTCCCTCTTTTTATCACTCCCTTATATGTTCTCAGTTTCATCAAATCATGTCTTTATCACTGTCAGAAACACTGTACTGCTCAAATATCAGCTAGGTGCACACTGCATTATACATGACGACATGTTATTTATTATCACCCCACACTGAGTCATTTTTAAAGATGGAGGAGGACTAATAGCCATCTCGACTCTTTAATTTGCTGCTCACAGGCAGCGTCATGACGGCCTTTCACGTCTTCACACTCACACTCTCACCTGAGAGAAAAATCACACACACATTAATTAAAAAGCACAGGAATGAGTGTGACATTTCCAGTGGCACATTTAGACTGCTAAAGATACAAATCTCACTGATCTGGCCTCTCACAACTTAAATGTATAAAACAAGCAAGAAAATCATGAAAACAAGGCACACCTGGGTTGCTAAGGAAAATTATTAATATTATCGTTATATCTGTTTTCCTTATTTTTTTTAGTGTGATGATGTGAGTGTTTTCCTCGTTTCATTTGATGGCGGCATTGAAGGATGCTTCGAGTTGTGACCCCTGAGCCTTGATGTTTTCATCTCCCCATCATGCTTCATATGTGCATGATACAGAATAAGCAATTATCGATTCCTACAAATCATCAGTGTCACCCGTTCCTGTCCTTTTTTTTTTTTTTTTTTCATCTCTTTTCACACCGGCCCCCTAATTTAAAGGTTGAAGCATTAAGGACTGACAACCGCTGACCTTTCCCACTGCATGCATCTATTATCCAACAGGACTAATAATGCTTTTCTTGTGCCTTAGATAGATGTGAGAAGGCAGAGGGATGTGATGCAGAGAAATGTCAAGGTCTTGCTGTGTTCACATTTTGTCTGAGATTGGACGGTGGTGTTATAGATCCCCTGGATCAACAGAGAATCCAGGTCGGTATGAAATTACATACTAATTTTTCAATCTTTGAAATGCCTTGGACTAAATTATACACAACCTACAACACCACAAACATGGGCACAGGGGAGCTGTCGCCTTTGAATCCCTGGACTGGCAGGAAGAATGTGTGGAGTAAATGAACCCTGCCTTATCCTCTTTAAGCATCCTTGAGCAAGGCACCTAATGTCCCACCAGGCGCTCTACACAGCTGCTGACTGCTCCCAGCATGTCTACACCAGGAAACATAAAGTCATATCAACAAAAGCTAAAAAGCTTGGTACTCATCTACAGTATGCACATTAATCCAAGCTGTTCCAAAAATGGGCAGAGGTGCAGCATGAGTGGACCTACAAGGGCCTTAAAACAATTTAATGTGATTTCTTGAAGAAAGCTCTAGAAACTAAAACTTAAAACCATGTGTCTACTAAGCTGCTAACATATACATTTTCACTGTAAAGTTTGAATGTGTGGATCCATATGTATCGATTGTAGGGATTGACTCACATTTGAAGACAGCCTCAAGTGGCCAGTTGAGGTACTGCACCTTCAATTTGCATGTAAGCAACATATACTGTATCACATAACATGGTTTCTGACCCATTTATTTTTGGTGCTTTAACCCAACCAAATGACAATTTCCTAAATAACATTTTAGAAACATGACACACTGCTTGACAAAATATAATCAAACACTGCAGTTGTTGCATCACACGAAGACTGCAGAGTATATTGTCTGGAGAATGGGCCTGGTTTTGAGTCATTTGGGTTGCACTCACCATTGAACTGTAAATTTTGGTGAGAGCGGCAATTGCTGTCTGAGTGGATACAAGTGTTAGACAGAAACTATTGAGTACTGAAATGTCCCTCTACCTGGTAGTCATATCTCAGAGTTTTGTCTGTGGGTCTGTTAGGGTAACGGTACAGTATATGTTACTTATTTTGGCTAAAAAAGTGGGCTGTTATACCTGAAATTAGACAGTGACCAATGTCAGACTACCGATAAATACACCATTCTTTACAGTACAGTGGGTTAAACATTTCAATTCCCCTGAAACAGTTTTTTAAATAGCGTCTGTTGCAGAGGGACTGTGGAATGTACAGATAGATTAAAAGAAACAACCCAGAGGTCCATTTTCATAATTATGTTTTGGTGCCAAGCCCGACTGCTTGGCTAGCACTTCTACAAAAGGGAGGGCTGGAGAGAGAGAGAAAGCAAAGAGAAATCAATACATAAGTTGAAACAGTCCTAGCTAGGGGGGCTGTGAGAGAGAGGCAGCCTGGCCCCTGTGGCTACAATACCAGTTTGAGTAGAAGGGGAATATATGTTTTAACATGAACAAAGTACTATACTACCTATCTGGCAGACACAACTTTTTCGCCAGTATAGGTGATACTGACCACCCTCCACGCTGTGCTCATAGCAAAAAAAAGAGTGATCACTCCATCTAGACTCCTACACAGGGAACACTGAGGCCAATAGGAAGTGTGAATTGTTGCCCTCTGCCTGAGGCAAAGTGAGTCAGCCATTTGTTCTCCCTTCTCTTCGTTCTTTAACACCCTGTCACTCACAGCAATGTGATAACATAATGCAATATCCGGGACTGTAAAGTGAGGCGGTACAGTAAGGCACTCATCTACAGCATGTGCAGACACATGATTTGATTTGTTTATATTGCTTCCAATTACCTCTCTGTGTCCCCTGTTGGGCTCAATAAAATTTTATATTGTGTATATTTATCTCCAGGGACCCATACCCTATTCATATGGCTTTCTTCATTTGGCTATTCAGCTTTCAATGTAAATAAATCACATTTTGAAGGTTGTGTGTGTGTGTATATGTGGTCACCAAAGAAGCCACTGGTCCTTGACGTTTAGCACTATAAAAGGCAAAACAAGCAAAGTACAGACTGCAGCAGATTGCCCGCATCTCCTTTTGTATTACATCAGGTGCCTTTTCAACCGGTGTGTGTGTATGTGTGTGAACAGTACGTTTTCATCCACAAGCGTGTGTGTCTGCACTTGTCTTAACTGTGTTTTCATCCACCCCCTCTGTGCTCTCATGTACCATTCTAACCTCCTCCCAGCCAGCAATGCCGGTTCACCTCCCCAGGAGCCCGCAGCAAATTATCATATTTATCGAGAAGCCAGCCATGGTATTAGCAGGAATATCCAAACCTCGGCGTGTGTGGGTCCAGAGAAACGACCACTGTAAATCACACTGTCAGCCTTTCATGGAAGCTCAGTCATGGTTGTCAAGGAGACTGTGATGTGATTTTTTTATTTTTTTCTGTAGGATTTGACCACAGCTTTGATTCAAAATCGACAAACAAGAAAATAAATATTATTCAGCTGTAATTAAGGGGTTTTATTTTGGTATAAAAAAATTGTAAAACTACAATTTTCAAAATAACAACTTCATGAAAACAAAATATTATAAAAAAGATAGTAAAATGCTTAAAAGGATACTACGCTGAAATATCATCTCACTGCAGTGTTCTTAGCAGTGACCACAGATGTCCAGCTAAAGATGCTTGTGTCAGCAATCAGTCTCATCACAGCTACACGTTAACAAGCGTCCAGACTGCTGAGGCTTTCTGTGACACATTTTTTTACAGTAGTTAAAAAAGTCGTCTAAAAATACACAATCATGGCGATGGAGGTTGTCTGTTATTCCAGTTCATTAGGACATATTTTGATTGATCATTAACAATTTACTATATATGACCTATGAGGAAAAAAGTCATTGATCTTTAAAGTTATAGTATAGCTATATATATAAAATATAGCACTATGATGTAACGTGTGTGTATATATAAAGTATTTGAATGGCAAATATTATTGTATATGATTAACATTTAATCAACTGATTAGTTATTTGGCAGCCCTGTTAATAATGTTTTTCTACCATAATTCTGTTGTTACTCATTTTTTATCTGGTATAAAGAAATGTAGTGGATGTTTTCCTTTAAGAAATAGGAGCTGTATAACCTTATTCTATTAAAAGGTCTTAAATTGAGGTATCAAATAAAAGAAAAGTCATGTAGAGGGTTAATTTTGCAGGCGCATCAGAGAATCCAAGTGACATTCTTCAAAGAAAACACAAGGCTGACAGATTGCTTATTTTTTTTCTGAGTTTGGTATTTTCGGGGTCCATCTTAGAACAGCCAATCATTTCAATTGTGTCTTTTATTTATTTATTTATTTATTTATTTATTTAACCCTACATTCCCGGCTTCTCTTTTTCAGGGGAGCATTGGTTGTTTCTCTAGTAAAGTGTTTTAGTTTTAGCCATCCTTCATTAGCACTGTCAAAGGTGAGATTAAAGAGAATTTCTGAATCTTTATTTTTCTTTACACAAACCTAAAGAGCCAAAGACAACACAAACACACACACAGACTCACTGCAGACAGTATTGATCATGACCAAAACATTAATGCACTCTGAATGCTTATCTCAATGAACACAAATAGGTGAATGCAACAGAGCAGCACACTATTAAGACTACTGCTTTCAAAAGACAAGGTTAATCACCTAAAACACCGAGAAGCAGCATTAAACACATTACATGGTAATTAATGTGGAAGTCATTTTTCAATAAAAGAAAGCCATGGCATGGTCTTATCAGTGTACTGCATGGTGGACTGTTTCGTTTTTTTTTCTGGACGTCCGCTGTAAAACCCCCAGTTGATATCTCCCCCTCAGTCACACACACACACAAGCTTGTACATGTTCCTCTTATAAAGGTTTGGCCAAAGGGGATATGTACAATTGCTGGTGCTCACCTGCTAGCAGCTTTGTTAAGAATTCATTGACCGTATGGAATCAGGTCACTGAACTTGCATGTTGCTATCAAGTGGTCTTGTATGTCTTAACCTTGGTCACTTATAGAATGGTAGCACAGAAGGTAACAGGGGCATTCTTACATTCTTGACAATAAATAAGAAATGAAAAAAACTTTACAGCAGTGTAATTTATGTTGTTTCTATATGATATAGGCTACAATATTAAGTGAGGTTTTTACAGCAAAGCATTTTCATTCTGCTCCTTTGAAGGACATCAGTAAGGATCTTTTAAGGATTTTTTTGTTGGACATTGAAATTGGTCATGGCGTTATGATAAAGACTCCCTCTCTACATTGTCATATTTTCTTTATATCCAACTGAAAGGCAGCGAAGACTGCACATGTACTGTAAACACACATTACTTTTCTTTTTCAATTTTCTCTGCAGTCCCGACTGAAACAAATGACAATTGTTGACAATCCCTGGTCCATGAAAAGCTTTTTATCCAGCTGCATTCACTGGTTGGTGGACTTGTTTTGCTCTGTTATTAAGCAGCTTTAATCACATATTCAGCCTCAATAATAGCGAGAGACACCCTTTGTTTCTCTGTGTCTGTATGTTAAACTAGGGGGGTGAGGCAGTTTGTAGAGGAGAGTAGGGTTGTGTCACAGTCAGCTTTAAATATATATATAGTGGACTTGTCACTTAGTAAACAGTGACTTAAGCTCATTTCCATTCTGAGTCAGTAAGTGTAGAGAGAACTACTAAGTGCATTAGAGTCACTTACAATTTAGGTCCACTTCGTCTTTCAGTCCTGGTGTGTGAAGAGATGGGGAAAAGTAGCAGAGGGAAAATCTGTTATTAAAGTGACTCAGGGATCATGTCATACCCTCATTACTCAAGAACACACAGGTTGGTTTGTTTCCCGTATATGTCATCTCCTTTGAACACATTTATGTCACTCAATAAGAAAATTAAAAACGGAAAACACTTTCATTGATGTCAGGTTTGTTTTTTTAAAATTTAGACATCCACTAATCAAGAAGTGCCTTCGTAGCAACAAGTTCCGAGCGGACATCACAACCATTATCTTGCCGAACATACTTGAAAATCTATTGCTTTTGTTCTTGTTATTTCACACTTTACTTGTTTAATATGCTGCAGGGCTTGGCATTCCTTTTGATGTTGTTGCGAGCCCGGTGGGCATTCTTCCTGAGGCAATATGCACTTCACTCCTTAATAGGGATTGATTTTCAAAGGCATGCTTCGTAGTCAGTCACAGCAGGTCGCCGGCTCCTACCGCTTGATATCCCCCACAGACCTGAACTGCACACAACCCTTGACAGTTTGTGTTACCTAATGTCATGCACCTTAACCTGTTTCTGTCACCTCTGGTCCATACAGTCACACCACTGGGAGCTGACAGCTTGTGACTAAAACAAATAGAAGTACTCCTGCGAGGGCAGGACTGTAATTGTTTCACAGTCTGCATATTGTATTCCCCTGTTGCATGTTCTGCTCCATCTATGTTGACAGACTGATTTATTTACTGTGTGTGTGTGTGAGTGCAAGTGCTAGAGAGGCAGAAACAGCAGTGAAAGATTCTGGTTGCTTTGTGCAAGAATCGGGTAAAACATGTTAATACATTTCTTCACCAGTTCTGTCCTTGCAAAGACGGGAACAGCAAGATCATGAACGTTCACTAGAACAAAGTGCTTCCTTGTTAAATCACGTACAGTGACTTAAAATGTCAGCTGCACTGATTGCTCCTTTTGCTGCCATTCATCCTTCTTTCTCAAGTTTCAAGCTTAACCTTGGCTGACATTAGCTCTACTGTTTCTGCTGAAACTGAGAGTGACTGGAGGAGTCATTTGTGATGTTTAACTTCTGGCCAGCTTAGTGCAGCCACTTTTTCAATAAGAAATGTAAAAAAATGGAGTAAAAAGTAGTTTGTTATAAGTGTGATCATTGTGAGAACACATGTATGACTATGCAAAACAGCACGACTGCTTAGATGGTATCATTGTGTTACCATCACCATCCTGGCAATAGATTTGGAGTACTGTGTAACACCCTGTAGCCATAAATAATGAAAACAGTTGACACTATGAGAGCTATTTCCAGTTGCTCAGCTCCATTTTAAGCAATGTAGATAGCATACATGAGAATGCACATCTCTCCAACTGCCATGGAAATCTTCATCAAAATAGAATTGAAGTGATTATCCAGGGCAAAGCAAAAGGACAAAATCGATAGGTCTTTGTTCAAGGCTAAAATGAAGAATGGACATTCAGCAGGGATCTCTATTGCTGCCATTCTCTATCTCTGTCTCTCACACACATACATAGAGGCACACACACACACACACACACACACGCGTGCCTCTTTGAATTGCATATTCTGTTCCAACATCCTTGACCGTATCAGCATTAAGCTTGCATGGTGTAGTCTCAAACCTTCTGTCTTGTTTTTCTCTCCCTGGTTTAAAAAAAAATAACAGCTAAACCTCAAAGGAAAAAGCACTTCCTTAGATAATTGCAATTAGTAGTTTTGGCCGGATTCTGCAGCACTGGCCCTGGCCTAGCTCCCTGCGTTAGGCAAGAGGGAGTAGGAGTGGGTCTGTTGGGCATGTTTCCAGCCTTCTGCCCCTTGCCTCACAAGGCCCACTGCAGCAGTCAGAGGGCTGAGGAGAGCTAGAGGAAGAAAGTATGTACTCCAATAAAGAGAAGTAGGAGAAACTTGCTTTCTGTCATGCACTGCAATTACACAGTAATTAGAAAAGGAGTTAAATGGGACAGAGTGCTACACCTTTATCCTTTTTCTTTGAAGCCTCTCCACATTACACAAGGAAATTCAATTTGATTTTCATTTCAGTAAAGATTTGAAAAGCAACTCTTGCCACTTGGGAGCCATTTTGGCAATGCCCCTGAAATGTTATTTGAGGTTAACAAGACCAAGCTTCAATTTAAATGAATGGAGAGGGAGCCATAATGCCAATTCAGTCATAGAAAAAAAAATTGTAGTGAGTTATATTTGGCTGTATGGATCTATTATAGGGTTGGCCAACCCTAAGGCAGGGAGAACAGGAGCATAGGCTCCCCTACTGCAGAAGAAATCAGGTGTCAATGACAACAGATGGGATATTATTCTTGTTTTATATAGGTAGCTTTCATTATTTTACCTTATACACAGAAAGTGGATTCACGGAATGTAGTTTTCATTGGAGGCATGTCTCCTTAGGAGTCCTAGCCCATTTTCTTTGGTGAATCTCTCAAGCTCTTCCAAATTTGTTGGACTCCCCTGGTGTTTAGTGCACTCCACAGATTTTAAATCAGACTTCAGTCTCGGCTTTCTGCCGGCATGTCAATAACTTTCACTTTGCTCTCCTGCTCTTCACTAGAGTTAGACATATGTTTTGTGTCATCGGAAGGTAAAACAATGGCAAAGATCCAGTTTTGCTGCCGAGTGCTTTAGGTTTTCTTTTAAGAAGTTTAAATAGTCTTCTTTTCTCATGGTTCTTCCACCCTGTGAATATTCCTAGTTCCACACAAACTGTAGTAAGTAAGTATCCCCACAGCATTATACTACCACCACCATGTTTGCATGAGGAAACCTTTTTTTTATATGCCAGTCCTTTCTCAAAACAACGGCAACATCACTGTCAACCAAAGAGCTCTAGTTTTCAGTGTGTCCCTCCAGGTTCTTCCAAGCACACTTCAGTCTGGCTTAGAGGTGTATTTTAAAAGACAGAGATGGAGTCTTTCTTGGTCTGTAACTTTGCAGTCCATTCCTGTGCAGGACTCTCCTAACACTTCAATTTCAGACTTAGATGAATCATTCACTTGTGTCTTAACTGTTGTTTTGAGTTCTTTAGACAGATCTATCATTAGTTTTCTTTCCAGAACCTTCCGAATTCTTCACTTCCTACCTCTGCTCACCTTGAACTTCTTTATAATGCCTCTCTATAATCTTTCTTTAAACTTGGAAGCACTTTGATAAAGTTGTATATCCCACTCCTGCTTTGTCGGCATTAGCAGTTGCTTTTTAACAAGTTCAAACTTATTTCTTTCATTTTGGCATGATGCTTTCAGAAGTGTTAGGCAAATTGTTACTGTTGACACTGTGTGTACTGCAACATACCAATCCTGATTTATAAGTGCAAGTCAAATTCTTACAAGGTCACTCAGTTACAGTATCAACTACATAGTGCCATTGCATAACAGCAACTTGTACTTGGACAGTTTTTGTAAGATGTTCTATTATTATATACTTTGTTTTTTTATGTAATTTTGCATCCAACCTTATAGAGTTTCCAAATTCATGTTCTATTTCTGTTACGCTTGCAAAGCTAATTCAGCCAGCAAAGCTGTTGACAGTTGTGAACTATCAATTTTGTCTCCTTGTTCAGCTGTCATATAGCAGACGGCTGGCCTTTTGGGGGGGATAGTTGTCGTAGAACCACCATCTGTGGTGTTACGGACTTTCTAAAAGTAACCGCTGTTCAGGATTCTGAATGTCTCATGTGGAAGGACAAAAATCTACACAAGGTATATAAGAAACAAAAATACATCATTTGCAGTATGTCGCACTAATCTCTGCATTTAGAAGGAATAAAATTGCTTATACAATTGTTTAGAATTTAGGTTTAAAATATCAGGAGACTTCCATAAGCTTTAGTCGACTACAGTAAACAGGAGTGGTAATGGAGTTTGATACAGTCATGGCTTAAATTGAGTGTTTTGAATAAACTCGGGAGTCATTCATTTCAAATATACTTTGCAAAGACAAGGGGAAAATTGCACAATGTCACAATATAATAAAGGTTCTGGGAAACTCTCTGTATGGTTTACAATGAGGTGAAACATGGAGTAAACTCAAATTGTGCTTTGTACGGTTCTCAAACAAATCCTGTGCGAGCAGCCACTAACATTTATGTGGAACGCAGACTCTCAATCACACCCTGTCTTTTCCTCTCACACACACACACACACACTCAGGCTTTAAACACATACACACCCTTCTTCACATAAAGGACTGTAATCCATCAATGTGCTCATTGCTGTCATGAGTAAAGAGACAGAGCTCTAAGCAAGAGTCCTCTAACACAAATTTGATTTACCTCAATTTGCTTCAAACAGTGACATGTGAGTACTAGAAGTGCTAATACAGACTGACACCTTTTGCTGCCAATAGGCATGTGTCTGTTTAGCTCAGTTTCAAAGTCTCGGCTTGTGCCGAAATCAGATTTGTTTAGCAAGATGGTATTGGATTATGAAGAGTTTGAAGAAGATATGAAAATTAACTGTGAAAGACGGTGATACTGTGAGCAGGGATAATTTGATGACTACACGTGGGTTAACAGCTGACTGTGTATGTGTGAATGAGCGGTAGCGGTAGTTTAACTCTCAACTGCAAAACCTGGTTAAAACTCCTCGAATAGCATCTGATGTTGCATATGGGTACATTACATTACGTTTGCCAAAAGCTTGCCAAAAGTAAACAATTTGCAAGAAATTGATAAAAAAATATACTCCTTAGTGACCCTCTGAGGGTTAACACCCATGTGTTTGGCTGACCTAAAGGTCTGAACAGAGAGTTGTAAAGAGAGATTGATAGGAGAAAAAATTATCTTCAATTCATATAGACACCGCATCACACAAATAATATTATATACATATATATATACATATATATATATATATATATATATATATATATATATATAACAACAGTGACCTGCAGATACAATTCTCTGCAACAGTTGACTAGGGGCAAGCCTCCCATAAAGTAGTCAGGCAGGCAACATGTTATCTAGAAGCTGCACGTCAGTATAAAGACAGACATAAATCTAACTAAGGGTTGTTTCATACATAAAAAAACAGCTGGCACCTTAATTATACAATAAAGCACCTCTCTGCACCACCAAGCCCCATAATGATATCGACATGCTAGTCATGCATCACAGTCAAGCTGGAAATGTCAGCCTAATGAGTTCTGCTTTCTGTGTACATGTCGTTTGAACCTGGACCATTTTGGATGTGAATGAATCCAATTACTCTGCTGTGACTGCGCTACATTTCAACCTCTGCATTGTCACTGCGCTTCGACGTCATATTACACGCTTGACACACATGCCTTTTGTGTTTGTGTTGTGTTGAATGAACAGGCCCGAACTCTGTGTACCACCAACAGGGATCACTAGGACAAATCCATATGAGCAGTGAAACTACTTTTTGGTTGCTTTTAGTTGTTCCTCTTCTCTTCATACTGGATGTGAAAAGATTAAGAAACACAGTCCTCACAGAGAAGGGGCTGGTGAAAATTTAATACTAGAGTGGTGAGACAAAATGCACAGTCCAAGTTCTGTGCTAAATTGCATTCCAACTTTCAGCTGAACCTACAATGAGTCACGACTACATAAGACAAGTGGGTATGAATCAAAGTTACTGCCTGCTTAACACCAAATTCCCTCCGTGTCTCTGAGTTGCCTTGCCAGGCTGTACATATAAAAGTAACACAAACAGTGTTTTTTTATGTATAAAAATTAGTCATTTTTGGGCTGTAATTTCAGTGGATTGTTGGTCTGTATCCTCAGCTAAACGTTGGAGTTCATTTTTGTGCACCTGTAAAGTAAAATTGAAATTCCTTCTGCAGCAACAATGGACCCTTTTGTTTTTGGTTTGCAGTCTGGGGAGCAGGGGAAACATCTTTCATGACCTTCAGATAAAAATGTATCCAAGTTTATATTATAAAAATTGTTTCCTTTTTTTTTTGCTTGCCTTGTTTAGGTGGCCAACCTGGCTTGTTCCATCTCCAACAACGAAGAGGGCGTGAAGTTGGTACGAATGGCAGCCACCCAAATCGACAGCCTCTGTCCACAGGTGAGGACCTAAAAGGACTCTTTTGTGGCCGTAACAAGCACAAGGCACCTTGTTTTTATGAGCATTTCTAAATTCATCTAAAGGTAATAGTCTCTTTAGAGAGCGTTTTGGGATCAGACCTGCAGAGAAAGAATGAGCTGGCGGAGCTTTGAATAATGTGTAGGAGGACGTTGTAGTAATGTCTCCTTTAGAATGCAGGATGTTGAAATTGATCCAATGTTTCCAAGGTTAGCGGTAGGCTGTATTCACAAAGGACCCAGCATAGTAAGCTAAAGGAGAGAGGGAGAGGCTGAATTTAAATTCAGGAGCTAATGTGCAGGCTTCACCACGCACCTGCTGAGACTCACTAACTTCGAAAATTTGGGGAGGAATCGTCTCTTGACGATTACCTCTTGGCGAAGCTCAACACAGACAGATTAAAGGACATAATAGAAACACACTTTGTGACTGGGGATGGAGGAACAAAGAGGAGTTAGAACAAAGAGAGATATTTTCCATCTGTTCTGAGTAAAGTTAACCCAGGTCCCTAGTTTTCCACACATACACACACTAACAAATGCAATGGACGCATCATTCTTTTCTCCCAATAGACAACTAAAAGTAAGTCATGATGAAGAAGTTGTAGTTGTACTTTTTGTTAAAGTACACATGCCAGCTGCCATAGTGATATAATTAATACTCCCTGTTCCTTAGTACAAGTCTGTTGATGTGAAGAGTCTCAGCAGGATGTTGCTAATCGAAAAAAAAAAAAAAAACACAATTTAGAGGTGTAGTTTAAGTTTTACAGTTCTCATAAATCTTGTGAAGTGTTAATCTTTTTTGCTGTAAAGAACACGTCCAATATATACTACTGCTAGTCATTCTTCTAGATTTTACTTTTGCCATATCTGTGGTAGGACTGCTCAAATATGTTCCAGTTACTAACAGGCCAAAGCATTCACTAGTTAGCCAACTATATAATCAAGCAATATAACCTGAGCTGAATCTGCAGCCAAGACCTCAGGTCAACCCAGTTTATGTCCAAAAAAGGGTTAAAGGATACCTACTACTGCTGCCAACCCACAGTGCCAGTCACTCCACTGTGTGTGTGGGGGTTCAATATGGCCAACAGTGCACTGAGTGCAGCAGAAGTGTTACCAAACAGATGCAGACTGCAGGTACACAAAAACACTTGAGAAACAAGGTTTTTCATTCATTTCATTCTAAAGTTGCTCTTTGCATCGGTAGCACACAGCTGTCAAATATACTTTCCCCTCCTCCTGGCATCTTGAAGTTTACAGCCAATCAAAATAGCAACTGACAACCTGTAACTATATGACTTATTAGTAAAGCATTCAGCAGGAATGCAACAATAAGCTGATTAACAAGAATGTTTTCAAATCTGATATCCTGGATTACACCACATAACATGATCCACAAACGTTATACCATTGCCATACATATTTAGTATTTAGTATACATACATACACTATACATAAATATTTAGTAGAACATTAAATATGTAGACATGTAAATGAAAATCCACCCTTCTGTCATACACATATGAAAAATATAGATAAACACCCACCTCATTTCTAAACATATGTATACAGTGTGGTTGATGAGTAATACAAATGTGTTTTAGGTAGCTGCACACACACACACACACACACACACGCACACACACACCTGTGTTCCATGGTTATTACATTTACTCTTTTTCAATGCCAGGTTATCAATGCTGCACTCACTCTGGCTGCCCGCCCCCAAAGCAAGGTGGCTCAGGACAACATGGACGTCTTCAAGGATCAGTGGGAGAAGCAGGTGCGCATCCTGACCGAGGCTGTTGATGACATCACCTCCGTGGACGACTTCCTTTCTGTGTCAGGTAGGAGGCAGCAAAGTTTGGCTGATTGAAGGAAATGATCATCACATTTGTAATTTTCACACACTCACAGTCCCAGTGTGTGAAATTGATTGTGATTTTGTTTCACAATGGGGGGGGGACAAAATCACAATCACAAAGATTTTTACAAAAACAAAACAACAAAGAAAAGCAGAGCTCAGACATTAAACAGTGAAGTTAAGAGGCAAATTTATTTTTGCTTAACTTTGATGTTTAATGTATTTTGTTTTATGTATTTGTCAAGATGTCTCCCCTTTACTCATTTAAAACCATGGATCATTGCACTCCATTTTTGTTTTGTCGTTTGCACACAACATTAAAATATATGACCAATTTTCCAGTTTACAAGGAAAATAGATTTTTTTGATTAGAATCCAAACATTAAACAATAATTATGCTTTTATACAAGAGAAATACTCGGGTCCCTCCAGTTCACTCTCATTTATTTTTCTATTTATCCCCCAGAGAACCACATCCTTGAGGATGTCAACAAATGCGTAATTGCTCTGCAAGAGGGGGATGTGGACACTCTTGACCGAACTGCTGGAGCGATCCGGGGCAGAGCCGCCCGTGTGGTCCACATCATTAACGCAGAGATGGAAAACTATGAACCTGGCGTCTACACTGAGCGTGTCCTGGAGTCCATCAAGCTGCTGTCTGAGACCGGTTAGTGCACTGCACACAAAGCTGTGTGCAGCACGCAGAGCCACAGTTTTAGTGTGTTTACTTATTAATAGTATGCATAATGTGTATTGTGAAGATTAATGCAGTATCCTTCACCCTTTGTACTGCAGCTCGCATCAAACATTTTGCTAGAAGCCTTTTGGCAAATGAAGCTAATTTCACGAGGATTAGGCCAGCACACACACACACACTAGCACTTACATTAGCTTCCCAGTCTGCCTAACTGCTGCCTGACTGCCCACTTTCCCACAGGCTTGTGGAGTGTCTTGCTTGTATTGTACACCCTGGACACCACCTGTTCACTTCTCTCTGACCCCCTTGGCTCTAGTTCATTATATTTTTGTTTGGTCACTCTGCAATGTCAGTGTATATTTGAGGACAGTTTATCTCTGTGGCAGGCCAACACAGGAGGAACATTTTGCAGTGGAGACTGGTTACCAAAAAATGAACGGACTGAATAGTGCTATCAAGGATGAAGTTTTACAAACAACTAAGAAATATGGAATTATATCATGATTAAGTACTGTATCTGATCAAAATATTATTTATTTTGATTAGCTATGTGCATAATTTGTACAATCATTTTTTTAATATATGTGTTGCCCTTTGCTACAGTAGTCTAACAATTTTGGTACATCACAATGACTCCAGTCAGTGATTTAAGGTTTTTGATGGTGTATTTTTTTTTTTTTTATAGATACTTTAATAGTTTCCCAGAGGGAAATTGTTTTTTGAAGGCTGCTGCCAAGCAGTGTCATACAATGACCAGCAAGGCGCGCCACACCAGTGAGTGCACTGGAGGCAGTGCACACAAGGAGGAGTTGGGATCAAACTTTTGATCCCAAAAGAACTTTTGATTGGACAACCCTGCTATACCACTGAGCCACTGCTGCCCTATATATATGCAGTATATTTATTGAGTATGGTGTTCGAGTATAGTCAGTGGATATCCAGATAACACACAATAGGCCAGGCCTGCCTGTCTCTGTTGTAAGTGAGAGATGTATTTTGTATCTTACTTACAACCACCAGGCTAGGCTGCTTTTCACCTTTTCTCGGTGGTCTAATTTTTGTTAGTGGACTGAATGATTTTTAATCATAAGCACATTCAACATCTGTAGGAAAACTTGTATCAGTCTTCACCCACACTGATTTAAGCTAAATTCTGTCACGCAGTGCCAGAGTGAGTTTCTAATGTTTCTACCGTGATCGCAGGTGTTTTTCAGCACTGAGAGAGTAGGAGGGAAAAAGTGAAGCCTGTGGTAATTTCCTGACAACAATAAGCACTGGTAAAGACTCAACAGGACTTACTGGGAAGAAAAAAAAAAATCATTTCCTTTTTTTTTTCCAGCACTGTTCGTGTTGCAGCTACACATCATGACAATTTTTGTATAGTTCCATCCCCACAATGTGTGGATGTTCCAGAGTCTAATCATTGTTTTTCCTCCTAATGTGATGTTGTAGTAGTACATATTTTGTTGTTTGTTTTTTTAGGCCTATAAACAGAAAAAAGGGGGAAAATGGGACATGTTTGTAGCTTTATAAATCCTACATAAGCATACCTGAACATGCTTTTAAAACTGCTCCATCCTTGAAAGGTGTGCAAAACAAAAACACGGGATGAAAGGAAAAAGAAGTCATTTAGCATTTACCTGTCCATATAAATCAAATCTGACCAGAGAAATCCTCCTTTTTACATCAGCCCCACCCTCCCTCATCATCTTTTTTTCCCCATTCTCACCCATGCTTCCCTCCCTGCTTTCTATCTTTCCCATTAGAGCCCATTTAGCAAGGCGGTATATCTATTGTTTCGCTCGTTACTTTCATCTGCTAGGATAATTGAGAGACACTATCAGCTCCCCTCCCTGCTATAGCTGATAAGTCACAAACAGCATTAGGTGAGTCACGTGTGCGTTCGCAGAGCCATCTGTCTGAGCCCCCTCTCCCAGGCGTTCAACCACACCGTAAGTCTTAGTTATATGGCATCTTAAGCACATTCTGTTCTGTTATTGCATAATTCAGTTTAATTGATTGGGGTAATTAATTGATGGACTACAGTGGCGATATCTCATGGACACTTAAGGTTAATTTTGTATGACCATAACCTTGTCACACAGTAAGACTATATAATTGTGCCGCTGTTCTATTAATCCTCCATAGAGCATAGAGCTTGTTTCAAGAGTCAGCAGCACCTAGAAGCGTTATGTCAGCATTACTGAGAACAACAAATGGAGAACTGTTGATGCTGCAACATCACATTGATTGCCCACTGATTTTTCTTTATCATCATGTATTTGCTTTTTTCAAGAGTCAACATTATAATTTAAACACCGTAAATTGAATAGTTCATACAAAAAAAAGTACAATAGTCAAACCTGCACATAGACAGAAAGGCAATATTTACCTATGCTTATGCAGAACAATATTATCTATACAAGTCTAAATCATTGATTGTATAGTGAATTAAATGGGCACACCCTCTGTAACATCACCCAGAGGTGGCATAGGGGCATTTTAGCAGTGCACAATTTTTTTTTATTTTAATAAAAAATCAAATGGGCAAAGAGGTGAAATGGCCACATATGTAAATATGCATGAATAAAAATGCAGAAACAAAGGAGTAACATATAACCATAGTGTCTGCATCACCTTTACCTGATAAGATAAGATGTGATTGATTAGTTTAACAAGCAACTCAGTATAAATATAACAACACTAATGATATGATTATAAACTGTAGTGTGATCACATCCCCCGTTAGATAATATAACTTTCTGTATGCACTGCCTACAGAAAATGTTGTGAACTTGTTTCTATAAACAAGTTATATTTTTTGCTGTTTTTATATTGTGATGTCATATCTTTCACAATTTACATTCCCAGCTGAAAACTGTGATAGATGGATTTTTCTGTATTCTAGTAAAAATATATCAAAGTTTATGGTTTTGTTGATTAGTGAAGAAACGTCTGCCATTAATATTCAAGTACTGATGGTAATATACTGTGTCTATTCATCACAGGTCAATATCAGCTCTTCTCTTCTTCTGTTTAAAGACGCCATAGGCCAAACTGTGAGTCTTTGAGTTTTTAAAGTTTGTGTTGTAGTC
This sequence comes from Parambassis ranga, assembly GCF_900634625.1. Lineage (NCBI taxonomy): Eukaryota > Metazoa > Chordata > Actinopteri > Ambassidae > Parambassis > Parambassis ranga. Next base: position 10,051,407 of record NC_041022.1, on the reverse strand, counting down.
ACAGAACAGGAGTTTTTAATTATAATGTATAATTCTTTTCAAAAGTAAACTCTAGTTTGCGCCTTAAGTAAACATCCAGTGGAATCCATAAATCCAAACCGCAGTAGAGCTGAAAACCAGGCATCAAATCGGCAGGAGGATGTGTACGCCCACAAGGAACCGATTTTAAGGTGGCTGGCATCCTGTCTGACTTCACCTTAAGGTCAGGGCTAAGATGATGTAGTCTATAGTGATGCAACAAATCGACTAGTCACACTGGCTGTGTGGCCTTAGGGAGGACTTCTCTCTTAAATTTTAACGAGGCCTCCACTCGATTCTGGTGCTAATTGAGATGTTAAGGCGGGCAACCAGCAACTGTGTTAGAGCAGCGTTTCATTGGCTCCATATTTCTCTTTGATGAAGAGCTGTTGTGTTTCCCCTTTTCCTGTTTCCCTCTTAGTGGTAGTTGGGGGTTTTTAAGGGCTACCATGCACATCTGATCTGGACCATAAAGCACTTATTGATCCTTGTGAACTTTTTGCCTCCCTCTCCCCCCCTCAGTCCTCACAGACCTGATGTCTATGGATTTGAACACAGTCAAGGAGAAATCTATAGCTGGGGGAAAGATGATTAAGTGTAGCTGAACAAAGGAAAAGGATATAGGACCACACACTTTTTTTAGAGGGTACTGAGTCCAATTAACTTGACTCTACCAGAAAATCAATAGCTGTCACCGAGGATTTCACTAAGCGATTTGAGCAAGGATTTTAGTGGAATTCATTGATGTGGTCCCCGTTTTTCGTTTTCTCAGTGGTGAGCATGTGTAAAACATTTATGCTTTTGCCTCAGAGTTGTGTGTAGGTGTGTGTGCGTGCTGAGTTGGCTGTCTGTATTTTATTTATTTTTTTATTTATTGTTTTATGTGATTGCCTGTGTTTATGCCCACGGACGCTCGTGCCAATCACAAACACTCCTGCCCGTCTTTCTGACAGCTGCCACACTAACACAGAGCTCATCACAACAACCTGCCCTTTGACCTTGTCGCAATTTGCCCATCCCTCTTCTCTCATATTGAGTGTGGTCAGATTTATGGTTTGGCCAAATACAAGCAGCCAAGGCACACAACTCTTCTGTGTAAAGCTTAGCCATAGATTCCTGACAGACAGTCCACACACATGGGCCCCCGGATTGAAGCGTGTCCTTGAGAGGGAGGAAAAATCAATAGCCTAATGGGAAAGTGGTTATGGCTTCTCTCTCTCTCTCTTTCTCTCACTCTCTTTCCCTCCTCTTCCTCCCTTCTTCCTTCCTGATACACTTTTCTGCCCACTAACACTGTGTTTAACTAATCTTCTCTTAAAAAAGAGGGACAAATTTTAAAGTTGATCATTAATGTGGTGTCTAGAGAGGGTAGATTAAAAAGCTGATATATTGCCCGAGTCAGTGCACCATTTAGAAATAGGTGGGGGGAGGGTTTGCTCCTTGTTATTACATCGGGGCACAGTAAATAGGATTTAGCCAGGGTTTTGCAGTGAGTAATAACACACATGCCCACACTGCCACCCACATGTCATGCCAGTAAATCCTTGGATCAAGTGCACTAAAAAGTAGTGCAGCAGAGACTAAAGGCTAGAAGTAAAGCCACTTCATACTGTCTACATCTGGAGATAATAGCTTAGAGAACCAGATTCTTTTGTTTTATTAAAAATTTAAAAAACAGAGTCAGTGTTCTTTGAATAGTCACTATGGCCTCCTATATCGCCTTCAGGCTCAGAACATGCAGTTGCTTGATTGGATGAGTCACTTATTTTTTTTTTTTTTTTAGTGAGGAGAAAAAATGTTTTTTTGCCAGAATCCAAATGTTTTACCCCCAAATAAGGCCTCCTAATCAGTGCGTAAATAGAACAGATGATGAAAGGGTGATGAGTGTAGCACAACTGTAGAAAGATGTTGGCGTTCATCAAGATTTGAATGTAGGGCAGTAATTAGTATGTTTGACACAGTTTTGTTACATGTGCGCTAAAATGATCGACACATCCTCACAAACTTTTATTTTCAGTGACTGTTTAGGTCCAAGATTTAACTTTTTAACAGATCCACCTGTACTCCTACTCGATAAAAGCTTGGTTACCATAGAAACATGTCCCACTCTGACCAGCAGATTTTTCACATGAAAGCTGGATGTTGCACACTATAATAAATAAGTGACAATAATAAGTTATATAGTGTTCACCTACTAGCCATGTTAATGTTATGTTCAGAAACCTTCCTGTTATTTCCTTACATCTTCTGCTTCTAGCCACACTAATGGAGAAGATTTTGTCTTGCTATAACTACCGTACTTACAGTACTTATGGTTTTGGCCTGTTTCCCATTTATCTCTTTTGATACTTGTAGTTGGAAAAAAAATAAATTTCATTTCCCTTTGGTGCAGTATCTATCCGGCTCCTGCGGGTGACTATATGCTGCTCTAGGAGATGAATAAGTGATTATTTTCGCATGTTTTATCACTACATTTTGTACATTATTCAACTACCAGAAAACAACCCATACAAACCAATGCTTTTATACACAGTGTGAGTCACATCCCTGTATCATTGCTTTGAAACAGCTGTGCGCTGACGCATGATGACAAGAGCTCAACAAATGGAAAGAGGCTTCTCCAGGAAATCATATTTTTCGTATCATCAAGAGCTCAAATCTGCCGATAGAAGCAGATGGTTTTTATGTATTAACGTGTACCATCATTAGAAAATACATAGTAACAAAAAGCCGTTTGTGTCTTGCTTCCTTCAGTAGGCTACAGAGGTTCAATGGTCTAATGGAGACGCTATATACATGGTTGTGGCTACACTTTATCTATCACTTTATATTTCACAATTTCTAGAACCTGTGGGTTATAAAAAAATGGTTTGCTTGCATATCGAAGCTTCTATGCTGCTAATAGTTAGAAATTCTGTGGTAGTTGTTGTTCTGAGACGTCTATTTATAGTCTAAAATGTATATATATATATATATATATATATATATATATAGAGAGAGAGAGAGAGAGAGAGAGAGAGAGAGAGAGAGAGTTCTATAGAACACTTGATGTCCCAAGAAATCGTGAAGAAAGTGTGACTGCTCAATACATTTAAAGGAAACCCTGCTCCTGATAACATTCCATGGTGTTTCCTGCCACGTCTCTGTGTTACACATATCACTCACAGTTAACACAGTTATATGAAGTAAATAGCCACACAACCAGCTAAAGCAACACAGTACTGACAAATCCTGAGCTGTTGAGTTAAGCAATGAGATAACAGCATGCTGCCTCATTAACAGCCAATCTAATAAAATCCATTAACTGGACTGTGGGGAGGTATCATTTCACATAATGTTGTGTCCCACAGATGTAAGGCTGCATACACCTGTTTACATGATTGACAATGGCAGAGTTCTCCTAAACAACCGATTAATTTATTAATAATTTATTTTTTTTTTCCATTGTAATTGATGCCAACCCACCACTGCTCCGCAAAACTGACTGCCTAATAGAGGAGATGATGAAACTTTTATGCACACATCATAAAGTATTAGCATAGCTAAGTATGCACACTGTCTGTGATAGAGGGGCAAAGTTGATAAATGCATCCTGTAGAGACCCATGATGAATAGCAATTGTAAAAATAAATAAATAAAAGGCCCCTGGAGTTCCATGTAGCTATAAACTCCTCCATTGACTGTGCTTGCTAATGATGCTAACAAGATTATTGATACAAAATGGTCATCTCCTATAATTCAATGAGGTTGATCATTTATAAACATAACATTTGTGTACAGTAGGGGTGCAAGTAACGTTTTTTTTTTTACATCACAACTTTTAAAGAGACGCTGTTTCCATTGATCACAGAAGGAATTATGAACCAAGAACTAAATGTTCTTATTTGTTCAGTAAGCCCATGTAGTTTCAGTGTGTAGCTGTGTGTAATTTAATTGGCTTCATGTAAAATTTTACAGCATGTTCTGCTGTTTAGATCTTGTTAAACACATCATATGAACACACCGTTCCTGCTTTGAGGAACGCTGTGCTCGTATGAAGCCCCTCCACACATACACACACACACACACATGCTACTTCCATAACTTCTTATTTTAACTATGCTTCAGCCTGGAGGGTTAAAAAGAAATCCATTCCTACATGGTCACATTCAATTCCCTTCATCATTTTTCAACTGGAATGAGTGAAATTGCTCCTTACCATCAGCAACTTTGCTCATTAAGAGCTCGGAGAACATTTAAATATTTCTATTTAAAACGCCTTCCCAGCAATTCCCAAAAGCCTATTTTACGCTTCTCTAGTAAGTGGATTAAACTGAATTAAAAATGAAAAGAAAAAAAAGGGAGAGACTTTTTTTGTAGTGCCTTTTATGTTTGGTAAAATATAGCATCCGACAAATAAGTACACTGCAGATACACCTTTAGTGCAAGCTGCTTAATTGATTTAGTTCAGTCTGCATGTAAGAGAGGAGAAAAGTGTGGAGAATAATAGTAAAAACACACGGCTTCTTGCTTTCTGTTGGGGTCTGCAGCGCCTTCTTTGTCTCTCTACACTTGTTTGTCTTTGTCTTACTGTCTGTCCTCATTAGTCCTGCTAAATCAGTCCAAGTATCCACTCACTCTTTATTGATACATACTTGCTCCTTTTTATCTCCAAGGCAGCTGAGGCATCTTTCATACCATGAGTAAAATAGAAAATCAGACCGCCCCTCCTTTTTCTGTCAATTTTAAATGTGTGTATTTATTGTGTATTCAAAGAAAAATACCTGCTAGATATTCTGCTGTTTGAAAAAGGACCTATAACTATGCAAAAAAGCGTTTTTATTTTTGCTTTCTGTCTATGTAAACCGCAGCTTTTGTTATGACAATTTGCTATGGCACAAAGTCCATATATAAAAAAAATACATTATGAAACTCTCTACATTCAATTATGGTGACACAACAGAAGATTATGTAGAAAGGTAGGCTGCTTAATATTGAAACATTCAGTCTGTATTCTTGAATATTAAACAATGTCTATTCACATCCAGCACAATTCATTTGAACCCACAAAGAGCATGAAGCGCTTCCATCAGGTCTAGACAATTGATACTCACAACAAAACCGACCATTTTATGGTCAATGGGGACTCTCCTATTGTTGCTTTGCTTTTGTTTGCTTTAAAAGACTTTGATGAATTTGTTTCTCTCCATCGGCATTGTGATTTGACAGGCAGTGCTCGCAAGTTAGCGTCCTTGTACTGTCAAACACACACACACACACACACAGAGCCATCTCTCAGGTTACACACACCTACAGTAGAGTACACACACTTCCTCCTCGTGGCAGCAAACACACAAACGGATCTCTGACAGACAGGCCAATCGTCTTGCTGGGCAGGCCAAGGTAAAGTAGCTAATTGGTGTGCGATGTGTGAACAGCATATTGTCATTTGCACAGGTTTAAGTGTGCAGTTGAACAAATGAGATTGTCCAGCTTGCATGAAAATTGATGGAAAACTTGGTGATCATGTCCTTGACTAGGAAAATAAAAGACGAACATTTGTGCTTTTATCGTGACATTTGCATTTATTTAACTCATGTAAGTGACTAATGTTATAAACCCGTCTCTTCTCTCTCTCTCTGCAGTCATGCCCCGTTTTGCTGAACAAGTGGAAGTAGCTATCGAGGCACTTAGTACGAACCCCCCACAGCCGTTTGAGGAGAACGAGTTCATTGATGCATCCCGCTTGGTGTACGATGGCGTCCGTGACATCAGGAAAGCAGTCCTTATGATAAGGGTACGTGCACAACTCAAACAGAGTTACTCAGAAAGTCTGTAAAATGCTTAATAAGTAGTAATAACAGAATGAGCTGTCACACAGAGGTGAGCTGTTCATTCAGCCATCCTGTACTCTTTGAGCAGGGCTTTTCAGTGTGTGCAGCTGGTCTGGGAGAGGCCTGCAACCATAGAACATTCTGTGAAAATGAGGCAGATGATACAAAATGGCTGGTAGCAAAATAACACATCATTAGAACCAGCCCAGAACAGAGAGCTTTACCTGACAACAGGTGGGTGGATGTATCCTCGTCCTCACCTTAACAATCAGATTGCTTTTTGCATTCAACATTACATTAGATGATCATCACATATACAAACCCGACTAGCCAATAGTCAATTGTTATAGAAATAATGGTTTATATATTTTATATTGTTCATACCATGTAGATCTCTGGACACAATGCAAATACATTCAAAGACGTTACTGGCTTTTGCATAACATGTCTCTAAAAGATACTGGATGACAGTAAAATTATGACACTGCTAGATGACCACGACTCATGAGACAAATTTGTCACGCTCACAGACCCCTTTCCGGATGTTTTTGTCTCATTTTTCGCTCTTTGGGACTTCATTGTTACAACAGACTGCACTTCTGGCTGTCACAGATGATAGTGGATATTCCATGACTAAAAAGTATCTACCCTAAGGATGAAAAACAACATAACTAAAATCTACAATTCAATAGAAGCTCCCATTTGCAATGTCCCACCTGTCACATGATCTGTTGTATAAGGCTGGCAAAACATTTTACAGCATGTCCTGATTAGAAAAAAATGCTGCATAACAACAAGACACCGGCAGCTCTTCTGCCCCACATGCTCACATTGATGTTACAGTATCTGCATTTTTCACCCCAACTAGCCCTCCTCTCTCTTCACCATGTAATTCATTTATTCAACTTTATGCAGGCTGGAAGGATTCCCAGTGTAGCTCTGGAAAAAAATCTAATTATGGAAAATAATTTGATGTTGGTAAATAATGTAAAACAGGCAGCTTTGAACTGCCCGGGACCAGCTGGCTTCATAATCCTATCCAAGTTCAATTACTTTGTGAGGAAACAACTTGGAAGATTCTTGCTTTTCTCTGTTGTCTGACTCCATCATATAGATAGTAAAATGTTGGTGCCACATGTAATAGTTTTGGTGTGTGTGTCTGTGTTATTTTTCTCCCACTTAAACCGAGTAATAGCTCCTTTAGAATTTTCACAGTTCAGATCTTATGAGAAGTCAGTGGATTAAGAAACCAATTCTCAACAGAGTTTAAAATTTGAGGCAGGTCTCGAAAAGAGTGTAAAGTTATAATGAAAGTTCTTGAAAACATAGTTTCATCCTAGCCTTTATGTACCCACCTACACACACAGACACACACACGCATTCACAGCAGTGGTGGAGGTAAAGTATTGAAGAGAACATGTATGAAACTGAACGGTGGTTGGACACCAATATTTACAATACTTACACCAAAAGTTTGACATTCAGATCAAAACCTGCAGTGTATGGAAAAAAAAGAAAGGAGTCATATTGATTAGGTTGTGTTGTTTCAGGTGCCAGTGAGACCCTAAGAAGGTTTGTTTAAGTAACAGATCCTTGAGTTTAAAGATTTTATCAGACCCTCTTACCCAAGGGTTGATTTCAGGGAGGGCAGATTTCCACAGGCCTGAAATGTTATCACAAAAAACAATAACAATTTTATTCTCCGTTGTAATGAGCACAGATAAACAGCAGAATTACCCTGTGCATAAAATAAAGCAATGTGCAAGGTAGCTTGCCCTCTGAGTCAGTTAATCAACGTCTGTTTGAACAACATACATGTCACAAGATGTGAACATTTTTATTTAATACAACTATAAGTCTATTGAAAGAAACAAGGTTGAAACATGTTTCTTGTAAATCAATTGAAATGATCTGTCTCTTCAAACAGTGATCAGCTGTCTACTGATCAGACTAATCTTATCTCAACCAGTGACAGAGCCCTTTAAGGACAACAGATTTATTATTGTGCAGTTGCAATGTGCAGATAAAAAGATATAGTAGTACATACAGTTTATTGAGTTTATTATTAACAATAACTGGTAAATTTGAAGTGTTTACACATTATTTATTTAATTTGATGTAACCAAAAAAAAACAGCCAAACCCCTCGGTTTATTTTTAGAAGATTTATAGTCGTTAATAGGATTTAATTTTGGTATCAGCTCAAACTTTATAAAATATAGTATATAAAAATGTCCCTTTCAGCTGTCATGTTAGAGCACTTTCGGTCTAGGTCTCTGACTGTTTGACTGACTTTGTGTTTCTCACAGACACCAGAAGAGCTGGAAGATGACTCCGACTTTGAACAGGAGGACTATGACACTCGCAGCAGGACTAGCATCCAGACGGAAGATGACCAGCTCATTGCTGGACAGAGTGCTCGGGTGAGTGGACGTTCACTTCCCTACTGTGCTGCGACTTTACAAAGGTGCTTCAACCTGACAGAAAAGAATACAGAGAAAGTACATCTGTCTGGTTGTGTGAATGGTTGGCAGTCAGCTCAAATTCTTAATTTTGTACTGTTGCTACTTCAGCAGTATGCTGAGGTGCTGGCTGAAATACATCCCCCCTTTCCAACATCCACCCCCCTTTCAAATCTCTGTCCGTTTTTCTTTGATTCCTCCAAATAGTTCCACTTATATACCATGAAAGTCCATTTAAATGATCCTAACAAGTGGTATTATTTTTAAATAAACGCTGTTCAGGGACAGCAGGTGGAAAATCGCAATCACAAACAAAGAAGTAATTACCAAATTCCCTTCAGACACAGGCCACTAAACAAAGTACGGTAGAGCACTGTGCCAAGGCTTCAGTCTTGATCACCAGGGTCTGGGCTTCGTTGCACATTAGCAATTTTTCACTTGGGCCCGGCTTAAAGAACATTAAGAGGGTATCAGAGCTTGCTTCCCTCTAGCAACACAGAGGCTCTAGCGGTGTGTTGCATGTTGAATGGATTGTGGATGGCAGGAGTATGACTTGGCCCAGTGCCTTTCCCTGTGGCACAGACCTGCATTATGTTGGGTCTCGACACACTCTGCACATGTGGGGTTAATGCACAAAAAGGGAGAATTAAGTGAAATCACTAATGCAGCTTATTGTGGATAAATGTATGCAGTGCACATTCACAGCCTTTTGGCTTTTGATTGTTTAAACAAGCTACCTAAGAGGCAACGATTCATCCTCTGCACATGACTGCACATTGAAGACTATATAACTATTGCTGCACAGTGGTCACTGTGGCCTCTGATAGTAATAATGAGATAATGACTAAAGCTAAATCTTAGTATGACAGTAGATGAACTCAGCAAACTGTCACGATAATGGTAGCTCCACATTTATGGGCATAATCTCCTCTTTCCATTTTTCAACATTGCATCATTTGTCAATGCCTCTGATTCCAGGGATCCACTGTAAAAGCTATTTGTGCTGATTCAGTGTGAATGCACAAGGCGAGCGAAGGCAGCATAATGAGAGGGTCTTCCCAAGCAAAGTATCTTTGAATAATTATTGCCAACACGAACCACAAACATGCTTTTTGCCGTTACCTTTGGTCACAGAAAAAGGCCACTGTCAGGCTTTAATGAGAGGATTTTAGACCGTGGATCTGAAACAAAAAACACATAGCAGTCTCATGTAACAAAAAAAAAATGCAGATTATGGTGATCCGTCCATCCGCCCCAACCTCCTCCCTCCCTCCCACCTTGTGTGACTCGCATTCTATGAGTCATGATACTTGTCAGTTAAACATGCAGCAATAAGTTGAACAGGAAAATCTTAAATGACTCACAAATGATACATGCAGACGTGAGTGTGTGTGTAAATGCGACATATTAATTTAGATTTGATTTTCCACTGCTCATAGATCGTTAATGTTGGTAATTAATCAAGTTAGCTGATGAACCATAAAAAGTTTAATGTGGAATCCAACCGTGAACATTAGGAACAGACCCAGGCTTTGGGTGCACAATAGAGGTTCCAGAATAACCATGGGGGTCCTGGGTGTAAAGTACTTTTTAGTTTGTCGTATGTATACTCCCACTAAGGCACCCGCAGCGCAACATCGCAGGGCCATCTGAGCTTAGACGCACCAGCACTTGTACACAAAGGAGCTTCACAGCACCAAACTGTTAACTAGTTTTTCCTGGCACTTGGCTGTACTTTGAGTGGGCAGCACTTCTTGGGAACAGTATGAAGTTGCAACATGTCCCCTTTGTCATAATGTGTTACTGTAATACAGCGATATAAGGTGGATGGCAGGGTGACATGACTGAATTTAATGATCGTTCAAGCACACTTTAATTGGCAAGCTAGGCCTTCCGGGTGTGTGTGCAGCACAGCTTATTGCAGCATGTTATCAAATGCGATTACTCCTATTTGTACATAAGCAGTGCATGCGTTCATAGCTGGCAAACTGACAGAGCTTCTCACTCACTTAATTGATATTGCCTGTTTTTTTCACTCAGAAGACACGCACATCCATAAAAGATGTGGTGTTTGCTGCGAACCACTGGTGATGTGCCCAGTCTGCCTCTGCCTCTCATGTCAGGAGGATAAAGCTTGCTGTCCTCTCATGGTCATGCCAAGTCCACACTGGCGCTCTGTGTTTTTATTCAAACAGACAAGAAGAAGCGTAATCCATTTTCTCCATAGGAGCTGACATGAGCACATTGAGGTTTACAGTCATGATCCCTCCAAGCCCCTCTAGTGTATGTGTGTGTGAGTATCACACACAGGACACAGGCGTGGTATCTCACTCTCACTCTCTTTTGGTTCTCTGTGTAGCAAAAGAAAAGAGTCCAGGGCTGTCCCAGGAGCCTCTGTTCCCAAGGATAAGCCCTGTGTGGCGCTCCACTTGTCACTTGTATTATTACTTACACATACAGCTAAGTTATTAGAGCAAACATGCATAATGAGTAGGGGGAAAAACAAACAGGGGAAGGAGGCCTGTATATAGTGTCTCTTTCTATTAGACCATGCAGACGTAAACTCTTCTGCTATAACACGCCATGGATAATGCACAGGGAGCCAAACACAAAGCCCCCCCCCAACCCCACCCCACCCAACGTCCCCAACTCACACCAAACATTTCTTAACACAGTGATTGGATAACACTGCTGATAGGTCATCCATAAAATTGAACTCTGAGTGTCTGGGCAGTTTATTTCAAATGAAACAAATTAAAGTAATTTCAAGACGCCGCACTTGGTGAAGAAACCCGGAAAGCGCTCTAATCCCTGCAGACGTAGCCGAGTCGCGGCGAGTATTGGCACAGCGCTCCCTCGGCCGGATTTGCCACTATGTTAAGCTCCCAAGGCCCGCTCCTTGTTGTTATCAGTAAAGTAGGGGAAGGGATTTGGGGATAAGTGAATTCTAGAGAGCAAGGGAGGAGGGGGAGGGTGTGTGTGTGTAAGGGGGAACTTCTCCAAGGGCCTTCCTGCTCCCCTGACGTCCCAATTGCTTCATGTGTTTACCCCGGTGCTGCAGCTTTCTTTTGTGTTCACAACCTCTTTCTCTCCTTCTCTCGCTTCTTCCCTGACTGTTGCTGTTTGGGGTGAATTGGTGTAGCAGCCAAATCTTTCAGTCTTTCTCCACAACCTCCCTTGATCCCTAATTTTAGGGGAGAGGGGGAATTCAGTTCAAATTGTTGATCCCTTTAGTTGAGAAGACAAGAATAAAACAGCCACACCTAAGCAATGTCTGTTTACTTAAATCTTAATTTACTTAACTTCTTAATTGACATCTATTTGAATCATTACGGCATTTCTTCTGCATTCCTTCTCAATAGCATACCCCTCTTTGGACAGCAGCCCTGTTCAGTACAATTACAGAAATAAGTGAATAATTGATGCCTCGGCAGTTGGGTGCAGGATCTGAACAGCAAAGATGCTAATGACCGCCTCCACCACTCTAAGGTCAGAGTGTCACAGTGCAGTCACTGGTGTCACTGTTGATTAGGCAGCAATTACAGTACAGCTTTCCCTACATTATATTTTTGGCTGCACTAAACAGGAGCATGTAATCAGCAAAAAGTATCACAGGCTAAGAGCACCCTTAAACTGTCTGGACTAAAATACATCTGTTCTCAACGTTATATTTATCTGTACTACCATTTAGACTGATTTGATTGTAAAACAGGTTGTTGCTGTTGCAAAAAAAGCCTGTGGAAGTGCAAATCTGTGATGTGCACAAGTTATTCATGAGAGGATCAACAAAAGCTTCTGATCAGATGTCCACTTACCCACAAGTCAGTGCAAGGGCACAAGAGGAGCACGCTTAAGAACAAACAAGAGAGGCATCTGTACAGTGTGTCTTAAAGACAGGCAAGTAAAATGTGTCAATCCAATGAGGCACAGGCGTACACTAGTACATTAAATATGCCAGTAAAAGAACTCAAGTAATCAAGGGATGCATCTAAGTAATCTAGTAAGGTGCATTTGACCTGTGGATGGGCAGGGAAATAGTAGCTGTTTGGTCATAGTACCTACGTAATAGTGCAGAGGCCCCAGAGCATCTCCACCACAGTAAACATACCTGTGATGCAAATATAAGCATGCGACGCATGTTTCAAACTGTTTATTCATCATTGTGCAGTCTAAATACATATTAACTTGCTATTTGTTTTAAATGTGAGCGGTGCTTTCACCCCACACACTGTTTAATGGGATTTGCTTCCACACTGTTGTTTGTGTGTCTTGGCACCAGCAGCAGAGGAAATCTACACTGGGCTTGAGGGAGCTGGTTTTGCTTGTTTGTTTATGCCATTTTTTTCCTTTTTTTTTTCTTTTTTCTTTTTTTTTAAGCTAACCGCCATCAAAGCTTTGCGCCACTCTGCTTAGAGAGCGATCAGTAGGCCCAAACTTATGGACGCATCTGTTGGCCTCTGATGAGAGGCTACACCCCACTAACCCTCCTCCTCCCATTTGCTTTCCAGAGGACAAGATATCTATATTTTTTTGTTTTCATTTTCCTACTGACACATCTACCAGGGGACGGACACGGGCAAAGTGACGCACTTTCTTGCTGATCTCACCCACACCTCCCTCCACACACCAGCTTTGCTGTGAGAGAGGGAGAGAGGAAAGGAGGAGTAGGGTGATTATTTCATTAAGAGAATAGCAATTCTTGGAGGACAGTCAATAATGGATGAGGTTAAAAAACAATGGTGACTTCTTTCTTTTTTTATACTGTACTCATTCTCCCTCTCTCTCCCTCCCTCTTTCTACCTCTCGAGTCAATAGAATCGACCTAATGGAAACCAGGTTACTCTTCCTTCCATCTCACCTCCCTGACATAATGTTGAACAAATGCATTATTCATTCTCTAGTCTAAAGAAGCGAGGTAATTATACATTTATCTCCCAAATAATACTGGGTCCTTACTGCGCCTGTGACCTTGCCATAAGATTTATGCCATTTTGGACCTGCCCCCAAAGAGCCGCTGAGAGAGCAAATGTATTCTTATAGAGGGAAAAAAAGATGAAGGCAAAAATGGATTTGCTTTTTATGGGTATAAGATGTCAGGGGGTTTGAAAAGGTCCAGTCATTAAATGCAAAGTTTAGAACTTTATTTTTTGAAGTATTTTAGAAGGGCAGGGATAGTCAGACTTCAAACTTAATGTTCAAGTTCTGTGGGGCGGATTAAAAAAGTACACTGGGTAAGAAAAAAAAAATAAATGGTGAAACAGCTCTCCTTTTAAATTCATTCCTTTATTCAGTTTCTCCCCTAACTAATCCCCCTTCCTCTTCACCCTTTTTTTTTCTCATTTCCCTATCTTCTGCGGGCCTTATCTTCTTCCTTTACCTTAATTCTTTCTGTTATTCCCCCTCGTTCCGAGCCATCTTGGCTGATATATTCTGCTCAAATGTACCCTCATTCCCCTCTAATGCTTCTGTTTCCTTCTGTGCCCCCTGTGTTGTGTCGCCTGCAGGCCATCATGGCACAGCTTCCCCAAGAGGAGAAGGCAAAGATTGCTGAGCAGGTGGAGAGCTTCAGACAGGAGAAGTGCAAGCTAGATGCAGAAGTGGCCAAGTGGGATGACAACGGCAATGACATCATCGTGCTAGCCAAGCAGATGTGCATGATCATGATGGAGATGACAGACTTCACCAGGTAAAAAGGGAATAAAACATAGTTTTGTGGGAGAAGAGATCCTAAAAGATATTCAGGGATATACGGTAGTCTGTTGGCATTATCTTCCTGTTACTTACGTTTAGTAAAAGCCAGCAGCTTTCCTCTCAATCTCCGCCATCTGAGCTCAACATATCTGGGAAATCCCTGGTGCCTGACTGTAGCTTATCTATCTCATGTATAGAGTTGCGATCTTCTACACAGTTATGAGGAAACTAAGCATACATATCTTAAGATGTTCTATGGCTGCGAACAAAAGTAAAGATGATTTTTTAACTGTACCTGCTTCTCCTGTTTTACCTTTAAAACATAAATCACTTGTTTCCTTGTGCTTCAAAACACCTGCGATGCATCATTAGGGACAAAGGAAGACTGTATTTGTTTCGTCCATTTTCTGGGAAATCCGGTATTGTTGTTTGATTGTAATATCTCATGTTCCCGCTGCTAGCAACAGCAAATTAGCTGCAGTTCAACCTTGTGTGGCACACAGGGTTGAGCTTCGGCGTATAAAGACACGCTCTGCATGTGCTTGTGCCCCTGCAACTCCACCTACATCTTTTTCTTTTTTTCTTTCTTTTTTCACTCCTTGAATCTTCCCAGAGGCAAAGGCCCCCTGAAGAACTCCTCAGATGTGATCAACGCCGCTAAGAAGATTGCAGAGGCTGGTTCCAGGATGGACAAATTGGCCCGCGCCGTTGCAGATCAGGTAGCTTTGGAACTCCATTTATATCTGTCACTGTCATTTTTGCCATTATGCTTTCTATCAGTATCTTAAAGTGTTAAGTTAATGTGTGATGGTAGCTGGCAGTGGAGCAGATTTTATTTGTTAGGGAAAGTGGGCAATGCCAGTGAAAATCTTTAATACGGGCATTGACGAGTCTATCTGGAGTGGTGGGCTGTGCTGCTGCATGACTTTGTCTCCCAATGGGGCCAATGCTGAGAGAGCAAGACAGCAGAACCAAGTTGTGTCTCTAATATAATTAGCTCCCAACCGAGGTGTTGCATTCATTATCAGATGAGTACCTATCTAAAACACGCTGACAGACCATTTTCAATATCTAATCAATCAGGGCTGTGCCGAGGGAAGACAGGAGCGAAGAGAAATAGGTGCTGTGTGTGTGTTTGTGTACAGCAAATGAAGTGGGAGGTATTTGCAAATGCTAACAGCACTCCAGGTGATGCATAATGTTCTTCTTCATTTCATCTGTCTCCAATAAGAAGTGCATATAAACTTGAGCTCAAGACTCACTGATTTATTAAGGCAGCCTGTTGTCATCGTAATTGCATCGGCTGTTAGCTAGCAAGCCCTTGGAATAATTACTGTTGGCTTTCCATATCACACACTGGGCTTTCATCCAGTGAATGCTAAGCTAAAGAAATGTTGGAGCATTGGACATCGAAATTTTGAATCTATCCTTGATACGTTTTTACAAAAAAATTGCTTCATTTTAATTGTAATGCAAAGATAATGTTAATGTCTTTGACATTGATAGGGAGAGGGATGTGACATACAGGTAGTATTATCATGCTATAAAGTTGTTGTAACAAGTGCACCAGTAAAAGTGCAGTGCATTATTTATTCCCACTTCAGGTCTTTTTTTGGCCATCAGCAGCTACTCACTTGCACTGAGCATGTAGTTAACAGTTGGTTTGAGCCTTTTAGCAGACCAGCTCTCACTGCTGCATCTGGAACGGAAGCTTTTAAGGGCAGTTTAGCCGAATTGACTTATTCACAGATACGAAAAAAAAAGTTTTATTCTTCCTCATGTATGCCTATGTAAAGTTAAACACACACACACCAAGTTTCTGAATATCTCTATCCTGTCAGTAAAAGAAAAATGCAAAATAAAGGGACAGCACCAGACACTGCACCTGGTTTGTCACACCTTTCCTAATTAGGACTGGAGTTTACATAAAGCCACACATTATAAAAGTCTTAGTTATGTTATGATGTTCCCTGAGTTGTGGTGTTTGTTTCATACGCCAATTAAAAACTCAGGTTTTGGTTCAGTTCTGTTCAGTGTAAAAACTGTAAGAAAATAAAAGTTTATTCTCTACCCCATGACATAATAATGATTTTTTTTTTTTTTTTTTTGCGAGGGCCACATAGACTTCCATAAGAAAAGCAAAGGGCCACGTTTTCTTTCCGTAAATAATAATATAATGTGGAGACCACTGGCACAGTGTCTACGTTTCGAAATATACTCTTGTTATATTTTCATCATTGTAAGAGTCTTTTGCTGTCATTTACTGCTCACTCCTCTGTCCTCTCTGTGTGTGTCCATGTCTGTTCTGAGTGTGTGATGGTTGTATGTTGAAACACACTCCCACACAGTGCAGAGCAGCACAGATGATGTGAAGATATTTATACAGAAGAAAACCATTAGAGTTCAAACTAATTAAAAAAAAAAAGGATCAAATCCCAAAGTTCTGAAAGAGCTGTGCTTTTTAAGAGCAGATGACGGCTGCTGCACCGCGGTAACATCTGATGGTGCTGTGTAGTTTCTGGAGGCTTTACCGTACATTTCAGCATAGACGCGCAGCATTTTTAAAGTGTAGACAGTACGGCCATGTCTCTCCAAAGAGTAGATGGGATGACGCAGTACTGCAGTAGGGACGAGACAAGGAGGTTTGGAAAGACATTACCAGTGGCGACGTGCTCAACAGCTGACTTTTGCTGCCTTTGTCTAATATTGAGTGCATGGTACTTTACCCAGGTCTGCTCTATAGCTATATTTGAGACATCCAGAGTAGAAAAGAACACCAAGAAAAGTGGGAAACAGGGATATATGCATGTTACATTAATGTCAAAAGGTGCCCTGATTAAACATACATACAGATATTATCCTACTGTTTTACATCTGCCTTCTTGTGACAATATGTGACTTCCCAACAATGTACCAACACAGTGCAGCACAGTGCAGAGAGTCAGTTTTTTGTAGCTGTAGAGTATGCTAAGCATTTAACGGTCCAGAAGGCTTTTTTTTTTAGCCAAAGCTGGGACTTTCCTGCTCATGTCACACTGCCCTGCTCTCTCCAGAGCATATTGCACTTCATAACAAAGTTGCAGGCTATAAATGCAAAAACTCTGTTATGTAGTAATTACCACAATAAGTGCTTTGTATGTAAACACTTCATCATGTTTCCATGCGGGAGAACATTTGTCTCTGTTTGGGGGGTTGTAAATGTTGTGTGTATTCCGAGCTCTGTGACAGAAAGAACACGTATTTGTGCGCCTACGTACACACTCTAGTTGGCTTGTAGATGATCACTGTTTAACAGGGTTTAGGTAGGAGTGAATCTGTCACATGGCAAATGACTTGCAGAGCCTGTGTCTGAATCAACAGTCGCTGTAATGAAAGGAGCAGGTGGCTTGCCATTTTTAATTCTCACTTAAATTTTTCCTAGACCACTGTTTACTGAATATTCAGAGCCTTCTGCCACACTTCAAGAGACATCAGGGCTGTGTCAGGAAATAAAGTGGAGCTTGAGGACCTTCTCATTTCTAATTTTTAAGTGTTTCATGTGAGGCGTTTTGGTCATTTGTTTGCCGTGCCACACATTAAATAAAATGAGTTAATGAAAGTTAGAAAAAAAGTGTGTTTATCGGGGATCTTCGTGGAATTACACAACAAAATGATTACTTAGTGCAGAGTTTGAGAAGACAAGTATTTTGCATTCACACATTATGGTAGGTAACCTGTGCTTGTCTAGAGCACTCTGGTTTGACAGTAAGAATAAAGGCTGCTCCACTGCTTTTAAGACAGGTCCCTTAAGTAGCAAACCTTGTCGCCATGACTCCACATCAGCCCTATTGATGAACACATGTGAAGCAGAAGGCAGTTCTGCGTGGACGGGTGGGAGGATGGCGGGCTCTTTCATACTCATTTAAGCATGGCACTTGACATTGAAAAACCCCTCGAGGCACCTCACACCATTTTACTTCAGCAATGCCTTTTCTTCTACTCTATTTCCCCCACTCCATTCTCCTATCCTGCTTGATTTGTTAACCCTTTAATGTATACAACTCTTTCCTTTGATTAAGCACTCAACTTCCTGGTATTCCTCAAACTGTGATTTTTTTCCCCCAAATGATAAAGTTTTTAAGTTCATTGTCACAGGAAACTGATGATGCAGCACCTAGGTGTCAGTTATAGTGCAGAACTGCACCCACTTATGAATTAAATCATTTTAAAACACAACAGAAGTAAGAGAATGGCAGAACTAGTAACTGCCTACAACTGTCATGTGACACTGACACCAAAATACTTCCTTCAGCTTCATGTATGTAAGACTTTCAGTCATTGGCCACATGACAACATGCTTGTCGAGTGGCTGAGTGGGATCACTTTATTGTTGGATTTCTTTGTTTTACTTTAAAGACACTGCACATTTCATTTTTACATCATTTCTTTCCAGCTTTACTTTTTTATCATTTAGCTTCAAACATTCATTTTCAGAACTGGTGTCATGTTATTGTTTATAAATGCTTCAAAACGCTCAGCCAGTTTGACGTTACGTACTGAGGCTTCCAGGTTTCACTTTAGTTGTCACAGCGGAAGCCTCTGTCGCATTGAGTGCAGAACAACAAGAGCAAAGCACCCGTCGCCTCTACTGACAGCAGTGAAACCAAGTGTGACTGATGTGTAATTAAAAGGCTTCTCGGTAAAAGCAGTCAACTATCTTTAAAAATGAATGCTGCTTTTGAGTGAAAATCTCAGGATTGTCAGCTTCTTTATAAGTGGGAACAAGATAGCTGTATCTCTTGCTCCGTTATGTACTCTTGCTGTTTATTTGCAAAAGTTTTCAAATATTCCTGAAAGTGCAGTCCCTTTAATTGTGTTTCACATCTCCTTTATCTTGTGATAAATAACATGTGTTGTTTTTACCCCATGCTTTTGGATGCAGTCATTATCCTAGCGAATCAGAATGCACAAAAGACACAAGGCACAGCAAGCTGTTAGCACCCAAGTGTTAGTAGCCAGAAGTGCTGTTTGTACACTTCAAAAAGGCTTTTACGCATGTATGTTGTGAAAAGAGTTTAGTTAATGCAGTTTCTACACCGAGTTGTTATTTTCCTAAAAGTATAGTTCAGCTAAAAATGACAAATAATGAGACAGAAAAAAACTAATAAATGCCTTTTAAAACATTTAAAACTTTTAGTTTTAAATGGAGAAAAAAAGGTGTGCGTTTAACCTGTTTTTCTACCGCAAATTGCTGTACATGTACATACCCAAATAGCTGCTGAGAGTGTGTAGATACACACTAGAGAAAGTCAAATCGTGGTAGAGTGGGATTGAACCCGGATAGCCTTTAAGCTGGATACGTTCAGACCGATTTTCAAGTCTGGATATCTCTTTTTTTTTTGTCGGTTCAAAAAGCAGTGTATTCCTTTGTAGCCCTGTCGAAAAATAAACTCAAATCAAATCAAGATAGATCTCAATCGGATGGATATATCTATCTATATATCCGGATTCAAGTTGTTCAGACTCAGAAAAAAAATATCCAGAAATGGCCCAAATTCCGCTCTAGCTGGATCGATTTCCCCAGTTCGGAACAGGGTCTAGGAGTATGTTCACATCTTGGCTTCTTTGAAGATCCAAGCTTTAGGCCAGATTTTGCCTCACTGTGAATGTGAGTGTATCCTGTCTATTCAACTGATGTCCTCAGCTTTAGCAAAGTTTTGCCTCATGTTGCACCATACCTTTTACTGCAATAATGCATGCAATGGCATCAACATGATGTGAAGTTTGGTTTATAAAAGTCTTACAGAGAGCTAATAATTTCGGTGCTTAGTGTTAACCACCTGCTAAGTTCCAGCATAAATCCTTCACTAATGATTAAAAGACTGATTTGAATGTTAGAAATTCTAAGAAATTGATAATTTTTTTGACGATGATGATTGAAAAAATGTTCATGAATGGTTGTCTTGGTTCTTTGTTTTGTTAATGGTGGACAATTTTAGTTTTGATGTGGAAAATGTCAATGGCAATGTAGCAAAAAAAGAAAGAAACGTGTGCATCATGATACTCACCAAAATGTAATAAGTGGTTCTGTTGCTAAAAAGTCAGCAGTGTTCTGCCTTTGATGGTGACTGAATGAGCAAATAGCAAGATTACCAGCTTTCTTGAAGTAACTGACAGGTGACAGCTGCACTGTGTAAGTGAGTGCAACACGCTCCATTTGAACCTGTCATTGTTTCATCTTCATCTTTCTTAAATATTGTTCCTGTCAATTAGCAAATCTATCTAAAATGCAAACTATTATTATATACTATATTTTTTTATTTATAAATATTCTCATTATAGAATATTTCTCGTCATGTTCTTGTAAAAACACATATAAATGGCCCCAATAATAGCCTTTTAATAATAATAATAATAACTTTTTACGTCTCGGGACCCGCCAGAACTCTGCGGGCGGTCAGGTTGGGACAGAATCGGGTTGGGAGAGGGATTGAAAATTAAGTCCCATGCAGGCCTCTAGATCAGACATCTCTGCAGTGTTTTCTGACTAGTCAGTAGTGAGTGTTGTTTGGCTATGACAGATAAAGAGAGAGCTTCAATGAGCCTGGCAATGTAATGGGCCATACAATTTATTTACATCGACAGGGTCTCTGTGGAAGAACTGGGCTATTAGTCAACTGTACAATGGGGAACCATTGTGTCATGTCTGCATCAAACTTGCCTGCAGGCAGTGGTATGTGCATATACCCAGTATGGGTGTGTGTGTGTGTATGAGAAACAGTTAGCAGTGATGCTAGCCAGGACTGACGGTGCAGTGATAATGCCCAAGAAGATCTTCCCTCTGCCTCACTGGCTGCTCTATGAGCTAGCAGCTCTACCTCAGTTTGCATTCACTGACTGATACTGAGAGGAAGCTGGTGCTGGTGGCAGCTTCACTCTTATTTACCATGGTCCTTTTTTTCCTGCTCTGATAGTGGCTATAAATGTAAATAATGCCTTGAATTGCTCCTCGCAGTGCAGGAGCAAAACAAACATTTCAGCAGACAGCAAAAGACACTCACTATTTGCGACCATCAGCAAAGAGTACTTGTGTCCAGTCGATGCAATTTGTCTTAAGAGGCCTTTTCTGAGACAGAAGGAGAGGATGCATGCTGCCAGAGAAGGTGCAAATCCTGTAAGGGTGGTGTAGGGGGTGTATTCATATCACAGCTCGATGTTTAACTTGCCAGCAGCCCCTTCTACCAGAGCCCACAGGACAAGGAAATGAGCTGTACATTTTCCCAAACAGAGCTGCTGAACGTCCTAGTTAGGACCGTTTAATATTAATGGCAAAAAAAGAAAGGTGTTGCTACAAAATGATGCTCGCAGTGTTTAAGCAGCTGATGCAGTGTTCTTAACCCACTGGGAGCTTAGTGGGCCATAGCTGACTCCTGGAAGGCTTCCAGATGGAATAATAGGGGCAAACTGTGTGATAGTAGGACACCTGAGGAGACTGTCCTCGTATTCCCTGTTGGTCCATTTGCTGCACCGTATGATCAGTTTTTCCTCCGCATTGAAGTAGCACAAAGGCCAAATAGGACCAGGTCAGAACTTCTGAAAAAAAAAGAAAGTATGACCAAATCATTGAATAAAGGCAAATCTTTCTGGGCTATGTTCTTTCATTCTTGACTGATCTGTTTTCTTGTTGTGCGACAAGCAGCAACAAACTTGTTTTATGTTGAAATGAACGCTTGTAACACCCCACAGAGTAACTCATTGCCTTGAAAGGCAAGTTGTGGATGCCTGCAAGAAACTATCACTGGGACAAACACACAAAAAAAGTTAAGCAGCATTCTTCATGTTCAGCTGCAATTAGCAGCACAAAATGCTGGAACCCCCGCTGTGTTTGTTAGGATTGTTGTTTTGTGGTATTCTGCCTTAAAACAGCCTCAACATCAGACACTGCAGATCTCATAACAGTCCAGTTTGGTAGAGGGTAGCTCTTTTGTGATAAACGTTTTAGATGATAAAGACTGAAACAGGGCCAGTAACTATTTTCTTGTCTTACTAGTGTTTTAAAAGTCAAATTAGGATGTCTGACGTGTGTTACAGGAAGATTATCAGCAGAAAAAAAGATTTGCAATTTATAAAGCTGAAATCATAAAAAGGTTTGATGTAAGCAGCAGTGTGTAAACCAGATTGTGTCAGATTGTGTATACAAACACAAATCTGAGGACACGTGTTTGTGTATTGCCTCCAGCGTGTCTAATTTTACATAAATCACATTTGCACATTACTACGACCTCTCAGATGATGAGATGATGATGATGATGCAGAATGATGACGAGTCATTACCGCTCACTGTATTTACATTGGAAATGTTAAAAGACGTACTCGTTGCTGTGCCGTCTTTTATTTCGCTTGACAGAATATGACTTTGGTGACGCACGAAAAGGTCTAATATTGAACACACTGAAAGTGAGGAGATAGAAATATTAGCTGCAGGGCATTTTATTGCTCTGTTAAAACCAATTTTATAGCTATTATTTGTGTGTGTGTGTGTATTTGTGTTTTGACAGTTTTTCATTTTGCCTTCTTTTTTTATTTTTCCATCCAGTGTCCTGATTCGGCGTGCAAGCAGGATCTTCTGGCTTACCTGCAGAGAATTGCCCTGTACTGTCATCAGCTCAACATTTGCAGCAAGGTGAAAGCCGAGGTCCAGAATCTGGGTGGAGAGCTCATTGTGTCTGGGGTAAGTCTGTCCATACAAATAGCACATAACCAGCTGCAGTATTACTGCTGGATTCACTAGATCTGATCTGTTAAAGTCCATTTTTTTATGCCCGGCGCTGTGGGTGGGCAAACCCTTTCGTTGAAGGTCACGATGAAGCTCGGAAGATGAGATGACGGGTCGTGCAGATTAAGGCTGATGCAATTATTTCGAACCTATTACCATCTAATAATACCTGAAATATGCACCGCATGCTTCTTTTCCGTTCAGATTTTTCATGCCTCATGAACTCTTGTTATTACTGCTTAAACTTAAAACCAGACAATTATCCCATGTTGTGTGCATTTGACATTTAAACTTTCATCATCGGTGATCTGTGTCAGTGCATAGAAAACACATGTTGCATCACTGCGATACTGTCAAGTTACAGTTAGACTGATGACTGGACATGTTCTGCATATTTCCATGCTTTTCTTAAGTTAACTCTTAACTTCAGGGTTGGATTCAAATAGCAACCTTCTTGGTGAGGACGGGCTGTTTTTTTCAGTTCTATCTGGGGTCATTGAGGTCAATAAAATGGTCATTAACTCCGCTGCCCATCATATGAGTTCCCTAGCTCCTCAGTTCCAGACTCAGCAGTCTGTCTCCATCTGAAAGACAAAGAACTCTGATTTAAGGAGACATTTTGGCCCAAGAACACAATCATTCTGAGAGAGGAGCAAGAGAAACCATATATGATAGAAATGAATAATTATAACTAAGAGAGGAGAAGAGTGTTGAAGCCCTAACAGTTATCATGCAGTGTAGAGCTGGTTCCTTAAAACACTGTTTATACTTTACTGCCAAGGCTGGAGTTATACCCCCAGACATCGAGACAGAAGGGTGAAAACACCACATATAATATTTGTCTTTAATTTTCTTTCAAGCCTCTAGTCTTTTAAAGGCAAATTGTGCAGAAACAGGCAGTGGAAAACCTCTTCACTTAAACACCCTGACTGCTTGGGTTGTTCAGTTCATGTTTATTTAAATTTACATTATACATCAACATACAGATCTGCACAGAGTCACAGGTTATTGAGCCTATTGTTGTGGTCAACAATAAGCTAAGTACCCAAACATATCCCTGATGACATCACAAAAGCTTTGGTCTTAAAGCCTTTGAATATGTGGATGCTTCAACCTACATAGTATAGTATAGTATAGTATAGTATAGTATAGTATAGTATAGTATAGTATAGTATAGTATAGTATAGTATAGTATAGTATAGTGTGCAGTTTTTAAACAGCCAAAAAAGAAACTTTGCAAGCAAACAGTCTGTGTTTAGATTTTGAAGAGAGGAAAAAGTATCTCCTACTGTTTCAGTGTAATTTGTCAGACTCAGCTTTCATCTTTATTTTGGATTTCTCTTCATTTCTGGGTTGATGCAGTTCGCCGTGATTTCTCCGGACTCTGTTATCATTTGTCTACCATGAGATATGCCAGACCTGCTGAGAATTTAACCTTTTCATGGTGGCCAGCTGGAGTCCACACTCATTAAATCTAAACAGTTGACTCGTCTCAGTGTGATGTTGGAGGAGGCCCACCGGCCGTCGACCCTTTAAATGTCAGCCAAACAAAACAGACAGAGACAGAGGTACACCTGACCCTTGCCTCTGCTAATTAAGAACCGCTAAAATAAGATGTCATATAGCGAGGGCCATGTTTTTTTATCCTGCTTAATTGCCTGTTACAGCACAGCCCTCCTAGGAGCTGTATGTGCCTAATATGTCCTGGTGTTGTTGCTGAGGCCAAGAAAGTTGTTGCAGACGTTTTTTGACATGACCTGTTTTGTTTTTCTTTCCCCTCCTACCTAAACCTCCCTCTTGTAGCTGGACAGTGCCACCTCTCTGATCCAAGCAGCCAAGAACCTAATGAACGCAGTGGTGCTGACTGTAAAGGCTTCGTATGTAGCTTCCACCAAGTACCAGAAGGTGTACGGAACGGCTGCCGTTAACTCGCCTGTGGTGTCCTGGCGCATGAAGGCCCCGGAGAAGAAGCCCCTGGTAAAACGGGAGAAGCCAGAAGAATGCCAGACGCGTGTACGACGAGGCTCCCAGAAGAAACACATCTCCCCTGTCCAGGCCCTCAGCGAATTCAAGGCCATGGACTCCTTCTAAGAAATTAACAAAAAAAAGAGTCATGCGTAAGAAAAACAACAAAACAAGACGGTGACAAGTTGATTAAAAAAAGTCCCTTTTTACATTGTGTTAACCCGCCTTTGTTTGCCCTCTGTGTGTGTGCTGAGTGACACCTCAGCAGGACTACAGTATATAGTAAATTGCCACTCTGTGGCTCCTGTGAACACTGTGGTCCATGTGGCTCACAGACAGCCAGCACACACCCAACAGTATTTATCAATCTTATTGTAGCTTAATATGTGAAAGCTAAAACGTGACACTTTTGAAAGATTAAAAAAAAAAAGAAACATATCAAAGGAGATGAAGAGTGGCATTTAAAAAAAAACAAAAAAACATGGCCGTTGATATTCTAGCTATACCTTAATGTGCTACTGACTGGCTGCTTGTATACACACTTAAACCGTCTGAATGGAAATCCTGAATGGTTCCGTAGAGGAGAAGCATCGGTTTGATCCACTTCTTTTCAATTTGAATGTTAACCTGTAGTGCTAGGAATAACTTATGTTTAAGATACCTGGAAGTGTCAGCATTCAAGTAGTTTCCTTGTTCCTGATGATTATAATAATAATAATAATAATAATAATAATAATAATAATCCATATGGTGTTTTTTTACCAAAGCACACGTATGGTCTATTGTATTGCCTTTTTAAATCCCTTTTATTTAATGATTACATCACTAACTATGATGACCTTGTTTGGAAGTTGTGTAGCGTATACTATAGACAGAGAGGTTTGACTAGTTGTGGTTTGCTCAGAGAATAGAAATCCCTGCATACAATACCTTTATATTCACCCTTCTCTAATAAATCCCTCAACTTGACCCTTTGCGTTTCCCGTCTCTTCCTTACTCTGCAGGATCGATATGTGAGTATTATCGCTGTTATGCCTTTTAATAATGTCAAGCAGCACGTATAATCATTAGCGCAATGAGTGCAAGATCTGCAGATGAAAGGATTCCAGAGAAAGAAAAAAAAAATCTATTAAGTGCTGAAAGCTTACAAGAAGAGGTGTATCGATTCAGGGTCACAGGTCAAAGTGCCATTACTTCACTGTGACGTGAGATAATTGGTCTTAGGTCAGCACTGCTAATGCTAACTTTGGGGGGGGGGTATTTTTTTTCATTATTCTCAGAACATGTTATTTGACCAGGTTCTCACACAAAAATATTATTTCTTTATTTATTGATTTTTGCCTGAAAGCGAAATGTTGCGATCAGGTGCCTTTTAGGTACTTTCAGGTTTTGTGACACCATCATCAGCTTTCTGAAGTGGACACTACAACATCAGCATTTCTTTTTTGGAGCATCTCTGACAATAAGCACACATTCTGTCTGTCTCAAGTTCAAGCGGTGTTCGATCCTACTGCATATCCTACTGCCTCTGGTAATATTGTTAATATTTGAGTGATGTAGTTCTTAAAACTATTTTTAACTTAAAATACCTGCAGGACTCCATGACACTCCATGCAGCCTCTGTTCAGTCCTATCTGGTGGTGGTAAATTGACGATGATGGCAAACAAAGCAAAATATTATAGCAGCAATATTATAGGCGTTTAGCTGGAAGCTGACTCTTATTTTATTTAGTTAAAAATACACTTTGTCTGTTAAATTGGCATCTATCTGATGAGCAGTCAAAGCTGTATCTATTTCTCAAAGTTAACTGCTGACTCTATGTCAGGTATAGAAGCCAGTATTGACCACTGAAGTCAATCTCTCTTAAGCCCGCTGAGTTGTCGAGGGGAGGGAAGGGGAAAGGAAGGTTGGAGGGGGAAAAGAGGAACAGTTGTTAGAGAGCTGCATGATCTCCAGTCAGCAAGACGTGAAACCCCCCAGTGCTCCGGGCTCTGACTGGGAAAGTTTGAGCTCTTTAAAAGGCAGAGAAAGATCAGTGTGGATACTACCAATGTGAGGGTTATACAGCCTGTCTGGTTTTTGAGGCCTTCATGCCGAGTGAATCTGCACTGAATTAGCTCTTTTTAAGAAGACGGCACAATGCATTCTTTTTTAGAAATTGTTCTGTCAATTCCCTGAAGGCACCCTGTCGTTAGTGCAAATCAACTGATTGCCTGACACGACCTTGATCTCTCATGAATCAAATCAAAAGCACTGATAAAGCGTAACTATCTCAATAATGGCTCATACGACGCTAGTTTAGATAATTCTGTCGCTGAGAATGAATACGGCTCTTTATGTATCCACATTGTCCTGCTAATGACCATTAAACACAACATGCATCAGCAGAGCAGCCTCTCTGTTTAGGAAACGGTGCCACAGGGGGGAGAAGAAGTGGTAACACAATCCAGTTAATGGAGGGATTAATTCCTGGCTAAAATTTAAAAAAATAATCCCTGTTTATGTGTCCATCTCTGCTATTCCAATAAAACATGTTATTATGGCTGACAGGCCGCTCTCTCTGAAAAACTTAACAAGAGAAAAAATAATTAAACAAGAAGCAGTGACAGCGGCAGAATTACCAGTTTGGATTTTAGGGCTTTGATATGAGGGATGTCTACATGGGATGTGCGGTATTAAAGGGATTAAAAACAGAGTTCTAATCTAGTTAAACAAACCTCCCTCAGACCAACTATAAAAATAGACGGCGAGGAAAATGACTGTCAAAGTCCCAGAGGGAGAATGGTGATGAAGAGCGCCCAACCAGCTGCTGCAATATGTTTTTTTTTTTTTCTTTTTTGGCTTTCAGCGTGTGGTGTCAGAATCTTTGTGACACTGAATACTTTGCCATCTGCACACACCGACGTCAGTGCTGTACAGGGACCTTTTATGGCTGCAGTTCTTTTATAATGCAACATGAAAATTAATTTAGAGAATTGTAAGCTTGTCTCGGCTTGACCTAAGTTTTACCTATTCACTGATGTCTTATTTTTTTTTAAGGGATGGCTGACGTGTCCTTTTGCACCTTTATTTGGATCGCCTCAGTTGGACAACAACGCCTACTGTAATAAAACACATTTTGCCTTGAGTGAATCATTTCAGTTTGAACCCGCTGACACACCGCTGCTGCTTACAAATTCATTCCAGACCCTCCTGAGATGTGAAATGAATACTTTCCTTTATTTATGTATATGTTTAACTCTTTAGATCAGGGTCAACGCTCTTTCTAATTCTAATTTTCTCAAAGAAAAGCCACCAGATGGAGAGACAATCCTCTCCTTAAAAATTTGACAAAAGTAGCACACTCACACACACACACAGCTTGTTTTAAAGCATGTCTGGAGGTCAAGTGCGCACAAGTGTGTGTTATGTGGCTGCCCACACTCCTCCACCCAACTCATTCTTTATTCACAGTTTCCAAGCATGTAAATTTAAGCAGGGAGCGTAGTGGCATTTTGTCATTTCACAAATTAAAAACTTAAAAAAACACAATGAGAATGATTGACATATCATAGTAATGTATTACTATTTACAAAGCAAGCCTTGTATGAAGTGCTGTCGCAATCAGCACACATTCATAAAACTCTAATTTACATTTTATCTTTGAACATATGAAGATTTTTTAATACTACTGACAGTGAGAGAGGGCTGATTGATAAATATGTGGCCCTAATAAAAAAAAAACAGCACATTTATTTATGACATAATCTAACAGTTATCCACATGGTCCATAGCAGCATCAAAATGCCAAATAGATAGTGGAGTTCAGATCCACAGTGCTGCATTGCAGCCATCACCACATGGACTTGAGTGTCGCCCTGTTGGGAGAGCACTCCTCTTTGTCAGCTTGGATCTCCTTAACTTTCTCCCACAGCTGTCTCAGGGGATCAGTGTAAAAACTGTGACCCTTTTCCAAGCGCTCCACAAGCAGCGGTCCTTTCGCATCCCAGGAAACAGAGGCCATCACCTCGCATGTGGACCTGACTGACCTTCTTTGGAGCCGGAAACTTTGGACTGGGTTCCACTGTTTTGATTGTTCTTTCCTCTCTGCTTGGAAGTGGTGGACCGCAGTTATAAATAGCCGTAGAAACCTTCAGGATCTGCCTCCCTTGAACACATTGTGTCGGGTCTGCTTCTCATCAGACTGAAGGAGTCTCAGCGCCGGGTGAGCTGAGTTGATACCTGCATGGTCGCATTTCTGTGAGATACACAGCTCTGTGTGTCCCGCTGTGTTAGTCCTCGACCTGTCAGGATCTTTTCAGTGGTCTCACGTGCTTTGACATTGACTGGCCTTCCAGGACAGAGGTCATCTTCCAGGCTTTGTTTGCCAAATCTGAATTCAGTAGCACACTTCTTCACCATGCCATTAAATGGAGTCACATTCTTTGGTGTGGCCACCGTGTCCTCATTTGATCTCTGATATGATCCAGAAAAAAATAATTTTTACATGAGCTGTATATCTAACTCCAGTCTATTGCTTCCATTTCTACGTTCTGTGTGATCTTGTGTCCAACACCTCTGTCTACTGAACTTATGGCATGTAAGATCACAGAAATAACTTTATCTGTAGGGACAGCATAAAAAGCTGCGCGTGCTGCATACACATATTTCTCGCTGTGCTACATAAAGGGCACGCTGCTTCCTGCACTTTTTATAGAACATAAATCAAGCTCTGCATAAACACCCAAATATAAACATAATGCCAAGCTACACTAGAATGCATATTGCATACTAAAAAGGATTGTCCTTTTTTATTTTTTTTTTAATACATCACAAGGTCAGCCATCTTTTATGTGTCGTTGTGCAGATGTTTCTCCATGAACCACTTTTCCTGATATTATTTCATTAATCTATAATTATCTGAGTTGAGCAACACAACTACAAAGTTTGTTTTGAGCCTTGTTGTGACAGTTTAGATTCCAGAGGAGCTTTCAAAATGTCCACAGAGCAGCTGGCTGGCTGGTTGTGTGCACTCTGGATGCTGTCAGAGACCTCCACAATTACCTTCTCACACGGGTGGCAGTGATGGACAGTTCGAGGAGGGTAGGGGGTGGGGAGTGTGGGGTGCAGGGGCCACAGTGCTGTCTCTGGGTGTAATGAACAGTGCACTGTTGGGTGAAGAGTTTGGAAGGGGGACCTGGGGCCACAGTGTTGTGTTGACCTTTAGAATGATGGACAGTTTGAGGTTGGGATGGGCTGTGATTTTGTCAGCTTCGGTGTTTTCAGTGAAGGCGGGTAAGAAATGGCCGCTGTGAGTGAGGGGCAGGTAGTTGTTAGTGGCATCCCGCTAGGGCTGTGTGTGGAGGCGGACGGGGTCCTGTTGACCAAAGAAGAAACTGGTTTAAAGAAAGTTGCTGCTTATAGTGTGTGTGTGTGTGTGGGGGGGGGGGAGGGCATATTGATGATATTGATCCCATATTGCCTGCAGCCTTGTTATTTAATATCAGACTTTTGTTAATGGCTCACAGCACATAGAAGAAGGCAGATGTGTGTCTGATTTTATGTCTGTGTTGTTTCTGGTAATCCAGACCTGCTGATATCAGCAGTAGATCTGCAGAAAAACCACTTTGATGGACACATCAGCAGTCACTAGAATTAATAACCAGGATTTGGAAATCCAAAGTAACTCTGACAACATGAATGCTGTTAGATCAAATCCTATGGCCTCAAACATTTTAGCACCTCCTTTAGTTGAAAAACAAATCTAACCTTGGTTGATTTAATAGTCCAACATCAACTTGTTTTTTTTTGTGTGTCTCACTTAAAACAAAATATCCCATTATAAAGGAAGAGCTTAACATTTTGTGAAACACAAAGTGTGGAAGCACATGTCCTAATTACAGAGATTTACCTGGGTTTTATTTGAACAGTCACGACTCTGTTCTCAAATAATTACTTTTGAAGTTACTATAGTCCTTTACGCACCCTTCCCTTTTCTTTGCCTGTGTTTGTTTAGCTTGTCTACCACTCCTAAGGGACATGCAGTAATCGAGTACACTCCTGTGTTGTATCAGAGGAAGTCATATCCAATGTGCATGGAAGCAGAAGAATAACATGAAGCCCATGCTAGGCTAAAAACAAACCTGACCAGGTCAGCTTTACCATTAGTCCTGATTCAGGATTTATTTATTTATTTTTTTACATTTTATACTCCACCTGCCTTGTTCTATTTGATGGGGATAATAGATGGTGAAATTAGAAACAAAATAAATCTCTGAGTCTTTTTATCACCAGGTCAGAGTGATCTCTGCAATAAAAACTAAAGCACAACACCCATCCTGGAAGCAAACAGCCTCTTTATTGAGTGTGTTTTAATATCTGACACAGCCCGGTCCTCTTTGGTAAGAAAAGGTCAAGCCAAACCGACAGATGATCAAAGAAGACGCACCAAAAAAAAAAAAAAGAAAAGAAAAAAGAAATGTATTGATTTTACTGCCTCATGACCCGTCGCACCATATAATCAGCTTCGTCGTGTCTTACATAACAACTTGTAATCTGTCTCCTACGTTGCCTAAATGCAAACCTTTGCCGAGAGGATTATTAAGCCCTGTCGGAGGTCCGCACAGGTTCCTTCTTTTTACTGTGTATTTCACCAGATGGTACCTTAATGAGCCTGAGCTGTCAGCGTTTAAATTACACAGAAGCGAGGGATGGTGTGGCGAAGAATGAAATACCCTTTACAAATTTGAACAAGGTCATAATAAAGCGGTCAGCGCTCGCCCCCAAAAATGGCCGGAGAAGCGGCGTGATTTATGTCTGCCTGTAATTGAATGAGGGAAGGAGAATGACCTCTACTAAGCCTGAACCTCAGCCAATCAGAGGCAGACGTTCTATCACCAGCGAGCCATGTGAGCCCGGCAACTGCTAACTATTAACATTAGCTTTCAGAGAGAGAGAGAGAGAGAGAGAGAGAGAGAGAGAGAGAGCGAGAGAGCGTCGGCTGCAGTCCATATTTACCCATCAGGAGGGATACAGAGTGGATAGGAAGTGTTTAACTGATGAAACTTTAAACATTTCTCTGCCTGGTCAGCAGCTTTTTATGGGTTATTCAGCCGTAACAGTAAAACACAAGATATAACTACTGATATAAATCAAGCTATAAAATAAAACCATTTGTTTTAATGGTTCATCAGATTATGAGGTTTTCTACTCAGGCAAGGACTCGCATGCTGAAGGATACAAGTTCCACATAGGGGTGAGCTGAGGAGACCGAAGGACACTGAAAGGTTTAAGGTGCACTCCTCTGTCCATGCTGGGACAGTTATAATGCTGGTGTCATGCTCCCTCTTAGAGATAATAATCTGTGTGTCACACCAGCTAAACAGGCTGAATACGCCACTGGATGGACACAGATATACCACGACCATTAGGCATAATCATATCCAGACTTACTGCATAATTAGCCACAGAGCTGGACTGCACGTGCTACTTTTTCTACTATATAAGCCACGCAGTTATCATGTTAATCACTGTTAGCATTTCCTAATAAAGGCTCAACACAGTGAAGCTGAGCTTTAAACTGATGGATGTGTTTCTTTCATCAGTTATCACAGTGTGGGTCTAAGTGGTGGGCTGATTAACACAAGCAGGAAGTAAACTACTAGTAGCCTATATATATATTTGTGTGTACAAATACCTGGATCAACATAAAAACTATGAGTTTGTTATGAATACTTGCAAATTTCTCCAGGTTTTGTTAAAAATAAAATAAAATAAAATAAAAGTTCATATATTTCTTAGACTAGTCTTGTGGTATTCACTAATGTATTGTCAATTAGGGTAATATATAATTGTATTGTTATCGTTTGATGTCTTTATTGGTGGTGGTGGTGGTTGGGAACACAAATTAGGTTCTTTTGTCCACCAGGACAACATTAAATGTGACAGGAAGTGGAAAGCCGTCATCAGTAAACAGTAAAAAGAGCCACAGGTTGTTCTGTGACCCAGAGAGCACAGCAGCAGCACCTGGACGAGCACGCGCTGCAACTTTTACATACACAGGTGGGAGCACGTGGGGAACAACACACCTGAAGTCGCGAGACGCGGGTGCGCGCGCTCAGACGCGCTGTCCCGGAGTTTTGAAGAAGATTGTTAAACATGGCGACAAGAACGGTTCTTCCAGCTAAACCCGGACAGAGCGGGACGTGCAGCCAGGTGCAGGTGGAGAACAAGGACTCGACTGGACCTTTTTAACTGTGAGTATAAGAGCTCATTGTTTTTTGTCATAACCGCAGTGTGTTTACTGAGTGTTGAGTGACCGCGCTGAGTGGCCGCAGCTTGTTTGTGGAAAGTTGTCGCTGCCAGGTTTGTAATGCGTTTTCAGTAATGTCGGTCCTGCTTCAGGTCATAACACACGGTTCAACATCTGTCATCACTCACCTGCTGTTTTGTGTTTTCACCGTCACGTCCAGACAATTATGCAAAGTTAGGTGAAGTTAGCATTTTATGTGTTAAATGAACTGGTTTGGATCAGATACTGTACTTCTTACTGCACTATGCTGTTTGTTTGTTTGCTGGAAACCTTGTAGAGGTAGATTCATGGAGTTAGTCTATATATTCCTTAAGGGGCCAATTAGTGCTTTAAATAGATATATTTATACCTTATTTGTCCAATGAGAATAATTTGTTCTTCATTCTGGTATTAACAAGCCCTTTGCACTGTGAGATGGATGAGTGGATGAATTTTGATGTAGTTTTGATAAACCTTGAAAATATATTTCATTTTTTTTGTATTTATTTGTGTTGTTGTGGTCCTAGACTTTCATCAGACCTAAAAAAATGAATAACCTTTGCACTGTAGAAGATCCCAGGTAATTAGTAGGAATTGTCAACATACAATAATGTACAATTCTTAATAAAGTACGGTTACAGCTACTCTCCCAGTTATACAAACTATAGGAGATTATATAACATAATTTGCAGTCTGCAGTCATAATTTGCAAATCTGAAGCCCAGATAATCTTTAATAAATATATTTTCAGCCGATTTCTAAGAATTTGTGTACCTCTCTTGACATTGTCCCATTTTGTGTGTGTCCTTTTATGGACATGTTTATTGCTCTGATGAATGTTATTTGTCAAAAATATTTAATTAAATACCCATCCTCAACAGAAATATCAAAGCCAAAGCCAAGCACTGGCTGACCTGCATCGAGCTCGACTTGGATGATGCATATTGACCCATTGAAATTGACCGCCAACTCAACGTTGTGCACCGTGGTCTGAAACTGGATTTTTCCTGACCCAACACCCCATTAACCTTACTGCTAATTCTTTTGTTTTGATCCCTATAGAGAAGTGTGGATTTAATAACATCCTACACCTTTATATATCATCACATTAAAACAGACCTGCTGTGACTGATTCCTATGCTGTTCTGTTAAAAAGGAACCTTCTCCATGGCTGGAATCTAATTCAGAGGCAGTTCTCACAGCACGCTACTGTCACGTTAGCCAGTGCCTAATTCTGTCTAATTGAGTAATGACAACGATGCTGCAGAGTGACACCTACGCTGCAAGGTCAGTCCAATGCGTTGCCAACTTCACACAGAGAAACTGAGTCAAGTCCACTCGAACCACAGTGCACACAGCAGGAAAGATCCCATAATCCAATAAATCTAACCACAGGTTTCGCACACACACACACATGTGCTGGAATGTACATGCACACCCACTTTCACTCTGCTAGCTTTGGTGCAAGCCAGATTCTTCAAGGAGATTTAACCAGCTCTGTGGTTGGCATTGTATCATCACAGTGAGATCACTCTGAATTGATTCATGGACCCTTTTTGTTTTGTGCATCAGCTCTTGCTGTTTTTTTCTGTTAGCACTCTAAATTTACCT
The DNA here is from genome assembly GCF_900634625.1 of Parambassis ranga. NCBI lineage: Eukaryota > Metazoa > Chordata > Actinopteri > Ambassidae > Parambassis > Parambassis ranga. The sequence continues at coordinate 10,016,823 of NC_041022.1, read as the reverse complement.
TTTGACACTGAAGAAATGTTCCTGTCATGAAGTGAGAACACCTGCCTTCCTGTGCTTGCATTGTATTCTATGTAGCTTCATGACTTAAATTCCAAGAATGCATCCACAGAATGGTAAGACTCAAATGTGTGTAAACAGACTTGACAACAGGGGGCCAATTGTTTATTTATTTATTGTTATTAGGGTTAGTGCAGGTCAAAGTGATGACAGTAATGAGAAATAACATATAAAAATGACAAAAATGAAGCTCAGACTTGAAGTTGTTACAGTATAAATACAAACCAGACTAAAGCAGAGCCAGGATGATTACAAGGAAGGACAAAGAACGCACATTGTTGTATATTTATTTTTTATGTGTGCTGTTGGCGTCATAATTACAATAAAAACAAAATGTTAAAAGGACAGTTATTTAGCCTTTTATCTGTAATTGCTCAGAGAATTGTTAATTATTTCTCTGTTCTCGGCTCAGTACTCGTAGGTTGGATAAATTGTTGGCTGTTTGCAGGTCCTAAAGGAATTAAAAGTGTGGAGGAAAATGAACTGCACATCCAAAAGGCTTAATGCTCCATATGTGAGCTTTAGTGTATCCTTGCTCAGGTATAATGAAACATGCACGCTGTATAGATTACAGAGTCCTCTGAGGTAAATTTGTGATATGAATAAAATGTATCTGACTGACATATTGGCATGACAGGATGTTTGAAGGTAATACACAGGAGGACACTAGGACAGTACAGTTGTTCCACCCCACTGTTTTTCCATTGATATTCTCTGTTGTAAGGATTTAAAGTGCTAATTTTCCACAAACCTTGTTCATGAGTTTATAATTCCATTTGTGTTGCTCTTAATAGCAACAAGAGCTTAGACCAGGGCACCAAGGTGCTCCTCTATCCATTAAAATGTTCGACTGCCCATTTAATGCATCTGTACCTTTTTGTAAGTAGCTCGATCCATCACTGTTCTCAGAACATGGTCCTGGAGAGACCATTGATGCTCGGTTTACACTGAACTCTGAAATATGCTCTACTTAAAGTTAGGCCGGAGCAATGAAATGGAAGCAGGGATAAATAAAAAATAGGTACAAGGGGTGTGTGATTTGGCAATTATTACAAATTGTTTTTGTTTTTATGGCATATTTCCATTTTAGGATAGATCAAATAGTGGTTTATTATTGGTTAATCTCACTCTCTGTGTGTGTGTGTGTGTGTATATATATATATATATATATATATATATATACTATTTTTTTTATATTATATACTGTATCATTGTTTTCGCAGAACAGCACTGATGTTGCTTCACCTCCTTACCTCTTCTGCACAGACTACTTCCAAGATGGTGTCTTTTTCTAACATAGTGTATGCAAGATAGTGTGGCCTCAGTTTTGGCAGATGTGGAACTGCGGCGTACATCTTTATGTCAATGGTCTTAAACTAGGACATCTCAGTTTCATATTTTGGTAAACAAGTAAACGTGTTTAATTTCAGACAAGTCCGATTAAAAAAGAGAAACTTGAGCTGGATCACAGACGCACTATAAAGGGGTCAGCCCCAGTTTGCTGTGTTGTGCTGTCCGTTTTGTGCTTGGTTGTCATTGCTCTCCCTCTTTCATTTTATCTGATTAATTATTGATCAAATTTGTTGTGACTAAAGTAGAAGGCTGCTGCTGTTATTTCAGTCTGTCAGATTCTGTCCACTTCTTCTCTGACTTTGAATGAAATGTAGTTAAGATGATAAGATTGAGGAATAGTGTTTAAATCTAGTCACATGGTTTTGATAATATTTGCTTTCTTTAAATTTGACTGAATATTTGGCATATTTGAGTGACAGGTTATTATTCACATACAGACCAGGGAATGAAATTTATTAAAAGCATGTTTGTGTTTTGTATCCTAACTCTCTAAACATCTTTTTCTTCTTTGCTATTTCAAAGCTATTAACTGGTGATTTTTACATATTGACTTTTTTTTCACTCAAACTGGCTACATTTTTCATTTGATTTCTGCCCATTATGATTAGAAAAGCCTGCTGCAGAGAGCTACTCCCTAGAGCTCCCCCCTCATACTGTACCATGATGCTATTGTTCCTGGTCCCATATGTGAAAGTAATAGCTCTCTATCTCAACAGACACTTGGTAAGAATGAGGCTTTTAAGTTTTGAAAATGACTTAATGGAAAGCTAAAAGAAGACTAAAATTAAAAACATGACATCCGAATTGACGCATTTTCTTCATCAAGCCGATCCCAGGTGCGTCCCTTTCGTGGCCATGCATATAAATGATAGCTTCCCCCCACATAAACAGCTGTTGTGAGGCGTTGGTGTGCTTTGAATGTGCTGTCCATTTCAAACGGGATTTTATCATTGTCATCACCACCTTTTCTCCACATTTCCTCCAAGCTGCAAAGTAAATTGTACACAATGTGATGGACAATAACATGCTCAGAGATGTCCTATGGTCAGACAGCAGCCTTTTCATGTGTTAAAAGGCGCCGGATGGCAGAGGGGTTTCACACATCTCTAGCCAAGTGTTTCTGACAGGAGGAGCAATACAAGGCAGCCGGTCGAGCACACCAGTACTAACGACTTCAAAATGGAGCCTTTCATCTCACCAGCAGTCACTGAGACATATCATTCAAGCCTCAAAGGCAGCAGACATTCTGGCCCAGCAGACCAAAGGCCATACACAATTTAAATCTGCAGGCCCACACTTTGCAGTTAATATCCGTGTTTAAGGATCTTTATTAATACACATACTCTGTATGCTAACCAAGCTCTTAATTGTCTGATATGTGACAAAACCCTGCCTGGTTTTCTCTCCAGCAATGTCTATAGCATTTGGCTGTGGTGCAGTCCAGCTCTGTTGTGGCTGCCAGAGACAATCTGCCTTTCTAGCTTGTGTGTGTGTGTGTGTGTTCACCAGGTGCAGGAGCAAAGCCCTGGCTCTTTTCCTCACAGCTCTGCAAACAAAAGGTTAAATTCAGGTGTGAGTGTATCAAAAATGTCTCATTATCAGCTTTTGGCCTAAAATTTCTTTGCACCTAATTAGTTCCAGACTGTTTCTTAACCCATCATTGAGTCGAATTTCTATGGAGAAGGATGTGTAGAAACCGGTCTCCAAAATCACAATAAAGTTGAGTAGTGTGTGTTTCTACTGTTTCTTTTGGCTAGTGCCTCTGTGATTATTTTCAGGAAGGTTCTGCCATCTCTATTTACAGTCTGCTGCAGTAACATTAGCTTTATCCTGCTAAAATCTAGGATTACTCCATCAGGCAACAAAAGCATCTGCAGTTTTGGCAGACACACACATGCACACACACATCTTTACACTGTCACAAAAACACTTTGCTGTGCAGAATAAGATGTATTATACCAGAAGAATGTAAAAATATTTTTTCTCAGGTACTTTACTTTATAAAAAGAAGGCAATAAAGTGTGATCCCACATAGTATACATTTTCTCTGCATATGCATATACACATGCACATGTGTAAATAAAACCACACACATTCTCTGTAATCTGGAAAAACAAAACACTTGCCATCCCCAGTGTGATTTCAATATAGACTTTCCTCTGAGAACAACAAGCTAAACGTTGGCAGTGGGGCCCTTTTGATTTCCAATTTGGACTAAAATTGGAAAACACTGAAATTGCCATTTTGCACAACTTGCTTGATTACATTTTTCATTTCTGTGTTATAGTTGCTGCTCAGCAGGGAACAATACTTGATGTCTACATTTGTATGGTGCGCACTTTACTTTAAGAGACCAGCCATTTCTGCTGAACGTGTTTGAAATTATAAACCGAGCCCCTTAGAGAGGTGACTGATGTCTTTTGAAACACGGGTTTAAATGTTCAAATGTCTTTAAATCAACAAAAGACCACACGACATGTTTCAAATGCCTCTAGTAACTCGTCCATCATGTAGCTGTAATTAAAATGGATGAGGACAGCTGTTGCCTGATGGATATTAGGTCTTCTGAAACAACTCAAAAACCAATGATTAATAACTTCTACTGTGCAAGTACTGATGATGATGATTAAAGCACAAACAAAGATTCCACAATCCGATTAGCTTGGAAGATCAGCTATGTGAAAATAAATTGAAAAATCTGTTTCAATGCAATTCTCAAGTATAAAACAACAGTATATTAAAAGGTTATAAAGAAGCCTTTGAAATTCAGATTCTTTAATCTATCTACTCACATTGTGCTCCTTTTTCCTGTTGTACTGCAGTACACCCCCATCCTTCCTTCATTTCTCTTGCCTGGGGAGCTTGGATGTCTCCAGAGGCCTCCACTTCAGTACAAAAGCGGCATTAATGAACTCTTTAGCCTGCACAATTGCTTTCAGGAAAGGAATTGTACTAAAAAATATTTCTAATGCTTTTTTTCCCCCCTTTCTTTTCTTGATTTTCTAAAATGATCAGAGACATTCCTGAGTCACTAATTTCTGGCAGTGATAGGAACATTTTGACTGTTTTATCCCCACAGAGTTAGGGGAAATAGCAAGAGGGAGGCATAGAGAGCACAATCATTCTGCTTTGACTGTCAGATAGGAAGAATGGCGGGACTTGAATGAGCCTGCGGGCCCGCACTCTGGATTCTCTTTATAGCTCTGCCATCCCATGCAAAAAGGAATTTTGAATGTAGCTCCTACATATTTAATACACAACTTGTTTCACAGATGTTTCTCCAGACATTTTCTGCCTCATAAAACAGGTTATATTATTTTTTAATAAGCCAACATCTCCTGTTGTTATGAGGATAGGTTATGAAGCCCATCAGCGCTGCTTTGATGTGAATGTTGACAGAAATATGCATAAGCTGGAATGACAGGACAAAAGGATGCAAACACAGCACTTACATGCAACTTTGTGTGCCCTAATGTATGGTGCAAAGAAAGTCTTTCAATCTAGGGGAACCAATACTTTGGTGCAAATTCTGGGCCCAAACTTGGAAAACAGTGTAGTTTGTTAAGGAACTAATGGAGACAGTGGATGAGAATGGGCAAGTGTGGGTGCAGGTCTGCTGTGCTGCACAGTGTATGGATGTATTAGATGTTTAGGAGTATGTATAAAAACATTTATTACTGTAAAGTTCAGTTTTTTTTATTTGCTCATTTAGGATTTGTAAAGCCTGATGAAGAGTGATAAGGTTCGGACAGGAAAGTTCTTCCACAGAGTTCTGAACGTGGAGGATCTGAATTATTAGTCTGGAAACTGGAGTATTTCCAGGGTGTTTTCTACTGATCTGTCTATAAAATGTCATTGATTAATCATGGACTATCAATCAATGATGCAAAACCACCTGTTGCTCCAGATGCAGAAGTAGATTTTCCACCTTTAGAACTTCAAGAGCTTGAAGGTGGGCATCTGGACTGGTAGAGTTTCAGTTCTAAGCTGATGAAGCTGAAACATCTTCAAGCTTCCAGGCTCTTGAATAAAAATGACCCGAGATGAACTAGATGACTGAAAATCTTGATCAACACCTTTAGAAATCAAATGGAACAGCAGTACTATAAAGTTGCACATCAAGTCCATTTACTTTGTCACATAGTGTAGTCAGTATTAGTATGACTGCAAGCTTCTGTGATATGAGTCAACGATAGACGTCCATGTTAAGAGCAGACAAAAACAAGACTACCTCTATTTAGATCATGACAAATTAAAATGATGACAAGGTCTGGGTGACGACTTTGAGTGACAGATAGGGAACATCACATATCCCTCTCTGTCTGCTTAGTCACCTTTTTCTCATTTTTGGATTCACAAGGGATTTACAAGTAGTGCCAGGAAAAGCGGCAGCCAAAGTCTTCCACACTGAGCTTCAAAACTGCTTTTTAGGAAACCTGTGGATGATGTTATGAAGGGTTTGTCCCACTAATTTATAGTGCTTACCATATAATACCTAATTAATTCAGCTTTTTACTAACTAGAAGAGCATACATTGAAAGAGTCTTCAGAGTCTTTTATCTCATGCAAGTAAAACAGTGATACACAAACCCCACTGTTTATATTGTCTTTCACACAGGGACTCACACTCTCTTTCATTAAAGCAGTGGGAATTGTTTTCTCTAAAAAACACCTTTTTCTTCTGTGTGCGTCATCCACAGTATAATCGCTCTGATTTTTAGCTGTTCCGACAGCCTGGTTCATTCCTGCATTAATTTCTCCATTTCCTGTGTCGGAGAAACATGTTACAAAAGTCTACACGGTGAACAACACACATAACATCCTATAATTTAACCCTTTTGGAGAAAATAACCCTGCAATTTCTTTGCCTATGAACACCTTTTTTTTTAACCTGCAGGCTTTGTGATAAGTGCGTTGAGTCATACCTGTATATTATTTATTAAGCATTTTCAAAGTCTGAGTGTTATTTTGTTACATCACTGAACACAATGTACTTGAACCTTGATCCTCCTTTTGTGTTATTTGGAATTATCTTTTGCACAGAGTGGCTGAGGTCAACATAACTGCACAGTTGACATTATTTCTAATGACTTTAATTGAATACTAAAATACATGAATCTGTTCTTTGAAAAGTCAGGTTTAATATAAAGCCAATAAACACCACTAAGAAGAAGGTTTCTGGGTCTCTGCTCCGTTATCCTGTGTTTCTGACTGTTAAATCCCATTATGCTGCCCTAAAGAGGGGCTGCTTGCAATGAATAGACCTACAATATACTTTTCTGGTCCTGGACAGCAGTTGATTTTTAGTAGGTGGCTATTCCTCTCACCCAGCTTGGAGAAGCTTTTGAGGTGTACCTTTGAAAGTATTGCAAGTTTATTATAAGCCTTTTAGTAGAGTGGATTCATGCTGAGCTGTGAAAGTGCTGAAGGAGAGCATAACAGGTCTGCCTGCAGTCGCATCTGGAGCTCAGGAGTAGGTTTGATTGCTCGGAGTTGTTAAAAGTTCCTCACTGTTTCTTCCTGTGTGGTTTTAGCAAAAGACTCTTTAGGGAATGACTCAGTGCAGACAGCAAAACAGTTTTCTCATTTAATTTTAGGAAATTTCGTGACAGTCTGAGAGTCAAAAAAACAGCATACCAGAAAGTGTGGAGGAAACTTGTTAACTCGGTGAATTGTGCATGCAAGTCATTAGCTCGTAATCATTAAATCTATTCCACCAGTGTACCACCTTTCTCGTATTGTTCTGAACCTGTTTTGCATAGCGCAGGTCTCACAAGGCTCAAGGCTTGAAAATCCATCTAAATCCTGTCTCCTCCCTTTCATGAATTAAATTAGTGAGTGAATCTGGTGAAGTGAAGACTCTTAACTTTCATAGCTGATCCAGTCAATCTATTCACAGAAATGGCAGTAAATCCTAATATTTTATACAGGATATAATAATGGAGTTAGTATTAGACCATGGAAGATGGAAAGTTATAATTAGTGAGGATGGGGGAGGGGTTAGGGGAATTGAGAGTGAGGATCAGTGAGTGTAACAGAGCCAACTCTTCAAAGGGGATCGCTCCAGTTGGGCTACAGTCCGAAATCTGATTTGTGAGTTTTTGAGATGAATTGCCCATTTATGATTACTTCAGTAGTCGATAATCTATTTATGCACTTACTTCAATACTTTTTAAACCTGTTTATTTAAGTAAATATGGTTTCCATGCAGAGTGAAAACTAGCATTCTGTCTTGTGCAATTTAAAAATGCTGTTTTTGCAGAAATGTGTTGGTGGAATAATAATCAATTCAAATCACAATTTGGAGTCAGGCATAAGTATCTTGATTGACTTTCATTGAGTAACATGCTTATATGCATTACCAGTGGATGAACACACCTACTGAACCTACTGGCAAGAAGAGGGAGGCCATTTATTTGGTATCATAATAACAGGGTGATTAGCCTAACTAAAGTCGAACCTATCAGCTAAAAAACAAATACAATACATAATTTTTCAGCATTCTAATTACAACAACCTGTCATGTTTGTTCTTTGTAATATATGATGTTTGCTGCATGTATCTCTCTCTCTCTCTCTCTCTCTCATCATCTTTGTCCTGTCTACCTCTTCTTCTCCTTTATCCGACTATCAGCAGGATGGTTCTCCCCTGTGAGCCGGGTCCTGTTCAAAGTTTCTCCCTGTTAAAAGGGAGTTTTTCCTTGCCACTGCCAGTCTGCTTGCTTGAGGGTTCAGGCTCTGTGTCTCTGTAAAACACCTAGTGACAATTTTGATTGTAAAAGGCGCTATATAAATAAAATTTAATTGAAACTGAATTGAATAACTGGTAGGTAGAAAAGTGTCATAGTAGCCACGTGTACAAGTGCAAGATGACAAATAATAATGTCTGAGATGAAAACATTCAAATTAGAAGCACATTCAGTGTGGGGAAAAAAGTTTCTCATCTAAAGCACACAAGGCATAAGAGGGTATTGAAAAGCTGATTGTGTGGAATGTGCAAAGAATCATCTCTGGCTGGATGTAGTTTAACTCGTCTGTAATACTGCATAACAACATGAAAGTGCTATTTTCTAGGTCCTAAAATTACTGTGGCCCATGTGCTTGGCACAACAAACTCTCACTGTCAGGAATGTCTCTGCTCATTGTGCTGTTTTGGCCCTAGCACTGAGCAAAAGATTGGATTGACTCTTGTATTTGACTGTGCAGTGTCCCTCAGCCCCAGCTGTAAACAGGAAGAAATGAATGGCACTTTCCATGTGGATTCGTGAAGCAGCACTTCTGTAAGAAACCATCATGATTCAAAAGGGGGGATATGTAGACAGCATGGACATTTCCTCATCATTAGCTGCATTAAATGCTGAAAAGATTAGAAGTCCGGATTTTGTTAAATCCAGCTTGGAGTTGCGCCACTGTCCTTCACTTACTGCTGTATTAAATCATGGTGCTCCTCTGACAAACTGTCATGCTGAGAAACTTTTCACACACACAGGCATTCAGCTGTAATCAGTTTCAGTTTCTTTATTTCTTCAAAAGACACCCTCACGGTAGCTTTAAGTGTTTCATTACTGGCTGTGAGCTCCAACATGAGCAGAGCTGTGCTTGCTCTCAAGGGGGGTTGGACTTTCTGATGAATTATCTACAGTCTGATGCACAGCCTTCTGGGCATGTAAAGACTGGACAAGGTGCCCTGCTACAGTATGTTAGCGTGACTGAAATATATAGTTGGGTTACAGTGCTCACAGATGGTCCCATCATATTTTGAACTATATATTTTAAGAAAATTAAAATATTGACATTTGGAAGTGTTTTCTGTGACATATTGCTGGTGTGTGCTGGAGGACTGGAGTTGTGTAGCACATTGTTGTCTTTTTTTAGACGTCCCAATTTTGCTCCTTGACCTGTCCTCATTCAGAGTCACCCTCCAAAATTAGACGCTGGCCTAAGGGCTGACAACAAAATGTGTGAAGGCCTTATTTTCTTTGTTGTTTAGTTACAGGTAGCTTAATGTTGGTGACCTGTTTGTTTGTTGATTTTCTGTCATATTTGCATGAGAGTTGTTTCACCTCGGGACCTCTGCTAATTAATAATAATAAAAGCTTGTTGTAATCTTAATGTCAATGAAAATTCTCAGTCATCCAGGTTTTCATTCAAAATGATAAAGCGCCTCAGTATTTAGACTTGTAATCTTAATCACTTGCGAGGCTGCCATGTCTCAAGAGTAAGTAAAATTCCACCTGCAAATTGATGCAGACCAGGAGGTCAAATTATTACACAACATGTGGATAAATTCATAGAAGGAGCAAGCCAAAGTCCATCAGAAGGGTTAAATACGATGATGAGATGGATGGCCTGCATGCAGCATGCAGTAAGGTACATTTTACTAATTATTGTGTGGGAGTTTGTTGATAGTAAAGTTGTGTGGAGCTAGGAAATGTACAGTTTCCAAAATAGCCGTCGTCTTTGTCGTTTAGGAAGCAGTTACATAAACTGACCTGTCCACGGTGTATCCTGCCTCTCAACCGTAGATAGCTGGGATAGGCTCCAGCTCCCCGTGACTCTGCACTACAGGACAAAGCAGGTTCACATGGACTACTCACTGTTAGAGTGATCAACAGGTTCACATGGACTACTCAAAACACTTTTTTTGAGTAGTCCATTTATAGTGAAAACATAGCCTATGATAAATAATATGGCTTAACAAGATAATGCCAAACAGTTTGTATTCTTTTAAATCTCTGACACGAGTCATGGTCCTCTCCATGCTGTAGGCTATCCATTTGCATGGCGAGCATGTCCTTCATGAGTTCGGCAAACGATGTGGAGAACCATGTCATTATATTAGCTTGCTGTGCCCAAACATCTATTAGTAAGTTGTAATCTGGAAACTATCAAACCTTTTAAACCAAACCAGTACCCTATACTCTAAACAGTGAACCTTCAACTTTGTAAGCTCCCTCTTAACCAATTCAAAAGCAATGAAAAACATTGGTTTGTTTGTGCACTTTTTTTCTGCTATCGCAGTGAGTGAACGACCATAAAGCATGCATTAATTATGTAAATAACAAAGCTGTCATTGTTGGGAATGTTTTTTTCTTTGAATTAAATCAGAATGGCAGCAGATGTATACATGAATATTATTTCTAAATATGGGTTGTCTCTAGTGTGTTTGAGAAGCACATTAAGAGCTTTTTCATATTTTATATTTGTGCATTAACTTTGTTTTGAACAGATACAGTATTCTTTATTTATTTAAAGATTACAATATTCTAAATCTTAATTTGTTTTGACATATACAAGTTTATTTTAAGCAGTGACAATCAACCATATGTCCTCTTCATCTACTCCTTACTGTTCTTCCTCACACTTCTGTCTTCATCTGTCTTTGGGGAATTTCTACAAGACACGAATTGTGATTCAAAGCTGTTCATGTGCAATGTAACCTCTCCTGACATGTGCACAGAGGTCATTTCCATCTCATCTGTGGTTGTTCATGAATTTATAGGTTGTAATGTACCTTACTGCATAGGTTGTCAAATCTGCCAGCTTCATTCTATATTACCTAACTCCATACTAATGTTCTTCCTGAAAACTAAGTGACTGAAAGCATAAATTCTAATAATATAGAGATTTTTATGGCTGCTTTTTCCCCCCCTAATCCATATATGGATTTCCATTGTAAGCATGTTTTGTTTTGCACATTGTAGGTTTGGTTATTTATGTAATAATATAGTATAAATATAGATCACTTCGCTATATAGATTACAACTTGGCAGTATGTTTATCTTCAACTTAAAGCATTTAAATGGTGCAATATGAATTTTATTTTTACTGCCATTTGTTCACCAGTTTGGTGTCTATCATGTCATCATATCATGGAAGAAAGCTTCTGTGTTGTCAATAGCTATGAGAGAAACATTGCAGTGCAATCCAGTAATTGATATCCTAAACAAAACTATAGCTGAATATGTGTTGAATAGAAGTATTTTATTTATCCCAAGCTGGGAAATTTCACCGTTATAGGCACTAGGCATACTAAATATATATCTCTTATTTTTACAAGACATTATTTACAAGAAAATAGATATATACAATATATGTACAGTACAAAGTTTGCAAAGTCTGTCAGTTACAACAATCAGAGTATTATCTATGGCACAGAGAGGAGGTATTTTACAGTCTAATGCCAGGAGGCAGGAAAGATTTGCCTCATGGCGCCTCGTGGTGAGCAGAACTAGGTTGTTATCTGACCTGCCAAGGGGTGGAAAGGCAGTGGTACTGTATGCCTCCCAGCATTAGCATACAGTAAGATCAGAGTTTTATTGTTCCTAGTGGAGCAGTCCACATATTGAGTGAAATCAGTGTTCTGTCAATGGTAACATGATCAAAATCCCTATTGATTACCACAAAGGCAAATTGGCTGTCCGTGATTGCACCACCGTTCACTCAGATACAGCACAATCCCGCCTCCCTTTTTCTTACCACTGCCAGTCACATCTCTATCCACTTGCACAGTCACAAAGCTGGGTGCTGCAACGCTGTTGTCTGGGATGTGTGAGTGCAGCCACGTCTCCGTACAACTCAATAAGCTGCACTCACGGAACTCCCTCTTGGTGTTGATCGGTGCCTTTAGCTCATCTGTCTTGTAGAATATTTTAAAATTATAACATTGAACTAAATTTGTTGTTGTAAATTAAGATGTACAGCCTTCAGATCACTAATCTGAACAATAGTGCAGGAGGAGCCATTATGCTTATGGTTGTTGGGTTAGATTTCATATCACTACATGCATGGCTTTATACATTTGCCGGCACGATGAAAGTATACACAGCAGGGGCTCACGGTGTCCAGGTCAACCTGTGGAGTGAGGTCGGGTCAGGTTAGCATGCTTGATGTTAGATAAAGGTCAACTTCATTACCATGCATTACCAGCAACAAAGAACATGATTTAAAATGACACACAGGTAATTTATGCTTAAAGATAGGAAAAACTATTTATGATTGGTTTCAATAAAGTTCTTACAGAAACTTGGCCTACAGTCAAAACAACTAGAGGAAGCCATAACAGAGAGAACCTTGGCAGCTGAAACCAGCTCAAGATGGCTTTGCCTGATGTGAGCCCACAGTTGGAACCCTTCTGCAGGCGGTTCCAAGCTGGTCTTTGCTGCCCCACTCAGGCAAGGTGCACAGGCTAAGGGACATGAAACCCCACTGACCCTGAGATACCTGCTGATGATGCAGAAGGGTTACAATCATCATCACATGAATGGTAATTATAAAGATACTTGGGATTATAATCTGCATAATTCCTACAGTTGCTGCTTGTAGTGAAGCATCTCTGATTTATTGTTTATTTCACCGACCTGGTAAATTAATTAGTTTTACCTTGAAGTACAGGAAAGAATTGTGCACAGTATTAGCATGTTTCCTTTTCATCTCTGGTTTTGGTGTTGTTGACAATGTCTGACTGATTTGTGCACACATGTCCACATATAGACAGAACACATTGTATATTCCTGCACACTGGACAGTATGTCCACTTCCTTTATAGGTGGTGCACATCAGTCAGGCATGAACGCTCAGCTCTGACAGAGTCAGCAACGGACAATGAGCTGACGAGGTAAGGCTTCAGGTCTGTGTCCCTGGAGAGCACCTGTGGCTAAGAAGCTTGTTATCGATCTAAGTATGGGGAGGAATGAGAGACAGAGGGCAAGCAGCGAAGGACTTCTGCCCTGTTATGCACTCTAGTGTCCGATCGGACAGAGCTGCAAGTCTTTATTAACGCTTCAGCTTGCCTAAGTAAATGAGGGGGAAAAAACAACTATGGATAAGTAAGATTCTATTATGATCTATGAATTACTTCCAGACTTGTATAGATAGATGGATCTTTGTTTCATTCATTTGTGTGTGCCCCTGTGTCAGAGCGAGAGTGAGAGAAAATATCGCACTTTTGTCAAAACCCTTGGATTAAGGTGTAATATCATGACTTTACTCACATCTTAAGTGGATCATTTCAAATTCAACATGGTGGCGAACAGAGGCCAAATGCCAAAAAATCCAATATTTATGAACTTGACTGTATCTTAGTTCAAGGTGGGAGCTTAAAACAGTTTTGACACAGCAGAGAAATGCACAATACAGTAGCAGCTTCTCTGTCCACAACAGGTGTCAGATTAAATTACATATTCACTCGTGTTTGAAGAGAAATCTAGGCACCAATATAGATTAAGGGTGATACAACAGTGTACCAAAAAAAAAAAAGGCACACGGTCTCAATCTGTTCAGCTTAATGCATTTATGAGTGAATGGAAACAGTGTAGACACACTTATGGAGGACAACAGCTGTTGTAGAGGTGCTGCTGACAGGTTGCTTTAGTGCTTTGTGAAGGCAGGATGTTTGTTAAAGAACAATTTCAGTTTGAAGCTATGGTGCATCACAGAGTTATGGAATATTTAACATCATTCAACATGTTACACGCCAGCATGTGCTTAAAAGCAAAGAGAACAAACTTAACGCTTTCCTTGCCTGTTAAGTTGAGAAAGCTCAAGTTAAGCGTGTCGGTAGGACATTTTCCACCATTTTTGTACAAGTCCAAAGGATTGTGGATGAGTTGGCCATGCCAAGGATACATATAAATGTCTGTAACAACTTTCTAAATGAAGCACTCAGGTGGGATTGCAAGGTTGCACTTTAGAAAGGAAAGAAATGCAGCCTGGAAAGGACCCTGATTTTATAAAATACTTTTTGAGTCCTGTAGTTCTGTTAAATTCAGTTGTTATTGTAACCCTCTCTGAACTACGCTGTCTTCAGAGAAACGTCACTCCCTGGCCTCAACATCTTTACATTCATATCAAACTTGTTCTAAAAATCTATAATTATATTTCTCTCAGTATTTATTACTAGCAACAGTGTAATTATAATATTATACAGACTACTGATATGCTTTATATCTATATGGATGATCAAGTATCGATTCTGGCACTAGGTTCATAAAACAAGGGAAAAAAAATCACTTAAGCAATTACTTTATTGAACAATGTTAATATTTAACCCACACCTTTTAGCTTATGGCCTTCATTTTGGCCATCCAGTGTCTTTTTGTTCAAACGGTAATGTTTTTCATATACTGCGACTGCTGGATTCTCTTCCTAGATAAAGATGGTGCCAGAAGGCCTGATATCATTTCACTCAACCTGTCTCAAGTTCCTTATACAGTCCAGACTTGGAGTGTTGTTGCCGACCATGTGCATCCATTTACCATATAATAAGTTTTGCCTACCCTATGATGATGCACCATGTCCCAAAGGCCTTTTGACCACCTTTGAAACACTGTGGGAATGTCCATGATATCAGAAAGGGTACTAAAAAGTTTTAAAATCTGCCTTTGCAGTCTGGTACTGTGCTGAAGGGCTTGGTTAAAACAGATCTATATGGTATTACAGGCTGTTCTAAGTGTAAGGGCTGCCTTCATGGACACATTGTAGTCCACATTGATTCTTTAGATAGGTTGGGTTGCACTTCTCAGTTCCATTTGAAGAAGCCTTAAAATGAGACAGCCTTGTCACACAGCTTTGATGGAGCAGCATTTTAAAGGATGCAGCCCCTGCAATGAGAATCCCAGACTCAAATACAAATGGCTCCTTTTCAAAAGAGTACCAATATTATTATGATGACATTGTGCAATGACCAATCAGTTACCAAAGACCTTAACATGAGCTGTATATTAAAAATGATTTGCAGCTATTCACCAAATAATGGTATCAATGGGCACCTATTGTGTTCCAGATAAGGACTGCTGTTAAAGCCTTTGAGGGTGGTGCATTAATGTAAGCTTTCTAAAGATTAAGTATCCAGATCGAAGCTCATTCTTAAAGTGAGTGCATGAGAGGAGCGAGATCACATCAACCTTTAAAATGCTTAATTAAAGGCAAAATGCATTCTGTGGCACTGTTAAAGTGTAGTGTTGTTGTATAAGAGGACTAAATTACATTTGCAGTTGAATGGATTAGGACACAGCAAATTTAGCAATGCCTTAATTAGTGACCCAAGTTTGTATTACTATTCCTGAGCTGGTTGGTAGGGATTGTACATTAACTCTAGTGGCTACTCAACCACAACAAATAACACTAAAATTAGTTAAGAGTAATTGGTGTGAGTTGTGGTTGCATAAATGGCTAATGTTGTACAAAATAAGCACATTATGCAATATACGATCTCTAAGGATTAATAATAGCCTACCTTGAAATGAGGGAAAAAAATAGAGAGGACTTTAGAAAAGTGCGAAAAATGCTGAAAAACAACAGTGGAGGGCAAAATCAATACTTGTCCCAACATATCAGGCTGCTATACACCATCTGTAACTCCTGAATCAGACCACTGACCTTACACTACACTGAAAAGTTTGGCTCAAAAAATAGATATGTTTTGCTGCACCCAGTTTTCCATTGAGGAATTATCTAGAGTCGAGGCAAACAAAAGTTGGAACTGTCATTTGAAAGTCTTCTGTTTATATATTTTTTGTAGGAAGAGTGGAAGCAATAGTTGTATGTTCATACAAATAATTTAAATTAAACCACTTGGTTATATTAAACCAGATGGTAAATAAAGATGGACAAGCCCTCTGAGGCTTCCGGGGCCGCCTAACTCTCACTTAATCCAGGCTGTGCGCAGAGAGGTGATGCTGAGATGTGGGGTCTGCCATGTAAGCAGGAATATTCCAATTTCAGTGTGTCACTCAAAGCTTTCATATTTTTTTTTTTAATATTGCAAAAACAAGAAAAACCATGCACCCTATATGCCATTTAAATCTATCTATCTATCTAATCTATATTTTCTTTTGGATCAGACTGTAAACATCTTTATTTCTGCTGTAAATTTGAAAATTTCAACATGGGGTGTCTATTGGGATTGAAGCATTTTTGGTGCCAGCCTCAACTTTTGGAACTTTTGTGTTTGCTTCATTTTTCAGCTATGCAGAGAGAGAAAACCCAGGAGAAAAGGAGAAACAACAACTGGACTGAAGTCCAACACAGTCAGGGAAATTGTGAGTCAAATGCAATCACATTAGCCACTGCAGGCAATAAGAAGAAGCTGAATGCTCCATAGTTGACAAAACTCTTTGTTGATATCTACATGAGATATTTGGACTTTTTATTTTCAATGTATTCATTGCTGATCTGAATATTCTGCTTTCTCCCTAAGAACTGGTAGTTAAACAGTTTTGTGAAAACCACAAAGGGAGCTAAAAGGTTGTTTATTTCTGAGTACTTCCCTTCTTGTAGCACCTCATCACCACCCTCCTCCTGCTTGTCACTTGTTTTCTGTGCCCACAGGAATTACTCTGTTGACTCAAGGGATGTGGGAGGTGTGTTTGTCACAGGCACCTGTACAGCTTATCACAACAAAACAAGAACTTACTGCCACACACCAGTGCATAGTATAACTGTAGTTACTATATAAATGCAGTCATTATTAGTATAAAAATGGCATCTAACCCACTTATTTGTCTCCCTCTCTTTGATCTGTAATCAAACGGTTTGATAAATAACAGGTCAGGTCTCATAGCTTCTTGATGTCAATATCTAGAAATAAATAAGACTTTTAGACTTGAAATGAAAACAGTTGGTCTGAGTATTATGTGTTTCAGTGCATTATTATCAGTGGCTTTTTATCCTTTTATAGCCCTCACATCCTACAAAGAATGAATGAACATTTAGAGGTTAATTATTTGCCTCCTGTGTAGTGCTTAAACCAGTTCTTTCAAGGAGCCAAAAAAATGGTTTAAATGGGTGGAAATGAAGTCCTGGAGCTGAGTGTTGATGAGATGCTTGAGAGAGAAGGCAAGCAGTACATGGTGAAGATATTTTTCCAGTAAAACCTTCAATATGATACAATTTGCGTGCAATATTGCATCACATTAGTCTGTTCCCAGTGTGTTCTGAACTGTGTACTGCCCTCTCACGAGTTGTTGTACAGGCTTTTGTATACTATTGTGCATCTAGTTTTTATACAAGGATTTTAGTAAGAGACCGATGATGCCAAGCTTGACCTAGGCTACGTTCAGACTGCAGGTCTTAATGCTCAATTCGGATTTTTTGGTGAAATCTGTTTTTTTTTTACAAATGTGTGTGCGGAGTGGCAGGATAGTGATGTGACTGCTTTTAGCGACACTGACTTTATTCATAATTTCAGAATAACGAGAAACTTTGAATATGTCTGTGAGCGCCTTTCTGTGTCACTTTCACAGCAAGACAGTCAACATCTCCTTCATCTGTGAGCAAGCGCGTTGGAATTGGGCTCTACTTCCTGGCAACAGGCACTTGTTGCTAACAACACCGCTTGTCTGCCCACTCCTGTGTCGCAGAATTGAGACGTCTGTCGCCTTTTACTGACGCAAAAGTCGGATATATGCTACATTGCCGTTCAGACTGAGGTTGCATTGCAAAAAATCGGATACATATCTGATGTAGGACCATATATGAAAGTGGCCTGGGTCGGATATAAAAAAATCGGAATTGAGCTGTTCAGACTGTCATGACAATATCAGATACAGGTCACATTTAGCCTTAGACCATGTTCGTGCATTCTGCTGTGTTTATTGATTCATAGTACCTTAAAAGGAAAGGGTGACATTAGTCGCTGTGTCATTTCTAATAAGGTTACAAGAGTGTAGATTTGCCATGGACTGTGTATAAATATGGACAAACCCTGTGCAAAATAAAGGACAGTTTTTAGGTGTTGGCTGCGGCGTCATCTTGGCACTGCCTTACTAATCCAACACTGGGCAAAGTGGTGTGGTGGGAGAGCAGAGGCAGACAACAAGGGAATGTCATAGCACCTACCTGTCACTCATAGGCTGCCATCTTGACAGTTCACATTTATAGACAAGTGTTTATCATATAAAACGACTTTGAAAAGCAACACATGTGGACACCGATCTTCTGGAAGGATGTTTTATAGAAGAAAACATGATATTTGTGAGACCACTTAAGACCTGTCAGTGGTCTGTAGTTCATACTAGGAGAAACAGAAATGATCAAGAATCAAGAAAATGAAGAAAAGATAGACTGTTGGGAGCTGAAGAATAGAATAGAATAGGGATGCACCAAATATTCAGCATTTTCGTTTTTTCGACTGAAAGACTTCCATCACCGAAACAACGCGTCTAAAAAGCGCAAATCACAAGCTTCCTGCGATATTCAATTCACACCAGTGAGTGTTAATAGAGAACATTCTCTCTTCTTGCCCCATTTGAGCAGCTAACTAATGAGATCAGCTCCTCTGATGCATCTATAGCAGACATTATTCCTTTAATCACAGCATAAAAGCATCTTCTAAGCTAAGAGGTTCAGACGGACCATGGAGTGAAAACAATGAAAAGTACACGCTTAGAGTCTGTTAGCACACGTTTCACTGAGATCTATTCTGATCCTCTGCACATGATCATGACTGCACTTGATCCGTGTTATAAAAGATCATTACTTGGATGTGGGAATAAAGCAGCATGCACAAGAAATGATCCAGGTGGTGATGGATGCGGAGAATCCGCTTGGAGATGGAGAAGCGCACAGTGCAGGAGAAGGAGAGCATAATGTAGAAAAAATTACTTGTCTCTCTGCACCAGATAAGGGGCATGCACCCTCGTTGTCTGATATGTTCAGTGAGATCCTGCAAGAGAGTGCCTCAAATAATAATAGGTAGGCTATTCTGTTAGGCTACTATATATGTGACTGTCAGATATTTAAATAAAATCTCTCACATTTTTCTCAAATGTCAGGCAGACGACAAGCTCATCCTCTCATCAGTTAGATGGTTATCTGTCCGAAGTCCCCATCCCCAGAAGTGATAACCATCTTGCCTACTGGCCGCTTTCCTGACCTGGTAAAAATGGCACGCAAGTACTTGTCTGCTCCGTGGACAAGCACTGACGGCGAGAGACTGTTTAGTGCAGCAGCCCATGTTCTCGATGAGAAGAGGAACAGACTTCACTGTGATAAAGCAAAGAGTCTACTCTTCATCAAGAAAAACCTGCCACTTTACCTCAATAAGTCTACTATTTGCACATCTGCAATTCTTGGTGCATTTGTTGTTGTTGTTGTCCTACGGTTACCATGTGGGCTATGGCAGTTTTTGTTTTAATACACTGTTATGTTGTAGGCTTTTTTGAACAATTTTGGGTTTTTGACCAAGTATTTTCATTTCGGTGCATCCCTAATATAGGGAATGCAAACATGTTTATTTACTGTAAAATTTAGCACAAGGGTTTGTGCAACCCCTCAAGTGGCCATTTGAGGAGCTGGATTTTTTTGGCCATAATATTCAGCCCAGGAAGTTGCAGCCTGGTATTTTCATGAAGTTCAGTCAGGTTTAACTTGGATGCAGATGGCATTGCATTTCTTTGCCCTAACCCTCGATCAGAATGCCAATAGTGTGGTCACACTGAAGAAATGTCAGTCTAATCATAGCCCGTTTCTCCCCGCTCTCTGCCCATGGAGCTATTTATCTGTTGGCAAACTCACACATGTGGAACTTGTGATCATGTGAAAATGCTTTTCAGTTGACGAGCAGTTGGTTATGGTGAAAAAAACCTTTGAATACAGTTTTTCTCAATTTTCCAACTCTGCAGAAGTATTGCATGGCATTAAATAGACACCTTGAATGATGTAAAAGCAGAGGTTTGTCTGAATGAAGGCTTTGAATGAATGAATGACAGATTTGAATGAATGGTGAGGCAACTTCTTGTTTCACTTTGGCACTTTTTTGTGTCTAACCTAGTCTTTTGACTTCAAAGCATGTCTTTCTGCCTTGACTTTGGGGAAAAGGTTTCACATTTAGAACTTATATAGTGTCTTTTTTTGCATTTTTTTTAAGATATGAAAGGACTCAACCTTTACAGTTCACACAGCCATTGAAGCCTATGTGGGCATGTATAAAACCTGTAGTACATACTATGTGAATATGTCCTTAATGTTGCTCTGCCACATTTATTTATATATATATATATATATATATATATATAATTTATGTGAAACAGCCTTGACCTGAATGTTGTGAACAGCACTAAGCTTGCCTCCGAGGTTAATGGCAATGATAAATATTTATCCCAAAAAATGTTTCTGCTGTGGGATTTTTAAATATGGCACTCTGTACCTTGGATTATTTTCCATAACAGCTGTGCATTCCGATAATTAAATCGAAAGGAAGGCAGTGCGTCCATGATAAATGCATGTGCTCTGACAGTAATGAACTGCCGCAATAAAATGGTTCACGTCCCGCCAACTCATCTCTACAAACATGACTTGTACAATGCGTCATCTCATGTGTGATTGCATTAACAGGTGTGTAAAGAATGAGCAAGTGTCACTTTATTGTTTTATAGAGCTCATTCATTTGTCAGCCTTATAATTGAGAAATTCTGGGTCTTTTGCACCAGATACGTCAAGAGTCCTTTGCTTTTTTTTGTATTTTAATGGATAAGATTGCCATTTCTCTCATCAGTTCACACTCAATAAACCATAATGACAAAGAGAAAACATGTTTATTATCAATTAAACAGCTAAAATCCATCATTTACAGAGGTGGATCGTTTACTTCAGGTTGTTGTCAGGAGCTTTCTGTTTAATTATCCTTGAAATGTGCCCAGAACTTGAGTGGAATCCTACTGTGGCAAATTAAATATATTGGGCAGTTTAAAAAGGTGCACACTTCACACTGCAGATCAGTCCACAAAACAGAAGCTATTGGTTTTATTGAGGCATGGATAAGTATATTACCATTTCTGAAGAAAACACATAAACCCTTTATGATTGTGAAATTTAAACAATTTTTTGGAATAATTTCTGCATGCTGGAGCATCATCTCTCATACATACAGTATGTATGGTATATAGTGTTTAGTAAATAATTATCTAAACATTTTCTGTGCCAGCACAGAACAAGAAGGAACTTTTCAACCAAAAAAGGCAGTTCAAAGAGAAATTCCACCCTTCTTGGATAAACCCTACATAGGAAAAAGGCAATTACCAAAAAAAGAAAAGAAACAGCAGTTGTAGCAACAATAGAACTTGATTACAACAGTGGGATTATAGTAAATCCAATTTAGATGTACACAGACCAAGTCCAAAAAGTTAAATAAAATAATTCTGCTTTCCTGAACTAGGGTTAGTTTTTAACTCTATGAAAATTAGAAAGTTGTGCACACATGTTGGACAGTAAAAAACAAACTTTGTTATTTGAAATAAAGTAGATTAGTTGGCTATTGTGTTGTGAAGAGCACACTGTTGTCTATTAGTAAGTAGCAATGCAGAGACACTGACAAAAGTCAATCCACGGCTCGGTTCGTATCACGGTTCTGAGGTCAAGGTTTGGTTTGGTTTACATTGTTGAGGTTTTTTCTACTTTTAACACTCTGGAAATACCATATGTGAGCACAAAATATATATCCTAATTATCCAACATTTACCATATTTAAGAATCAGTTCAGTGTTTCCCCTATCATTATATCAGGTCAAGTCAATTTCATTTCTTTTTCATTTCTATATAGCACCAGATCATATCAAATCAGATGAACAGAAGCCATTTAAGATAACCTTTCCTATAGAACAGCTCTATACCTTGTTGTTTTAATAAACAAAATAAAAAGCTTATGTTAGTTATCTTATTTGCACGGCAGCATGTCATTTCTGTCTCTGCATGGTTGTGCGTTTACAATTCGCTGCTGCGACAAACACAGACACGTGTGCGCACACACTCCCACCGCCGGACAGAGAACGACATGCTAGTTGTATAGACTGAACTCTATGACTACGCTAAGCTATACAATGCTAATGGTACTGATGTCTGTGGTTTTATTTTTATTTTTGCCATTTAAATATGCTATTTACATCCCGCTCTGTAAGCATTGATGGGACCTGCAGCAGCTTTGTGCACAATTGGACGCAGAGTAGTGTGGATCTCTCTGCTCTGCTTGCAGCTGAAACTGCTGTGTGAAGCTACAGTGAGAGTGACCGGCTGTGAGTGCGTTGATTCGGGGGAGGAGCTCACGGGTGCTGCTTTTCGAGGAGACTAGCCTGACTACAGAATGATACGCACTTTCACGTCAGTCTCCAAAAGTCACCAGAGTCAAAAAAGTTTGGAAAGCCACCAAATGTAGTGAGAGAGACGCCAAGTTGCCAACACTCGTCTCTATTCTGTGGTAAAAATGCCTCCCTGCATTACTTGATGCGCATGTCCAGAACCGAACAGGACACGCGCCCCGAACCGATACACATGTATGTGTATATGATTCTGATTTTTTTCCTGAACCGTCCCACCCCTAGATACTATAGAAGTTAAGTCTCAAAGTTAAAGCTCTTTGTGCATTTCTCATTTACATTTTTCCAGTAGCATAAGAAAGTAAAACACAGATTTTCCATTGTATTGTTAAACTGAAATTTCCCTTTAAATATACAAAATGTATATTTATAGTCTGTAGTATAGTAGCCCCTTCATACCTTGTTTTTAAGCAAACTAACAGGTCACCGTTAAACTGTAAACTTGATATATATGTCATCTCTCAGCCTACACAATAACCTGGCCAGGTATTACTTTTAAACCTGCTGGCTGCATATGATGGCCACATCAACAACAACATTGGTTGTATAGCCCACAGAGTCATTTGATTATAGCTGATGGGCGCTTAAATTAATTATCCCGTAAGGGTGTGCTGGACTCAGTCTGAACAAAGATTTCTGAATGTTTGCTCATGTCTCTACAATATTTAAAGGCCTTGAAGCATATACCAGATGTCTGGTTAGACCTCTGCTCAGACTGGAGAGCTGTTTGGGGGATATGTGTGATCAGTTTCCAATAAAGAATGATTAGAAAGGTTGCAGCGTTCTTGGCCCTAAGTGAGGGAGATGCCACTCAAACATTTGTTTTGTTTGTATGCACCCAGAGTGTCTAGAGAAGAGGTCTGATCAGCCCAAATAAAATTAGCTTCAGGGCAATTATTTTGTGTTGAAATGAATCTTGTATATATGGAAAGAAATTGTTCAAACCACTACCCCTATAGTTAGAGAAAGATATTTTATGCAATATGAGGTTATAATTTTTTTGTGCATTTTTATTTAACAATGTTCATACTGGAGTTAACCATTGTGGTAATGCCCATTGAGCCCAGAGTGTGCATGATGTTTAGTTGCATTACCTCCGTGCACCCCTTAACACATCATGTCAGGTTGCTGCTGTGTCTTTCAGGACACAAGGGCCTGCGTGTTGTGAAACATAGTGGGACAAAAATAGAGAATGTTGTAGCTGACGAGTAGTGAAGTTAATCTTGGTATAGAGTTATATTTTAGAAGCAACTTTAGAAGTTCCAGGGTTTCTTGTCACCTGTGAGACTAACAGGTCTTGGCTTGGGGTTGCAGTTGAATGCATGTGGAGCAACAATATTGAATACGCACAGTAACACATGCACACATGCTCTGGGTGTCCTAAACCATCAGATTATCACCAGGGAGAGAGGAAAGAAGATCTTAGACTCAAAAGCTTCTTCTTTAGCACTAGTTATTATTTTGGTGTTCTGAAGAAGATGACATTTATGTCTTCTATATTACTTGGCAAATTAAGTTTTTAATTTGATTTAATAATTAAGTTGTCCCTTTAATATTTTGTTCCCAGTGACTCACAAAAGTAACTAATGAAAGCAATAAAATCTAATAAAACTTGATGGAGTTTGCCCAAAGCAGCTTATTCACTGTTTGCTGTTTTGTACCCAAAAAAAACATAAAGCATAACCATTTTACTGCAATGACTCAGTAATTTTTTTTCCAGTAGCCTCAGACTCAAACAGGCTGTCCAAAAAAAAAGAAGCTACACCATAAAACACGACTTTAAGATCTAATTCTTATGCTGGAAGGGGAGCATGTTCAGTCTCCCTCTGCATTTATCTGCTGTCTATGAAATCCTGCAGTTTTTCCAATAAAAAATCATTAGCTACAGTTTGAAGAAGTCACCTAGCCAAGTTGAGTCAATTTAATTTATACAGAGAAGCTCAATATCACAAATTTACCTCAAGGGGCTCTACAGTCTGTGCAGCACAGAATAGACTGTTAATGCAGATGTCCAAGCATTGTAGCTTTTCACTGTGAGCTGTTGGTTAAGCTTGATGATGATGATGATGAGTATAATCCAAGAGGGTGTCAAGCAACTTCCAGGATTCGCCAAAGATACATAATGTGAGTCACATGACCTCCTCACCACCATGGTGCGAGAGTATACTTGTGTTTAGTAACAATAAGGAGAGATTTGGAGTATTAGAAAGTTTACGGTAATGTTATCTACAGGAAAACAAACTATAAATCTGAGGCTGAATAGATTCTTAAGTGTCCAAGAGTTTAAGTCGAGGCAACTGGACTCAAATTTTTTTTGAATACGCTTTGCCACTCGAGTGGCGATTTAAACTCTTGGACCTGACTATGACCTGGATGAATGAGCGCATCCACAGACAGATTCTTTGAGACGAAGACCAATTTAGAGGAAGGATAAAAACAGCAGGTCACCTCCTGCCACTTTGTCTTCTCAGAAGTGAATAGTTTGTTTTGGGATGATTTTAGAGGAGCAGCCAGTGGTAGTCATGGCCTCTTTCTGTTAAAAAGACGCTTATTGTTTATTGCATTATGTCTCCAAGATATTTGAAAAGTAGCACCTAGGGTCTAAAAGCATTGACAATACTGTAAATCATCTTAACATTTCTCTAGACCTTTTTTTTCCCCCTCTGTCTTCATGCGTGTTAAACAAAATACACTCAGATATGTGACAGCGGGTGTTGGTGATAAGAGAAACAGTTGGTTAAATGTTTGTCACATTGAGTCGGACAGCTTGTTCTTTTCTTTTTTTGAACAGAAACACAAAACAGACAGGATATTGTTTAAAGAAATAAATCCTTCACAGGCTGTGACAGAATACCTTAACATTTTCACAAAGGCTTTAGATAAACAAGATTTTTTTTTATTTCTAAAGGGAAATGTGATCCCAGCCAGTTACAGCTTGAAAATGTAATAAAATGTAAATATATTCAGCCTCTAAAAACAACCAATGTGTAACTATTTGCTGTCCATGTCATATACGTATATATGTTGTTGGAGACTTGTTTCATCCACACACATCCGTATCTAATGCTTGCTCACTCAGTTCATTGCCATGTATTTACACCTAACGCTCACTCACTCATGCTATGCACACTCATTCATATCTATCATTCATGTACTTGCTTGCATAGACACATTCATACATGCAGTGCAGTGAAAATCCAACCAACTGTTTGAGTAGGGTGCCCTCGGTGCCCATTCAAACAGAGACTGCAGCCAACAATCCGCATAGATGGAATTTATTAAATACAACACAGAAGCTAAGCAGACAATTTATCACTTACTAATCCAGCAGCAACAAGGCCACTTCAGTCTTGCATCGTCTTTCCACACTTGCCAACAAAGACAAGCTAGGCCAGTATTCACTCTTGTTTGGACTGTTGCTTGGTTAGTTTCTCACTTCTTCTTTGTTTCCTCAGACAAAAACCCCTTTGGATCCTTCACTGGCTCTGTCATAATGTCCTCTTAGAGAATAACGTGCTAAATAGCTCCATGTTGTAGTTAACTCCCCTTAGAGTTGAGACTGTGACATATGTTTGAAATGGTTACATGCTGGTGCAGGTGCTGCGGACACACTTAAGCTAAGGAGGGGGGGATTAATAAACTGTGATGGCATGTCAAAATGTGTTGACATGTAATCAAAATAATTTGCGAGCATTATTTAAATAGAGAAAACTGTTAGTATCATAACTGGTAGTTTTAATTCTTAACTCTAACCATAGGTAAACACTGACATTTGCTGTGTTCTTGAGGCACTTAACTAATTAAGCAACAGTGTCAGGGCGACTCCTTGGTACTTCTAGTATGTGTCCACATACGAATTTTTGAACACAAGGAGACACACCGCAGGGTTTCCACTAAGCAGTGACGATTTACGATAGACCAACAACCAAAGCACCAACTCTTTCTGGCTGCAACTGTGAATAAACAACCTGCTGTCTCCTGCTGAATCTTAAAACAGCATCGACATGGCTACACATTTTTAAACTTATGGCGAGAAGTGCAGTTTCTGTATTTCCCAGTGTTTCCCCTAGCTTTACAGCTCTGAGGGGGCACGGGGGTCTGGCATGATTAACGTTAGCTCAGCTTAGCGTGGTCAGTAGAGTTCAGCTTATCCAACTAGCATGTCATGAGCAGTGGTGAGAAAAACAATGCATGATCTCTATCTGCTGGTGTGACTGTGCTCACCTGTATGTTAATTCCTCATCCAAATATTTGGCTAGAGTTGTGTCAGGTTTTGAGTCCTGCTTCTTATTTACATAAATTTGCAGAGACTGAACTTTATGCAAAAGAGAAACGGCTTAATTGACTCTGAAATCATAACCCAACACACTTACAATGCCTTCCATAACATTTCATATAGACAGTGAATGTAGAGCATGAAAGATCTGGATCCTGTGGACATGAGTCTTTAGCTATAGGTGTCTCTTGATGAGACAACATCAGGCCAAATGTCCATATGTTCTGTTCTGGGGGGATGTGATCAACTAAATGTGTCAGTTACTTATGAGCATTTGTTGTCACAAAATGATGTCAATGTTATGATAGGGTTTATGTCTGCACTATTCTGTCACTCGAGCCAAAGTATGGGTTTGCTTAAGCTCTCACAGTACATGGTTCAGGTTGGGGAAAGTTTTTGTCCTTGGTTAAATATTGAAGAGTTTGAAAGTAACTCAAAAGATGAGACATGACAGTTTACTTTATTAACATTTAACTGAAACCACAGGCTTTTCCTGACTTTAGCTTACACAGTCATCCAGAGGCAGAACTCAGAATTCAAACCAAAGTCTCTGGTGTCACAGTGTTGCACTCAGTATGCATACCATCCTTCCCGACCAGGTCGAGAAGGCTGAAGTACATAAGTGTAGCACTTTCAACCCTGGAAGGGTGTTGTCTAGGAAAATAAAATATGATTCTAGAAAGAAAATATGTTTACTTGTTAAAAAAAGAAAAATGGCACAAGTATACAGTCCTATATATCTAAATAGAATGTAAACAGCTCTTCATTGATAAGCCAGTGTGGTTACAAAATAGATTTAGTCATTACTGTGGGGAAATCTTGCTGGGACCTGCCTAAAGTCTTGTGATTGTGATGATTAGAAATTTTACTGTGAGAAAACACAAACATCGGATACAATATCAAGACAAATAGCAGCCTATAACAAAAGAAAGAAGTAACAACTAGACTAGACTAGAGGCTGACAAATAGCAGAGACGGGGGAAAAAGAGAGGCAGCAAGTAATTGTCAGTCTGTGAGCAGAAGAAATACACATGGTAAAGCTGTCCTGGCACACCAGACGGAGATGAAGTAGACAGAATTCACAAGAGACCCGAGTGAAGAGACTGCCGTTAAAACCCTCCACATGCCACCACAAATTCTGCCTCCACACTACAAGGCAGACGAGATGGCAGCCATAAATAAATGTGTATCATTTAATGTGTCACACATAAACAGCATTTGTGTGTGTGTGTTTTAAAGGCTGATAACAAAATAAAGGTTAGAAGTGCATGTGTCAATGCTAAATGCTCCCACTTACACACTGTGTTTTGTGTCTTCAGGAGTGTGTGCGTATAAGCTTTTGAGTGCACTCCATGCCCCTGACAACGATTTCTCTGTGGCCATAAAACACTGAACAATATAGTAAAATAACAAGTAGAATGTAAGAGTATGTAAGAGGTATAAAATCTGCTGACTTAAAGATCAATAACCCCTGCAGATTTATGTGGATTCCAAACTTTTGCCTTTATTCTCCTGACACTCCTGTATAAATTACATGAGCAAAAATGGAGAAAAATACAGACACAGAAAATAAATAAATGAATAAATCCAACAACATAATGACACTTGACTTTATACC
This sequence comes from Parambassis ranga, assembly GCF_900634625.1. Taxonomy (NCBI): domain Eukaryota; kingdom Metazoa; phylum Chordata; class Actinopteri; family Ambassidae; genus Parambassis; species Parambassis ranga. Next base: position 9,988,431 of record NC_041022.1, on the reverse strand, counting down.
TCTATTATCCCAAACTATAGCTAATGTTTCGTGCTACAGCTGTAGATTACTACCTACAAGTTAGAGCCTTCAGGGCTGAGAAATGAAGCCCATGTGGAAGTGTTAAATATTGCAGTTCCCCCTGCAGGGCTCACAAAGCGAGTCAATCCCCACAAACTCCCATGTTCAAATTTAGAGTAAAGTTTAGAGTAACAAATTGCTGGTATAAAAACAAAACATATAATTGTATTGCCCCAATGCAGACACAAAAGTCTGTGTTAGGATGCTGGAGAATGGTGAGAGTACAGGCGCAGAGGTCCTTGGTTCAGTTCACCCAACAAGCTACTTTGTTTTTTCCTGTTGTTAGGTTTACTTTTCACAGTTGGAGTTATTCTTAAAAAAAGAAATTATTAGTTTATTATTAGGTTAGGCATTAAAAACAGGCACAAACACATTGTGTGACAATCACCTTATCACATAAATCCATCTTAAAACACAGAAATTCATAACAAACACATTTTAAAAGGAAAAGTGTTCCCTCCGCAGTTACCATTTTTGGCTACCATCAGGAAGTCTCTGACCCTATCAACACGTAGAGATGCTGTAGAAGAAATACACACACATTCTGTGTTTTAATGACGAAAATATTGACAGTTACAATTTCCAGCTGTACAAAACATGTTTTGTTATTTTAGTGACAATGTTGCAGGTGAAATTTTTAGTTTTTACTCATATGTTTTAATTTTCTTAGATTTAAAATGATGCATTATTGTGGGTGTGACCACTTTAAATGACAGGCTGTTGCTGACTCACAGCACAAGCTGCCTGCTTCTGTGACAGCTCATCTCAGCTCTACTCGCTTTCCACCTCATAGTCCACCAGTTTAGGCAGACTGTGACAATGCCAACATGGTGACAGTCAGAGCATCACAAAGGAACTCAAAAGGGCACTTCAAAAGCCTGTGGGATAGGTGTTTGGTGTTTGCTTGTTAAAAACTGATCTAAGCAGGTGTTTTTAGCAGTTTGTGCCAAAACTGTATTTTTTCCAAATTGCCCCTTTTAATCAACTTCCACAAACACTTGCAACCATACAGCACTACCTGCTGCTGATTATGTACAGAGTGGAACAGCGTTGACGCACACAAAACAGCTTGATTTCTGGGTGTGCTGCTGATGGATGATAGTATCCCACAGTCCACACAGGAAATGGAGAGGTGCGCACACACACTATTATAGGTTTAGAAAGGTAACCAAAAATATAACTTAATAAATGTCTGTTGTCTCCTGTGTTGACACTGCACTGAAGTGTATGATATAGTCCTTCCATTGACCACCTTCCTGAATGTCCCAGATGTTGACTTCCCTTTTTTATTATTATTCTTTGTCTATTTTTTTCTTTTTACATTTCTTTCTCTTTCATTAGTGTACATTCCTTATGCCACTTTCTGACAAAGAAAAGTCTATGGAAAAACAGAGAGGTTAAATTGGAGAGTAGTACAGAGTCTCTCTCTGTATGCAATGGGAGGACAGTCAGTGTGTAGGCTCTGATTTTCCTAGCATGACTCACTGCTGTAGTCTGAAGGGTCAGTTAAAGGTCTGGATGCAAAATTCAATGACTGTGCATCCCTTTGTCTGGTGGAAGGCTTGGAGCTGACAGCAAAGCCTGTTAGCACTCTACCGAGCCACAGGCCTGGTTGTTTGTGCTTGCGTGTGTGTGCTTACATTGCACATGCTTGAATGTGTTTGTGTGTGGTAAAGGTTGCATGCCATTAGAGATTTAAAATGCGAGTAAAAGCCCATAGTGACAAATGTAGGGAGACATATGTTCTTATGCAAATGGTGGTACTTGTTAGGGATTTGCACAAAGCTGTGTTTCTTTAATGGAAGATTTTAAAGAATTTTTCAGCAGATTGCCCTGGGACAGCTCTGCTCTGTAGTCTGCTAATTGTGCTGTGCAGCTTAGACGATTTCACTGATAAATCCCTGCACGGTTGTATCAAACTCGCTCTGTGTCTCCTCTTTCTTTTCTGTTGGACCCTTGTATGATAAGTCATAATTATGAAGTCAGTGTCAGTTGGACCACTTGGAGGACTTGCATAGATTATACGGTCGTCAGCTGATGTTTGTATATTATGTTGTTGCATTGTGAGTGAGGTTATATGCCATTGGGATAGCACAGTGGGTCAATGTGTTTAGTTCTGTACAACTTTCTATGCTCACATATGCATGCAGCAGTATTGCAGCAGTGCTGGTTAATCAGCAATTATTTCCAAGCTGTTTTTTTTTTACTGCAGCCTTATCACAGCTGTGTAATCTTGGTGATATTTAAGTAAAAAAAACTAGAAGCAATGTCTTTTTTTAAAAATATATTTTCTCTGTTTTTAGTGTACAGCATATGTTGTCTAGTGGTGAAAAGGAAATCTAAGGGACAGATGGAAAGACGCTGAACATCAAGGATGAATCCACTGATTGAGTCGTTTTGCTGGTTTGTTTTTTGGTGGGCTTTTTTAACTTTTTTTTTAATTGAAGTAATGAACATGTAAAGTGCTTGAACATTTAAAAGGTATTTAGAGGCCATATTATGTGTGATCTTTGTGCAGTTATTTGTTTCAAGAAACAGCGCAGCTTAATTAATGACAATTAAGCCATTTTCTGTGGTCCGCGTCCAATTGATTAGTGCTAAAAAAGCCTTGCCTGTTAATAAATCGACTTGAATAGCTACACTTAAACAGTGAGGGTGCGTGACTTCATTATTTATATATCACCACCTTTTCATCCTTTAGAAGCCATCCATCTGGGTTGAGTCTTTTCAGATAGTTTTAACTATTCGCTGCACGTGGACTCTACACTACACAGTGTGAACCTGTGCCTCAAGCGCATGCACATGCAAATACATTATCTGCCCTCATGGATTGATAGATTAACAGCAGGCAATTGGAAAGGTTTAACAATATCACCCAATCCTATTTCCTTATGTTAAAATGTGTTTCTGACTCTGAAATACATAAGAATAGAATTGTGGACAACAAGGAGTTAATGTATCTGCTGTTTAAATGCTTCTTGTGCTCTTTGATGTGAACCTTTTTTTTATGCTTTTTATGTTGTATAGAATAATAAGAATAAAATGATTCTGCATATTTGACCACCCTCCTGTTTTGAACAGGCTTCTGAAATGGTCAAGTGTGTGTTTTCATGGCAGTTGGCATTTCTCAGATTGTCTTTTTGAGCTCATCATCCATCCATGTAATTCTTGGCTCTTCCTCTACTGGCTTGACAGATTGTCTCTGTGTTTCATTTGTAGAGCAAAGATGTTCAGTGACACAATGAACTTGTTATGAGTTGTCTGGTGCTGCAAAACATGTTACACATGCTTTCAGAGACAACATTTACTGCTGACTGATTTGTTGCAGTATAAACTCAATAAACCATTAAACATTCAGGGATAGCAAAGAATTCTTTCCAATATCTGTTGCTATGAACATACAGTTGTCTACTTCTGAGCGCCAGGCAGCCTATATTTCTTCCCTCATCTTCAGGGAGGTGGGGGAAAAAAACTGTTCTGACATAATAAATAGGTCCAAATTTGCTTGGATGTTCTGGTCACCTGGGTCATCCTGGCTATAAAAAGTGTGTTTTTTTTCCAAGATTCCTGCTCGGCTCCAGTTTTTTTATGATGTGCATTTATGTATTCCAGTGAGGTACCTTTTCTTTTCCTCATCCATATGCATTCACATTTCACATGCAGAGAACAGTCAGATCCAAGGCTTACAGTAACCATGTGTGAATACATCTGTAAATCAACAGAAATCTGTAGCACAACAATTATGAATAACTGCAAAGAGCATGAATATTATTGTCAATATCAATAATATAATAATACAATGCACTCTTTAATAAACTTTAAATTTTTAACGTATACACTAAATTTGAAAGTGTATGCATGACGTATCTACTTACGTAAAGTATTTATATGTAGTTGATTATTTTCTTTTCTTACTTCAATCCATGCTGATAAACGTGTTTGTACAATAATAATGGTGCATAGGCAGATATTAAAATGCACAACCAACCTTTGTACTTACAATATTATATTATAATCATCTCTTTTTGTTATCTTAATGCATCGCTGGGCCAAATAGCAGATTAGGTGACCTGTCAGCCGGTGTCTGTTCCAAGCAGAAAAGACAAATGAACGGGACAAAGCTGTCAGGGCGTAACCTTTAGAGTAATGTGTGTAAATAACAGGAGAAATTCCTCTTCAGAGATGGGAAAATTATTAATGATTATGGCATAATAAGGGCAGAGCTACGCTGCTCTTATGGATACAATAAATTCTAATTATCCTACTAATGTGGAAGGGTGGAACACACCAAGCATCGGCAGTCAGTTACAAGACCCACAGGGGGAAATATATATATTTCTGAAAAATGCATTACTATGTGTTAGTGTACCTGTGCCAAAACTTGATGTATGGGTGAAACGTGCCTGCATAGTAGCAGAGGAGCAACAAGGGGGAGTGCATTTCTTAAATGTTTACTGTACTCTATTACAGATTTGTAACCGGAAGAACCATAAAATGCTGCAGTGACTGCAAACTGCAACTCTAAAATGACAGTGTGTGCGTGTGCGCGCGTGTGTGTGTGCAACAACCAAACCAAACCAAAGAAGCCCGTTTTGTTGCTTTTTCTCAAAGCTGTATAGCCTTTCGATTGCTCAGAGATCAGCTTACATGTTGTGAGCTACAATAAATTGGCAATAAAAAAAATGAACTGTCTTGTTTGCACGATCACATATCGAGACTTTTTTTTCTCCACTGGTCTGTTTTTTGGAAGCTTCACAAGATGGGATACTGATTAATACGGTTTGCCATGTTTCCTTTACAGCCCTCAGGGAAACTGCAGCACAAATAGGAACCACTTTTTCTTTTTTACTGCATGAACTCTGTTGTTAATAAAAAGCTGTCTGAAACGATCATAGCTTAACCGGGAAAGCTTGTAACCTGTTTGGATATATTTCTGAGCCCCTTAACTGTCATGGTTGCAGTACACCCATGGCTCCCTTTGCTGTGGCGCTCACTGTATTTAAACTTAAACTATAAAACATGTGAAGGCAGTGAAAGCTCATAGACATTTATTGGTAATATTGCAAGGAGTTTTATACTTACAAATAGGGGAAGATATTAAAATTGGCTCCACAGGGAGGCAAGTTTCTCAAAAGGTTGTATCAGGGGTTTGTACTGTGGGTGCCTGCCACCTTCTTTCTTGACAAAATGGGATTTTACTTGCCATTTGTATATGTAGAGGCAAGAGCCAGGTCAGGTTCTGTTACATTTTGTACTTAAATTCATATTTCTTTCTGTTGCTGTTTACTTTGTCCTGCTCTTTTACAATGTTTCATGTTCTGTGTAATTGGGCTTTAGCAAAGAATTATATGGTTTGAATTAAAAATCTGATTTGATTCTGATACACTTACAACTGCATATTTAGTTACTAAGGCATCTGCCAGACATTACACATGGTTACATATATGCTACAGGAACATATGGACATTGCCCGACATGAGATTATGTAATGTTTATGTTAATGGAAAATATGATTGCATTGCCCGACATCATCTATTCATTGGAAAAATACAGCCGTAAATAAGGAGACTTTCCGGCAGACTTTCACTCAGGACTCTGTGGTTTGAGTCCCCCTTACAATGTGAGCTGTTTTATGTTCACCTGGTTTGGTTTTGTAAGTTTTGTTTTTACCTGCGGCTGGATTTGGCATTTAAAACTTCTCGTTAGGGTTAGGCATTGAAGGTGGTAAAGATTTTAGAAGGAAAACAGCTGCCTCCAAAGTGGTCGACAGACACAGTTTCATGCCAGAACCCGTCTTATAAAAAAAACTGCCGTCACACTCATATATGTGATCTGTTTAAAGCCTGCCAAATACTTTGAGAAAGACACATGTTAACAGGTGCCCAAATGTGGCATTATAATCAGCCATTTTTGGGTGCTTCAGTGTAATACTACATCCATCCATCCATCATCCATTAACCCGCTTTTTCCTGCAGTGCAGGGTCACGGGGGGCTGGAGCCTATCCCAGCTAACTATGGATGAGAGGTGTGGTACGCCCAGGACAGGTCACTAGTCCATCGCAGGGCAACATGTAGACGAACAACCATTCACACTCACTCACACTCCACACACCTACGGGCAATTTAGAGTGACCAATTAACCTAACAAGCACATCTTTAGGCTGTAGGATGAAGCCGGAGTACCCAGAGAAAATCCACGCAGGCACAGGGAGAATGTACAAATGTAATTTTTTTTTATATATATTATTTTTTTTTTATATATTATTTTTTTTATAAAATTTTTTTTAAATAAATAAGTTTAATCTGATGTGTTTAGACACAGATTTTTAAACAAATCTCCACAAAGCCTAAAAAAGATGGATCGATGTAAACGTTCAATGTTTTATCTGTACAACAATCAGTGAGCGCATTTCAAATATACAACGATGAGTGACGAACATTATACTTGTACTTGGTGAGGCTGTCTTATTTTGGTTTTCACTTTAAATGCTTCACTGACTTTCATGTTCAGGCACCTGCTTCAGTGATTCTTGGCTGGTAGGTGGCAACAGAGGGAGGCCAGGAGACCATTTGAAATTCATGAAGGTGTCTGTCGTAGGCATGCATGAGGTAATTGGTTCAATAATAAAAGAAGAACATGTCACTCTTCATCAGGTGACAATGTGAATGCTGGTTCTGTTTGTGTGAACAATAATAAAACTGTTTGATGTTACTACATCAGTGCCCAGACATTTAGGGATGACACCTTCCCGCTTTCATTTATCTTTTAATATTTCTTTCTAGACTGCCACTAATATGCAGGAAAATTCAGTGATTTGTCCGACAAACATCTATCGGTCATCAAACATCGGACCAGGAAATGCTATCTGAGAACAAAAGTTATTTTTTTGTGGCTGAAGAAATTAAAGGGTCAGTTCACCAAAATTATAAGAATAGTGTGCAGTTACTGTTTATAGACATGTTCACTATCTGATATCACTATTACCTGATACAAAACTCAAAGGGTCACAGAAAAAAAATGTCCCTTCCTTATGATAATGGTAGATCCTTATCAGTTATGTTTTTCCCAAGTTCTGCCTATTCAAGTGATAAACGCACAAAATAATGAAAGCAATGTACCACTTGTCTGGGTATCTGATCTTAATCAAAGTTCATATGATTCACATGAAGATAATTTTACCAGTGTAAATGTTATTTGGGAACACTGTAGACATGCATCTTTCTCAAAGTATTTGGCTACATCTTGTGTCTAGATAAGGAACACTTTGTTCTCCTTATGCCATGTTCAGGAGAGGACATCCAGTGTGTGTGTGTAGTGAGTGGGTGCCTCTTTCTTTCTAAAGTTGGGATGTAGATTTTTGGACATAAGGACATGGCTAGTTTCACTATAATTCAGTGTTCAAATTAGGAATATAATATTTAATTTATTGTTTTTATCATTTAAAACTTGAACATTATGATATCCCAGAGCATTTATACGTCTTATTTAATACAAAATATAGTGATAACCTGTCTGAACTTGAATATTGTTTATTATTGTACAGTGCTCACTCACAATTGTTATTACAATTTTAAAGTATCATTTGAACTGCATGTGCATGTAATAAAAGCTGTATAACACCTTTGAATTGAGGACATGGACTTATCAATCACATCTTGTCTGATCCTTAATAAGAGATTGCTGAATATTAATTGAGTTTTAAGCTTTTACTGTCTCTTCTAATCATTACATCTCTTATTACATAGCACAAGATACGAAAAAGACAAATATGTAAATAAGACAGCCAGGCGCCACTTCGAGCACAATGTGGGATGACTCACTGATCGCATGCATACTGTAATCACAGCCTCCCTTTCAAGATGCAAATACAAATATGAATTTCATAATTTTGGTGCACAGTAAATGCATACAGTAATGAGAGCAATATATACGTCTCTCCTTGTGAATTCAGCTGGTGCATCTTGCTCCACTGCTTGGCTTTTTTGTACCAAAATCTAGAAGGTTACTGTTACCGTATAGTGGCAAAGTTGTATCCAAATCCAGGTTTCATGTTTCACAATGGTCACATGTGTATGTTTAATATAATTTTTGTAGCTTGTATAAAAATAGCTCCACAGCTTAGCATCATAAACTGATCATACAGCTTCAGCTCACATCTTATTGAAGTCAATGAGGCATACAGAGATAGGACAGGATGTATAGAGAGATCTGAGCATTATGATAATAATGAGCATAATTACAGCTCAGTGGAAAATGTATTGTAAGAGTTGATGTACCAGAAAATCACTTGTACTAAAAATTTCTATTTTAGTAGATATTGCTTCAGATGTTCTTCAGACACGTTTGTGTCGCTGCCTGCACAGTATTTATAAAACCCTTTATAGGAACAATCCTGTCGGGCTTTTGAGATGTCAAACTTCATTCTGCGGCATGTAAAGTTTGGATATTACTTTTGATTTCATAGCTTATTTCTGGGATGCTTTTGAAACCATATGATGCAATGTTATGTCTAATGTTGTTTATACAATGTTTTCTTTAAAAAAAAGAAAGAAAGAATAATAATATGCAAAATTTCTTCCTCCTGAATTCTCCATTGGCCTTCTGATCTTCATAGCATCTGTGTTGTAAATTTGTCAGTTTTCATCTAACAGCATGTGATTTCTCTGATGGCCTCCGTGTAAATTTACCATTACTGATGAATGTTTAGAAACCTTTCGTGATCAGCCTTGTGTTTTATGTCCCTAAGGCGTCACCGAATGGCACAAGACATGAAACACATTGACAAATTGCCTTCATGTATTGCTTGTAGATTAAATGTCGGTCTCCTTAGAGGGATTAAACCATTAATAATGCATTTTAGAGAGGCATTGGGGGATTGTGTGATTTAAGGCATGTGCGACAATTTAAATATAAAATAATTGCGATACCCGTTTAGCCCACAACCAGTTGCACAACAGGAAGACTGTGGCTCAAAGAGGTCTTTATTTGTTCATGTGAAGCCTAAGAACAGGCAAAAAAAATGCCTACCTCATTTTGATTTTTCCTGGTATTCACTGCTTTGTATTGATCACCCAGGTAACATGGCGGCAATGGGATAGTTCATAGTAACTGACCTTAATGACTTCTGAATCCTGCCTCAATTACCAGCCTTCCTTACCCTCACACACTCTCTCTCTCTCCTTTTCTCTTCCCTTCTGTGTCTATCTCGATCTTTCCCCTATCTCACATGCAAGCTATTAGCATAGTGCTATCTTTAACCTACCTCTCTCATTCATTAATGAAGCCAGGGAATAGGTGAAGCGTATTAAATAAAATGAGAGTGTGACCAGCCCTCCTAAATCATGCGCACAGGTTAAAGATCAGATGGCCCTTTATATTGGATCAGGCTGTGTGCACTCTAGATACATTCTGATGGGTTTATCCAGGCCAATGTCAATGTAGAATTTGTATAACGGATTGTAAAGGGAAAAAATGTATGTATGTGTCTGCCTTTTGTGTGAGCAAATGTTTTGGGAAAATAAACTGAAGTGAGAGAGAGTTCATGTAAGTGAAAACTGTGGAGGGATTTAAGAGATGAGAGTGAAACCGAGAAAGGAAAAGACAAAACAAATGAAGTGACATGTTGAATCCGCATTGTGGAAAAAACGAAACTAAACAAAAAAACAGTAAAAGTGGTGACACAGAATATATGTAGTCTGACTCTGATAGCACTCAGCCACAGCAGCTACAACAGATTAAACATGTCTGGGTAAACCAAAAAAGACATTTTGCCACAAGACAGCTACACAAAAACAATCGGATATAAAATAAAAGTCACTGCTCAGAAGCACAGCTTTAACTTATGCAGATAAAGATTGTCAGCCGCGTTCCTTACAGCAGGCAGGCAGCTAACTGTGACCACACTCCATTGTCACTCAAAGCATGCATGTCATACATGCTCTTCAGTACCTAAACAAATAGCAAATATCCTTATATTGTGCCTCAATTTCAATCAATCCATCATTGTTTTAACCAGCTCTAAATATATGGCCAATGGAGTCGATCCCAGCGATGGGATGCGAGTAATGGGCGAGTGGTTGGGTACACCCTGGACAAGTAGCCATGTAATGAAGGGCCTCTTCATTACTGTTATCAGTGTTTGCTAGCAGTTATTCCTCTTTGGTTCACTACATCCTGCAGCATCTGGACTCCCCGGGAACCTATGCTAGGATCCTGTTTGTGGACTTCAGCTCTGCTTTCAACACAATCCGCCCAGCTCTCCTCCAAGACAAGCTGTCCCTGCTGCATGTTCCAGACTCCATCTGCCGGTGGATCACTGACTTCCTGACAGACAGGAGACAGCATGTGAGGCTGGGGACGAATGTCTCGGAAACAAGGACCATCAGCACCGGTACCCCCCAAGGCTGTGTACTGTCCCCTCTGCTCTTCTCCCTGTACACCAACTGCTGCACCTCCAGCCACCAGTCTGTCAAGCTGATTAAGTTTGCTGACGACACCACCCTCATTGGACTCATCTCAGACGGGGATGAGTCTGCCTACAGGATGGAGGTGGACCGTCTGGTGTCCTGGTGTGCTGACAACAACCTGGAGCTGAATGCCCAGAAGACAGTGGAGATGACAGTAGACTTTCGGAAAGTGCCAGCTCCATCACCCCCCCTCACCCTGACAGACACCTCCATCTCCACAGTGGACTCTTTCCGCTTCCTGGGTACCACCATCACCCAGGACCTCAAGTGGGAGCTCACCATCAGCTCCCTCATCAAAAAGGCCCAGCAGAGGATGTACTTCCTGCGGCAGCTGAGGAAACTCAAGGTGCCAGCCAGGATGATGGTTCAGTTCTACACGGCCATCATTGAGTCCATCCTCACCTCCTCCATCACAGTGTGGTACGCTGGGGCCACTGCCAGGGACAGGCACAGACTGCAGCATGTTGTGCGCTCTGCTGAGAAGGTGATCGGATGCAGCCTGCCATCTATCGAGGACCTGTACGTCTCCAGGACTCTGAGGCGTGCAGGTCGGATCACAGCTGACCCTTCTCACCCTGGACACGGACTCTTTGAGCCACTCCCCTCAGGCAGGAGGTTACGGTCCATTCGGACCAGAACCTCACACCACAAGAACAGCTTCTTCCCCTCTGCTGTTGGACTGTTAAACTGTAATTAATGCACTGCTCTGCACTGTCTTCAGAAGGTCACTTTAGTATAGTCACTGCACAATGACGACTATTTGCACTGTTTACTCCATCTTGCACTACTTGCACACGAGTACCACCTCACCGATCCATGTGGTACCTGTTACATTATTACATTATTACACTGTTCCATTCGATCATATAAGGGTCTATGTTTACCATTTCATCTGCACAGTATTTTATGTTCTGTTCATTGTATGTCTGTTACGCCATGTCTGTCATGTAAATTTAGCCTTACTTTAGTTTATTTACTTAATTTTATTTTAGTTTTTATCTTATTGCATGTTAATTATTATATGTTCTTTGTATGCACCAATCACTAAGGCAAATTCCTAGTAATGTGAACCCCCTTCACTTACATGGCAATAAACATGATTCTGATTCTGATTCTGATTCTGATTCTTTAACCCATGTAGGGAGTATGATTTTTGTTTGTGGCAGTGGGATGAGTGATAAAATAAAGTCACAGCACACAGCAACATAGAGTACTTGTTTATTGTTGTTTGGTGTTTGCTGGTTGGATTTGGGTGGAAGCATTATCTGCAAGACACAAAGAAATAGATGGTTAAATTAGCAGTACAATGATTTGTGTGTTTTTAATGATTGTTTAAGTGCTAATGTGTGAGCTCTTACCTTTTGTTTTGGCCAGGGGTGACGGTCAAAAGAGTCCCTCTTGGAACAGGCAGCTATTTATAGTTCCGGGCCAGTCCATTGAGGAAATAGGTGCAGGGGGATTGTATTGTTTGATTGAGGGACAATTACAGTGATGAGTTTTAAACAGAATTCCATTTATGTATTGTAAATATATATTGCTTTGTGTTTGGGGTAAGGTATATGGTGGGGTGAAGGTAAAATGGAAGGAGAATGAGATCACCCATCTGGGAATGGGAGAGGACTCCAGGTGTGGCATCAACTATTTAGGTAGAGAAGATTGAAGCAAGGTGTCTGGACTTGTAGAGTTTTCTAGAAGACCTTTCGCTGCTCATCCAAGCAGCTTCATCAGTTCTAACTGTTTGGTGGGGAAAACATGGTTTATATGTGGTTACAGACCTATGTGGGTGGGTCTGGGTAAAACTTACAAACAATAGCAATAAATGTTTCCATCAACTATTTAAGGCGGCCATTTTGTATTCATGGGTGGCTCCTTTGTGTGCTGTTGGGACCACATGCTGCCTGTGGTTCCCAGCATGTGGGTCAATTGATTGATGTTGTACCGTACATGCCGAAATAAATATCTTAATAGACTTCACTTCCACCGATGTCTCAAGCCTCCTACTTGAAAAGTCAAGCCGCTACACGGTCATCCTAACAAGCCAATTTATCAATTTATTAATCAAATGCAATCGAGTTATGTTAAAGAAAATAATTGGTTTGGTTGGTGGCAAGTGATTGTCCTTAATGTGGATTATTTTTATTATTCTAACTGTAAATACGGGCATCTTTGTACTAGTTGAAATGGCCCCGTACAAATTTGCACATAACTAATATTGTTAATATTGAACATGATCACTTTTTCAATATATTTCATCCATAATGCAAATTGGAAACAGGCCGGTTAGCTCAGCTGGTTAGAGCGTGGTGCTAATAAAGCCAAGGTCGTGGGTTCGACCCCCGTACGGGCAGGTCTGTTTTGTTTTGTTTTTGTTGAATCATGTACATGCTCGTTTCACTTACTGTTATGCAATTTCTCCATAGTGGGACAAATAAAGGTTCTTCTTAATCGTATCATCATTGTTTAGTAAAAACAATGAATGCTAGAGAAACAAGCCCTGTATGTACCTTACATGAAATCCCAGTATTGCATTGAAAGCTTAAGTATGACTGTTTGGGAAAGGTCACTCGGAAAGTGGGACATGATTGGCGAGTGGTTATTTGCAGTCAGTCATCGTTGTGACGTAAAAATCCATAGGGAAGAAGAGTTGCCTCTCTCTCACTGGCTGGAATGGACCACCAATCGATGGTTGAGGAAATTGGTCGGTGGTGCAGAGCTGTGGGGTATAGAGCCGAGGGCAAGGTGGGGGATAGAAACTATTTGGTGAGGCATTAGCTAAAGATTATTTATGATCAGACGTATATTTCTGCTGACACATCAGCAGTTAGATGCTGGATTACGCTCTTTCATTATACACCAAATGTTACTGTTTTCTTATTCCAAATGGCAGTCTTGAAATTATATTCCACAGCAAATGGCTACTCTGTGATTACACGATAGAGTCCAAATGAGGATCATTTACTCATCTACATTGTCCTTTCGTCTGGGCTCAAGTCCGCAAGTCCAAATGAGATGTGCTGCTTCTGCCGTGTTCTCGTTTTATCTCTATTTCTTCTGTCTCACCTTCTCTCCCTCATCGTTTTTGTTGCTTCTGCTGGTTTCATTTTCTTCTTTTTTTCGCCCTCCCTTTCTCTTTCTCATTTTCTCTCTCTTTTTTTCTGTGTACCACAGAGACTTGGAGATGAGCTTATCACTTTCTGCATCAGAGGACCAAGCTGTCATGCTGGCTCTGAAAAAGCCTGTGTCTGTGTGTGTGTGTGTGTATGCGCATACACACAGACAGAAAGAAGTGAAGAACAGATTGAGTGTGTAGGTAGGCTCTAGAACAATACATATTTTACTTAAAACATTCATCTATGATACATGATATTTCTGAAGGTGTATTTCCACCTTTTGTCCATGCCTGCTGCAGTGAGACACAGTGACCGGTACAGAATGTACTCCATGTCCTGCCAAGTGTGCTGGGTGAGGCTCCAGCTGCCTGTGACACTGAAGTGTTGCAAATAATGACCCTGATTGTGAAATGAATCTTTTTTTTAGGGATGTACCTTTTTTGGGACCAAGTCCTGTCTTTTATAAATGCTTTTAATTTGCATTTTTTTAACATTGTGTATTTTTCATATTTTATTGTAATTTATTGTATTGCCTTTCCCTGTAGTTTATGTGCCACTTGTTGTGTGCCTTGTGATTTGTTTAGACATTGTTGCTACTGAAACTGCTGTTGTTCTTCCAGTGTGTGTGTGTGTGTGTGTGTGAAATGTGTGCCAAGCTATGCCAGCCTACGTCACTGTTCATCTGTTAAGATAGTACAGTGTTGTTTTGATTCACAAAAACGTAATGATGCCATCTCCCCTTCTTGACTGGCATTTGATTCAGACGGACAGTAAGCTAATTAGCAAGCAGGATAGCAGGAGAAGCTAACCCTTTAAACCAGAGATTTCCCTACTATGGTACAAAGCCATGAGTTAGGGAAGGCGATATTCAGGGCCTTCAGCTTGATGACAGTTGCTTCAGTCCTAGGATGCCAATGTGACACCGTGCCAGCTACTAAAAACAAACCAGGCATTGAGGGGAAAGAGAAATATGTGTTCATTATTTTGAGGTATACTCCTTATTTTGAGTTTGTTTCAGCCACAGAGAAGCACATTTTTGTCTGTTATTAGCTATGTGGTTACACTAAACCGTCCAATTTGTAAAAATATCTGAAAGGACACATAGTAAAACATGTTTTTAAAAAAAAAAAAAGCTATAGAGTGATGCCTCAAAATCTTCTGTTCGAGAGTAACTAGTAAGTTTGTTTTTAATGGTTTTAATGTTGACTTTTTTTTTAATCAAGTAATTGGTAATTTGGTTACTTTTCCAGCCCTGAGATGGCCTTGCGACCTGTCCAGGATGTACCCCGTCTCTCGACTGTAGATAGCTGGGATAGGCTGCAACCCCCAGTGACCCTGGATGGATGGTTACTTTTCCCACTCGATATATCACCCGGCCATGGAATGACGTAGCCAGAAAAAGTCAACATAGACAGGTAGGGGATATGCATTTAAAAACAGACCATGATGGTTCATCTTAGATTAAGCATTCTGGTTGATATGTGTTTTATCAGTCCAAATTCTTGTGTTTGACCTTTGTGCTTTTGTTTTTAACTATCCACAACTTACACTGTGTGAGCTCCTTCATCCTCTCCCACAGCCATTGTAATGCTGGCAGCAGAAACCCATGAGTAGACATGACACCTTTTGCAGGACATTCAGGACATACAGGACACCCTATGCAACATAGTGCATAGGAACGACAAGAAAGAAAATGACAAGAAACTTACCAGTTGTCTTCAAGCATCCCAAGGAGACTGAGTGTCTGTAGTATGTTTCGCAGCTTAATGGCAGCTGCTGAGCTAAGATCAAAACTAGAAAAAAACACACTTATGATGTAGTGGAAGTTGACAATCAAGGCTGGGGTCACACACTAAAATAGCACAGGCCTCATGATAATCCATCCACTAAGTGGTTTTCATCTTACTGAAGCACTATCTGAGCAAGTATCTCTCCACCTGTTCATCATTTTAAAGAAAGTGTTTTAGAGGTTTAACCTGTTCTCTGTTAAGGACTTTCTATACATGAAATGTGTAGGAGCCTGATCATGTTTTCAGTCATAGTACTTAAAGCTTTAAATGGAGCAAGAGCCTGTGAAGCACTGCAGGTTAAGGGTAAATCTTGATATTGCAAACACTTTTTCCTCCTTCCTCTGGATTTATTTACCTGTTATATGATGTTGAAAAAGGATTAGCAACAGATAAATGAGTTCTAAAGTCTGCAAGTGATTATTAAGAATGTAAAACAAAAGCCTGCAAATGTATCAATGCCAAGAGGGGTGTGTTAATGAGAGCCTGAAATGCAAATTAATGGCCAAGGCCAGAGCTGCAATTTAAAGAAAGTGGTATGCATTTAAAATGATTCACCCTGTTTAACATGCAACACATTCTAGTAAATACATCAGCGAAACCCTTAGTAAAAGACAATTTATCATATAACTTTACATACTAAAGGCTCACAAAGCAAATTATTGACGAAGTATTGATAATATTCTTTGACCAATATTCTCCCATTACTGTCTACACTTGTTTCTCACAACCTTCAGCTTTGAACCCAGAATGTTCCTGCTGCAAGTACTAATCGTGGCAGCACCTTTTGGAAATACAAGATCAGCAGAATGTTTAATGTCTTACAAACTCAGCAGTGTTGAATAAATTTTATTGCAACTGTAAATACTGAAAACTCAAAATGTGAAATGCAGAACACTAGTATTTCATTTAACTGCCAATTTTTCCTCCACTGCACACATTAAAGTGCTTTTGATTTATGATTTCAATTAACTTAAGTTACAAAAATAGGAAAACAAAAATGTCTGTACGGGCAGGGACGAGGCTTGTAAGTTGATAATACTTTTAATGGCATTTTTCTCTCTCTTTCCATTTAACATGTTTCATTCACTGATTTAATTATAAATGATAAATAAATAAATGATAACTTTCAGCAGTGTTAATTGATACACTGATTTACACTGCAACTATTCCACTCTTTTAATGATAACCTTGACATTACACAAACCTCTCTGGGTGTAATTATGTCACTGTATTTCGTTAGGATGCAGAGTGATAAATAATCTCAGAAATACATTGAAATAAGTTACTTGCTTCTACGATGTGCTAATGTAGAACCTTGCATGTGTGCCACTCCTCAGCCTGCTCAGTGAATGAGTGTTTGTAACCACAGTGCCTCTTGTGACATGTTAGTTGTTGACACTCAGCCTCTCCTATTTTACAACAACATGGGTTATTTTATGCTATTAATCAGTAGCCACACTTTCACTAAATCCATTAAGTGTACGCACTTTGTGTGGGCATATACTGATAGTGGGTAAGGCATCGCCTTGCTCATAAAACAGCTTCACTTCTCTATAGCACGCATGTTGTAAACATTACTTTGTGATTTTATCCGTCTTGGCATGATTGCATCACATTTTATCTGTGAAAGCTTGTCAATTTCAATGATGTTATATTTATATAAAAATCATATTTATGTTGGGGCAGGCCCCTACAATCCTGAAGAGCAACATTTCTTTTTCTATGAAGCAACTTGCTTGAACCAGCAATGTCTGTTCTGTTTTCACTGACTCTAGCTGTCTTTCATTATTCATTCCATATCCATTCCAGCATGTCCTCATGAGAAGACGCTTTGGACCATAATACATACTGCCAGATATGGCACATGGTTATATTTATGCTAATGGAACAAATGAATGTATTGTCTGATACCATGCAGTCATAAGACCAATGTAGCAAAACCTACATTAGATGGCAGGTTTGGGATAGTGGGGTCATATGCAACATGGCAATGTTTTACTCGGGAGTCAGGGGTTCAAGTCCCCCTAACACCAGAGGCTGTTTTGCTTTTGCCTGTGGTTAAGTTGCGTTTTTATCACAGTTATACTTGCCATGCAACTACTATGTAATGTTAGGCATTAAAACAGGGTAAGGAGTTGGTTATAGATCATTCTAAAACACATGAAAATTGTTCTTTTCTGCTGTTGCCATTTTTTGGCTACAATTGCAATGACTCCACGCCTCCATGGCCAGCTGGAGATCTGGTAAAATACAAACGTTTTCTGTTTTCAAGGACTGAAATATCAACCTCATGTTTTTTTAATTTTGCTGGTAAGGACAGGCTGGCCAGATTTCAGAGCAGATTAAGAGGGGAAGCCTAGACTTCCTTCTTCCCAGCCACCTCCTCTGGTAGAATACCACAGCTTTCCCAGACCATTTGAGAGATATAATCTCGCCAGTATGTCCTAGGTCTGCCCTGGAGCCTTCTCCCAGAACACCTCGCTGTGAAGGTGCCCATGAGACATCCTGACCAGACCCCTGACCCATTACAACTGGCTGTTCTCACTGTGCAGGAGCATCAACTCTACTCTTTGCTCGTCCCGGATGACTGAGCACTGTAACCTCTCACTAAAGAAGAGTTCAGATAAATGTAGCGGAACTAATTTTTGCTGCTTGCATTCGCAGTTTTATTCTTTCAGTCACTATCCCACTACCCACACCATGGGTGAGGGTAGGAATGTAGATCGACTTGTAAATCTAGAGCCTTGCCATATGGCTCAGTTCTCCCTTCACCACAACAGACAGGAGCAGAGGCTGCATTACTACAGACCGTGCTCCAATCTGCTCATAGGAAAAGAAAAACACAACATGAACTCCTCAGCTTGAGGCAGTAACTTGTCCCCAAGCCCGGTGAGGGCCTTCCGCCCTCAGCATTTTCCAGCTGAGAACCATTAAGAGGTGCTGATTCTCATCCCTGGTTCCACACACTCAGCTGTAAATACACACTCCAGTGCTGCAGGTCTCACTTCCATGAAGTCAGCAGGACCACCGCATACACAAAAAAACAGTGACGTGATCACCCAAACTGCCCGCCTTCCAACCCTTTAGCTGCTCCAGGAAAGTCTGTCCATTGAGATTATGAGCAGACATGGTGAGAAAGAGCAGCCCTGATGGAGTCCAACCTCCACTAAAAATAAGTCTGACTGACTGTTGGCAATGTGAGCCAGACTTCCTTTTTCACTTGTAGAAGGACTCATTGGCCTGCAGCAGGGCCCATAGAGTTACACTCACTTTGTGCTTTATTTGTTGCCCCACTCTCATGAAAACATGTGTCGACAGGTCACAGGGTCTCCACATGAAGGCGTAGCCGTCTCTGCATCACGCAACATCACTTACATACTTTTTTTTTTTTTTTTAGAATCACATCAAGTTAAAATCATTGTGTTTACAAAACATGTTTTAGATTACTTGGACGATAAATCTCTTGAGGCAAGTGTGTGCTACTGGCCATCTGGGCGAATCTTCAATAATACAAGAGACACTAGCAGAGAGTGAATAATTAAATGAGGTACACGGGAGGAAAGAGAAGGCATGCTGATATAGTTTGGCATTATAATATTTGCTGAAGATGTGATGAAGGAGTAATACGCTGTATATAATTCAGTGTTTATAGGGTCTGTTTCTTTGTTCAGGCAACTATTGACCTTATGATGTCACTGTTAGACTAATGATGAAATAAACAGATGGTGTCATCACAGTTTTTTTTTTCCTCCTGACACAATGCCCTGTGACTCAGGCAGCTGATGAGTCATAAGTTTCACTCTCCATCACTTCAGCCCACTGTTGTATTATTACAGACTACATTACCCAAATATAGCTAAATATTTACCATTAAATAATGATGAGCCAAAGAAGAGAGTCAGAGAACTCTGTTTATCCCATTTGCTGGTATCATTCCCTGTGTGCAACATTATTTTCTGCTCTTCCCTTTGCTTTATATGGAACAGTGACTTCAGACACAATATTCAACACATAATGTACAGTGCCTGTATATTATTCCCCACTCTCTCACACAGCACATATTTGTGTTTTAATAACTGACCACACAATAAAGGAGAAGAAGTTTTAGATCGTTCCAAAGCTAAAATGTATCCTCAGTTAATTGGTCCTTTCCTCAAGCAAGCTGAAAGTGAGGTGCTTAAGATCTGCAGTCTTTATTAAATAGTATGGAAGCAATCAAATAACATAAAGTTGCTGCCAACACTGACATGTAGGAGTTTCACTAAGAGCATAACAATCTCCGAGGTAGGCAGCTCCTATTGAAAGACTGCATGACATGCTGTTAATATAACACGTCTTGTATAGGTACCTTATGATAATAGTGTGTGATCTGATCAAATGACAAATTGACACATAAACAATGGGGGGGCACAGCAGCAGCTCAGATGAGGCAGCGTGTGATGGGTCTGTTGGAGGGGATATTCGTCTCTCTGCCTCTCTACAAGACATAATTAAATCAGGGGCCTACATAAAAATGCTAATAGCCAATAAATTATTTGTTGCTGCTCTATAAATAATAATGTACAGATCAATCTTTGTGTGCCTTCCCATCATAATGAGCCGTTGTGTTTTTTTCTTGGAGCAAATAATGTAGAATTTGGGAGAGGAGATGGGGATAGCCCCATTCAGTGTTATGTATTCAGTATTCCAAAAACCTCTGCAATATTAGGTGTCTTGGACTAATATTTACTGTTTGGGCATTAGGCTGTTGCTGTAAAATTCACCATTTCACACCATACGTTTGTACAGTCCTGCCTTCTTCCTGAGCCTTTAAACTATTATATTTTGCATTTTTGTATCAGCTTAAAACGGTGCTGCCTTAAGAAGCTGAAGTTAATATAATAGTAACTTTAGTCCTCCTATTTGTATTAGTAGTATTATTTTTAATAATTGGAGAAGCAAACTTTTGATCCTCTTTTGAAACTGTGCCTAAAGTTAAACCTGGACAGCAAAAGGAAAATTAGGTTTTTTAATCATTTATTCAACAAATATATAAATCGTTTGTAATATCCTTCTGTGAGAACAGCACAAACACCTTTGGCCTCAAAAACTAGTATTACCTATTTTAAAGCAGAATTCATTTCTTGTAGGCATCTTGTATAATTGTCTACCGGTCTAAATAACATTCGGCTTTCTGGCCTCAATTACTGTTAAGGTATAACTGAGGGGGGGAAAATATGATGAAAACAACACCTTGCAAATGGTTTTATATATATTTATATATATATATATATATATATATATATATATATATATATATATATATATATATATATATATATATATACACGTATACACATATACACGTGTGCTCTGTGTTTGTGCGACAACCAACAGTGGTGCAGGGAATTCTGCACTTATTATACGCTGCATTCAATCAGGGAAATCCAACTAAACAGAGCTGAGGGTGCATTAACATTAAAAAAATATATATCAACATTGTACTTTTCAGTGCGGTGCCAAGACACAGTAAAAAAATTAAATAGGATGTTCTGTTCTGACAACAAAAGACTCCAGGTTGCTTTATCACTCTGGGACTCTGTAATGGAATATTAATTGTAAAAAATGAGTAATGAGTGGGCAAATAAACAATGAAAAAAGCTAATTGCTATGCAAATGTGATATGAAGCCTAGAGTGCTTGTGGCGGCTGGTTATACCCCACACAGTAACAGTTTACGCCATCATTTACCTTCATTTGAGAGGCATTCTTTGAGGTGGTAAGAACTGTAGCCTCTTAAAAAAAAATTAATCTGCCAATGGAAACATTGTGGACATTAGCATACACTTTTAGGATGCTCTGAGGCCATTTATGTAATCTAGGAATAAATAAATGAACCTGACATTAAATGATAAATGGGTGTTAATGAGTAATCATCGAAGCACAGCAGATATGAAGTCTACATGCACTCAAATGTGACAACCAATATAAGATGTTTACTTCCTGCAATTCACCCCCTACACCACACATCCGTAAACAATTAAAGATCATCAATTTAAAATAGGCCTGATAGACTAGTGGGGCCCCCACAAATAAAGCATCTTATAGCACATTGCAAACTGAATACCATGTGTTAATTATGGAACATATGAAAAAAATACAAATTACTTAACAGCATCTGACAGTATATATAAAAAAAAAAACGCTTGAAAGTGCTTTCAAGTAATTACCCCCCTCTACGAGTCTCGATGCGCTATTGCAGAGAAGTGACATTAATGTTTTGTGGCAAAGGAAGTGTCTGATAAAAGGCTAGAAAAAGAAAAAGAGTGTGAAGTGTGCCGATTTTTTTCCTTTCTTCATTATTGCTATTTTCACTCAGTGTTACCTTTGTTGTGCGTTGTTTGTAGATGAAATGGGTTAGATCTTCTTAAAACTGTCAGACATGCTGGACAAATTATTCTGCTCCCACTTTCATCCCCATCGTGGCCTTCCGAGGGTGCCAAGCTTCAAAGAAGTGTTGTAAGGACACCCCTACTTTACAAGATGCCTTCACTAAACCCTTGTCATCCAAGACTCAGTCAGGGGGTCACTCTGGCAAGCAACCCAAACAATATATTGTGTTTGGGTTGACTTCATGACTTTCTTGTAGTAAAGATAGATTTTAGAAGAAGAGTGAAACCATGTGTGCATGTGTTTGTGTGTGTGTGTGTGTGTATATATATACACTCAACAAAAATATAAACGCAACACTTTTGTTTTTGCTCCCATGTTTCATGAGATGGACTTGAAGATCTAAACTTCATTCCAGATACACAATATTACCATTCCTCTCAAACATTGTTCACAAATCTGTCTAAATGTGTGATAGTGAGCACTTCTGCTTTGCTGAGATAATCCATCCCACCTCACAGGTGTGCCACATCAAGATGCTGATCTGACATCATGATTAGTGCACAGGTGTACCTCAAACTGCCCACAATAAAAGGCCACCCTGAAATGTGCAGTTTTGTCTCACAGCAAAATGCCACAGATGCCACAAGCATTGAGGGAGCGTGCAATTGGCATGCTGACAGCAGGAATGTCAACCAGATCTGTTGCTCGTGCATTGAATGTTCATTTCTCCACCATAAGCCGTCTCCAAAGGCGTTTCAGAGAATATGGCAGTACATCCAACCGGCCTCACAACCGCAGACCACGAGTAACCACACCAGCCCAGGACCTCCACATCCAGCAGGTTCACCTCCGAGATCGTCTGAGACCAGCCACTCAGACAGCTGCTGAAACAATTGGTTTGCATAACCAAACAATTTCTGCACAAACTGTCAGAAACCGTCTCAGGGAAGCTCAACTGCATGCTCGTCGTCCTCATCGGGGTCTTTACCTGACTCCAGATCGTCGCCGTAACAGACTTGAGTGGGCAAATGCTCACATTCGATGGCGTCTAGCACATTGGAGAGGTGTTCTCTTCACGGATGAATCTCGGTTTACATTGTTCAGGGCAGATGGCAGACAGCGTGTGTGGCGTCGTGTGGGTGAGCGCTTTGCTGATGTCAATGTTGTGGATCGAGTGGCCCATGGTGGTGGTGGGGTCATGGTATGGGCAGGCATCTGTTATGGACGAAGAACACAGGTGCATTTTATTGATGGCATTTTGAATGCATAGAGATACCGTGATGAGATCCTGAGGCCCATTGTTGTGCCATACATCCATGAACATCACCTCATGTTTCAGCAAGATAATGCACGGCCCCATGTTGCAAGGATCTGTACACAATTCTTGGAAGCTGAAATTGTCCCAGTTCTTGCATGGCCAGCATACTCACCGGACATGTCACCCATTGAACATGTTTGGGATGTGCTTGACCGGCGTATACGACAGCGTGCACCAGTTCCCACTAATATCCAGCAACTTCGCACAGCCATTGAAGAGGAGTGGACCAACATTCCACAGGCCACAATAGACAATCTGATAAACTCTATGCGAAGAAGATGTGTTGCACTGCATGAGGCAAATGGTGGTCACACCAGATACTGACTGGTTCTGAGTCCCCAGACCGCCAATAAAGCAGAAACAAAATGCACATTTCAGGGTGGCCTTTTATTGTGGGCAGTTTAAGGTACACCTGTGCACTAATCATGATGTCAGATCAGCATCTTGATGTGGCACACCTGTGAGGTGGGATGGATTATCTCAGCAAAGCAGAAGTGCTCACTATCACACATTTAGACAGATTTGTGAACAATGTTTGAGAGGAATGGTAATATTGTGTATCTGGAATGAAGTTTAGATCTTCAAGTCCATCTCATGAAACATGGGAGCAAAAACAAAAGTGTTGCGTTTATATTTTTGTTGAGTGTATTAGGGAATGAGACAGTCCTATGATGACATCCGGGAATATGATCATATGGTCTGCAAGTGTTAGTGTAATTAAATTAAATTCCCTATTATTGCCGAGTTTATGCAGTAACTGTTCAGTGCTGTAGTGTTTTATAGTCAGGTACCTTGTTAGGCAGCTAAGGGGTCTATCAGAATATATTGCCTGTTAGCGGCAGCCATGTTCCCTTGCATTGAAGCCTGTCTGCGTTTGTGATAAGGTGGGTTATAAGTACCTGTTAACGATCGCAAATTATCTTTCATATGCAAATAAGGTCGGCGATATTTCGCCCGTTTATGCTAATGTTAATCATTAGTATATTTGTATTGCTATTTGATGTGCGGTTAGCTATTATTATATATAGCTAACCGTTTACTAATAGTTATATTAGTTATGCTGCTAAGCTAGCGCCCTTTCATTTATTGTATGTGTCAATTTCAGATACCAGACAACCATATATAAAGACACTATAAAGCTGAAGCTGAAGTGTGCCTCATCATTAAGGCCATTTTTACTGTGTCCGGCCTCTCTGATCGGGGTCTCTGTGTGGATGAGGTGTTCCAGCGAATACAACTGAAACTACATACGGTCCTAGCTCTCCGCAGCAGTAATGTTTGTTGGGCAATATGTCCATATGTACCATTAGCATAAACATGCCCATGTGTTGTATCTGCCGGATATATTATCAACCAAATATGGCATATGTAATATAAATTATAGCAAGAAGGCTCCCGGTTCAAGTCTGACTGGGGCCTTTCTGTGTGGAGTTTGCATGTTCTCCCTGTGCCTCCGGCTTCCTCTTACAGCCTAAAGACATGCTTGTTAGGTTAATTGGTGACTCGTAGGTGTGCGTGTGAGTGTGAATGGTTGTATGTGCACGTTGCCCTGTGATGGACTGGTGACCTGTCCAGGGTGTACCCTGCCTCTCACCCATAGTTAGCTGGGATAGGCTCCAGCCCCCTGTGACCCTGCACTGCAGAACGAAGCGGGTTAATGGATGGATGGTATATCAAACAGGAATGGTGCATATTGCTGCTGTTTCCTTTCAATGAAAGCAGAAAAATCTGGGACAAAATAGTTTCATCTAAAGCTGCAAATTTCTGTTTTTTTTTAACTGTTATCAAAGAGAGGAGTCTGCCAGTGCCTCCATTGTAACTGTGTTTGGGGGAGGAATCAATTTTTCCTAACTAATCACTACAAGCTAACGCACTGGATCCACATCAATCCAACTTCATTTTAAATTGACACTAATACATACGCTTGCCAAGATATTTATTTGGCCAGGGTATTAAAAGTGGAGGAGAGGTTTAAAGGTGTTGTAGGCTGATACTGATACTGACCATAGGGAGGAGCCTGGCTGGCTGTTTCCATTTGTTTTCTATTCTTTATGCTGAGCTAAGATAATTGTCTTTGATGCTTTGGCTCCACAGATTTGATAATGGTATTAATCTAATCTAACCCTCAGTAAAAAATATTTAAGTACCCCATCAAATAATTTCAACTGCTACAACAATGATTGTAATTATAAGGTGTCATAGAGCTCCATTACTTTACAAAGTGTATGTAGATATAACTACAGCACTGTGAACAATGGTTTAAAGTCTCTTCTGGCAGTATCAAATATACACTGTGACACTAAGTAAGTAAAAGATATATAATAAGTATGTGAGAGAAAGGGTATTTAAGGAAGTGGAGAACTGCCTGAACTGACAGCTCAAAGTCCTTACAGCAACTTGATGAGCCAGTATGTAGAGAAAGACCGGCCCATTCAGTCCATGTCAAATCTTTAATTCTGCACCAGTAATCCTGCAACTGAGCCGAGATCTTTACAGAGAGAGGGAGAAGAGGCTTTCTGCCAAGTCTGAGAGAATAAATGATAACCTTATTGTACACAACATCCTGAAAAGATGGAGAAGCATGCTTGTTGTATAGCATACAATGGGGAAAAAGGGGGAGAAGGTGGCATCATAAAAGCTAGAAAAGCTACTGGGAATGGAGCAAAAACCGAGATAAATCAGAAACTGGTGAGGCTGAGGAAACATTTGTTGTTTGTTTTTTCTTGTGGTTTAGAGTGAATCCATATGGATCAATCTCATTAGTTCAGCCTTTATAACATGTAAAGTCCATTCACGTAGCCCACAAAGTATGTAGGCTACACTTCATGTTTAATATATGTGTGTATATCTTGTTACGATCTACTTGATTCCATATGGTGCACGTGTTTAGTATCTTTAAGTTTTGCTTGCTAGAACTTAAAAAAAAAATAAAACAAATGAAGCAATAAAAGCAGTTTGGAGGGAGTTGAAGCTTCAAACCTGCTGAGTTATCTGCTGCATTTAAACTGTAGCCAGCCTGCCAAACAGAACTGACATGACAAATGAGAGGTATGCAAAGAGGTGTGGGGGGATTGGTTCAGGAAATGCTGGTAAAACAACAATAAACAGCACATTATTCTACGAAATAACTACTGGAATGTACACAGATTAATTGTAACAGTTCAAACATATCTGTCAGTGGAATTTCCCTTAAAGCGTTCTCATTGATTATTCATATTGATTATTTTGAGACAAATGCTGTGCGATGCTTATTAAGAACATTACAGATGCTCTGATGGATATAGCTGCTGGCCTGAAAGAGAGCCTTGGTGCAAATCCTGATGCATTTTCATGCTTCTTTTATCCCTTAAGAATGTAGTGTTTAATTATTTATGGTGTAACGTCACCGTGAAGGCACAGCACTGTTCGTTTATTTTGCCTCTGGGCACATTGCCCTTGTCATGCAGAGTTACTGTCGTTTGACTATCTCTTGCTGGGATCCATGTCTTCTCATCTTTTCTCAGAATATTTTCTTTTTCCCTCAAGGAGAGACACTGTGAGCTCAGAGCAGAATGGTCAACAACATCACTGCTGTTATGGAGAAATCAAAATGACAGGTCACCAGAATAACACCTCTGTGCATGAATGAAGACTTAAATTCAGAATACTTAAGCAATATTCATTGTAAGGCTCTTAAATTTATCAATGATAAGACCAGTGAATACAGGCGATGTGTGCTTTAGATTATTGACCATATACATGCAAACTGCAGAATAAATGTAGTATTTGAAGTAAAAATATCATGACAAGGCTTAGACACACAGAGGTACAGTAACTATTTCTCCATAGAGTGCTTATATTATTATTATTATTATTATTATTCAAACAGGTTTTTGGTTGGATGGCTGAAAAGGTCTGTGGTAAACACAAGGTCAGGGGGTGTATAATAAATACACCAGTAGAGTCTTGCTAACAAGAATGTCCCCCAGTGGCCTCATCAGCCAGCATGAGGCCATTGGGGGACATTAAATTCTATCACACACAAAAGGTAACTATTAGTGATGACACAGAAGTAATGCAAGCGCAGTGTGCACAGCTTCTGGCTCTCCTAACAAAGTGTTTTTTTTTTTTTTAATTTATACTTGCCACAGAGCTTAATTTCTGCAGTAATACCAAAAAGCCATTGGCATTGATTTCATTGTTTTTTTTCCACAAAGGAACCAATTCAGGGCTGGACAATGGCATTGCATTGCATTACAGTATATAAATGAAAGAGTTTCTGAGTCTAGGTGTGTGGCAGACAAAAAATAAAAATAAAATGGCTGAAAGTACAGGTGAAGGATTTTCTTTATCTTTTTCACCAATAATGAGAAAAAACAAAAATCATGTGAGTGCTTCTTGATGCTCCTCAAGGATGGATGAGTTGTGAGTGTGCACATTAAAAAAATTATCACAAACAGCTCTATGTCTTGATGTCAAAGCTATTGGGTCAGGCAGTAATGTAATATATACAATAGCCTTATGTGTATGAACAGAGATTTGGCTAAGCTTATTTTTCATTGGCACACCAAAACCACCTGCAGTACGAACCACACAGCTTTTTATCACAACAGCCAAATGAATGTCGGAACGATTGCTTGCTGCTTGTGATTGCATGTCAGTGTTCTCCTATTCAAGTAGACAAGAAACACCAACCGGTGTT
This sequence comes from Parambassis ranga, assembly GCF_900634625.1. Lineage (NCBI taxonomy): Eukaryota > Metazoa > Chordata > Actinopteri > Ambassidae > Parambassis > Parambassis ranga. Next base: position 9,960,634 of record NC_041022.1, on the reverse strand, counting down.
GTTTTTGGGATAACATGTGTTGCGCCATTTATCCCTCCCACTTCTTCTGAAGTAGCTCTATGTGTAGCCTTACTTCAGTCTAAATTTGTTTCACACACATCAAGGGCAGATTCACCAGCTAGGGTGTGGGATGACAGGCTGATTACCTTGTGTATTGATGACCCAGTTTAATTTAACAGGATCCTGTTGGTGCAAGACTGGAAGTGATGAAAGATGAAGCAGAGGAAGACAGATTCTAAATATCATCATATAATTTATCTTCTTTTTTGGTGCACCATATTATTTATGCAGCATGTCCATATATATCTGTGTAAATGTGTATATGTGCATTTTTGGAGCCACCTGCTGCATACTGTATTTTCTCCATAGAACATATTAAAAACAGATATATTGCCCTTAAGATGGGAATAAGCATTCACATTTTCCAATCAAAATGGCATCAAAATACTCATACATATTAAAACGTCATGCAAAAAGATAAGAATTATAATTAATTTAGCCCCTCTTATTGACCTTTTTTAATCCCCCCCTAAATCCACTGGCATTTCATGGGCTAGATTACATCCGCTGGCTGTCTTTACAATACTTTTAAGACTCTCTCTCACATTCTCCACACACATTTCTGCATTAAAATGTGTTCATATACCTACAATTTGTACAGTTGAAGACAAAACTATTGCCCCCTATGAAAATGTCTTTTTATTCAAATATTTCTCATGTTTTGTTTCGTTTAGCAAAGTCATTTTAACACAATACTTCCAAATATACCAGTTTCATTTAGGAAGCTTACATTATTTTACACATTATTTCTGTATTAACATAAAAATAACAAGGTCAAAACTATGAGCCCCCCAAATGCTAATAGTCAGCAGTGTATCCCCTCGATTGATAACAGTGTGAAGTTACTCTGTGCAGCTTTTAAGTTTGAGGCACAATTAATGAGCGATTCTAGCCGATGTATCTTTAGCGACCGTCTTCTGGCATGAACCCTGGTCTTTAGTACACTCCACAGATTTTTTTGTTGTGATTGAAGCCTCTGCTTTGAGGCATATTGGGCATATCAATAACTATTCACTTTGCTTTTTACTAGAAAAGAGTTGTGATAGCTGCCATGTTGTAAGACGATGACCAAGACCCAGTTTGGCTGTCGACTGCTTTAGGTTTTCAGATCTAATTCAGATCTCAGTCTCTTTTTTCATGATTCCATTAGACTCCCAGTTTCAGACACACTAAAGCATTCCCACAGCATTATACTACCACCACCATGTCCGACTGTGGGAACTATGACCTGTCTATGTAAGCTCTAGTTAAAAATCTGACCAAATGACATCCTTCAGTATGTGTATTAATATTTCTGTAGGTTGTACCTAGCACACTTCAATCATGGCTTAGAGGCATCTTTCCCACAGAGCTGGACAGTCCATTGTTGTGCAGGCCTTGTGCAGTGTCATCACAACTGTTTATAGGGTCTTTAGACACATCTCTCACTACCTTCTTTCCGGAGCATTTTTTTTCACTTCCTACCTCTGTTTGACTCTCTTTTTAATAATAAATCTTACAACAGTCATAGAAACTTGAAAGCAGTTGTCATTTGTTATTACTAGTTATTACTAGTTATTAGGCTTTCTCAGGGGAAATACTATGGGTAAAAATGTGTTTTTATTTCTGTGCTGTATTATTGAAATATATCTGTATATTTGAAAAAGACATTTTCATAGCGGAGCTAATATTTTGTGTCCAACTGAATCTGTTTTATTCTAATTTTGTCTTCACCTGGAAACAGAATCTAAATAACAGAAATTGAGCCTCTTTTGTCTTTTTAAAATCAACTTTTTATTTTTCTCCATATATCTCAAAATGTTGCAATTTGAGCAACAGAGCAGCATATTCTGGCCCTCTTTCTGCTTTGTGTTCTAAAATCCAAATCCATGCACTGTCACACTTTGACAGCTGGGATTTTGTCCAAGTTTAAAAATGATTGATTGAAGAAGTAGCAGGCTTTTTTTAATCCATTTTTTTGTTGTAGAGCTGTAAGGTTAGAGATCTAAGCGGCAAGTTTGCAGCATCATTAACAAATGTATTGATTTTACTCAGCTTAAAGGTTTATCATTGTTTGTGCCAAATACATAATTGCTAGGCAACAAGCTTTCCTCTGTAATTAGGTTATTAATATTTATTTGTTTAGTTAGTGTATCTTTTCTGTTTATTGCTTAGCAATAGAATTTAGACTGAGGTTTATAACAGGATCAATACAGGGTGAAAAAAAAAGTTTTGTTCTTATAAATTGTGGTCTAAAGAAAGGACTGTTGGTAAAGATGGACTGACATTCTGTGACATCACACATACTGTTTTCTAAAGAGCACCTTTGAAGGTCAGCAGGGGGTCTTTCAGTATCTGAAGCCTCCGGCAAGGTGTTGTGTTGGCTCTGCATTGGTGCTAAGCAGAGCTTTGTCGACCTGTAGTTATTTATTGTCACTTGAAGTCAGTGTTAAAAATATGTACAACAGCTGGAACTGTTGGCTGTTAGTCTGTTGGTCTGATTTGTTTTTTCTTTTACATTTGGTTCCCCTCTAATTCACCTGCCATAAAAGAGCACTGGAGTGAAACTGAGTGTTGTGTAGATATTTTCTCTTGTCCTGTCTGGTCTGTGCTTCTTTGTCTGAGCTCTTTGTAGAAATTATTCAGACAAAAGTAGGAGGTCATGCCCTTATCAAACACCACATTAAGCCATAGTATTGTTACATATATGATTCACTTACAGTTATGTGTGATGAAATTATCTATAGAGACCACATCACCATTTGTACCAGGCTGTAGACATGTTTGAAGTTGCTTATCTTAACTTGATAGTCATTGAGATCGACCTGCTTTTGGAGTGGTCTCAAGTGGCTGTTCAAGGAACTGCAGTGACCTCTTTTATCCAACCCAGAGGTTTTCACCTTGATCCAACACTAAACTCATGGTGTAAAACATCCTCTACATCTTAGCATTCATCTTCCTTTATTCATAAACTATCCTCTGAGCTTTTCAAATATACTCTTATATGGGTCACTTGATAGTATGATAAATGAGGAAGGGGTGCACCATGGGACATTAGTGTTGAGTCTTGGGAGACGGTGGGAGTCCCAAAGCAACGTTCGCCTTGGGCTTAGCCTAGCTTCAATCCCCAAGGAAATGTATGACTAATATAGTCTCCAAGTAAAGAAAATAATTATGATCCAAGTGTCAGCTTGGACAAGGTACGTGTGGTGCTGTACAATCAAACAGAACATTGTTGGAGGTATATGGAGCTTCACATTATATTGTAAACACAGATGTTTCTTTATTATCCTGGTTTCTGAAGTGTATATATACCTAAAGACATTTCAGAAGGTAAAATTCCAGTCTGGAGTCTTAAAGACATAAAAAGCATTTGTCCCCTTTCTGTCCCAGTTTTCTTTCTTGTCTTTGTCCCTCTTCCTGTTTGACCCATTAATCCCTTTGTCATTCTGTTTTCCACTGTCTCTCTCTAAGTATCCCTTTCTAAACCCTCTCCTTTCATTCTGATCCTCCCAGAGGCTGGGCATTGCACTCGACCACAACTTGTAATTAAAGTACTGCTTAACAACTTCATTTCACTGTGGTAGTTGTGTGTGTGTGTGTGTAAGTGTGTATGTGCACATTGTGGAAAGCCAAGCTGGTTTTGAACCTATTGAGATGGCCAAACTGAAGAAAGTCCCTCAGGGCCCATTGCTTAATGCCAGTCCCATTCAGATCAGAGCTTGGATGTGGTAAACCAGGAATGTGCTCTATTTTAAGTCATCTGGTTGGGAGTGAAGCAGAACATGTGATAGTTTTATCATTTGTGAAGCTTTCCCTCAGCCTTTTTTTCAGAAATGGATCACAGATATAAAGGACAATTAAGTTAAAAGTGCGCCAATATATTTATTTATTACAAGGTACCTAGGCTTTTTTTTATTTTATTACAAAATAGCATATGTGTAGTGATGAATTGGTAACTACATATTTTGTATTTATTAATTAATCAAGTGTAATTATTTGTTAAAAGCATTTATCTCCAAACTACTGTTTGGATGATAGAGTAACGCATAAAGTATGGAAACCACCTTAAATTGCTTCTGTTGAAATTATAGTTTCCTGATAAATCTGAACTTGACAAATGCACTACCATGATTACAAACTAGACCATTAATCACAGAAACAGCTAAGAAAAAAAAAAAACACGCCTCTGCTAATTGAAAAGTGTAAAGCGACCAATAGAAAGAATTTGTAGGTTGTGGCTGTAGTGCTTTGTTTTTGCTATAGGGTGCAATTTGTATATAACATATTTGAATTTACTACTGCTACTACTATTGTTAAAATTGAAAGTAGTGACTAATGCAACATGAAAAGGGACACAATGTTTCAATAATACATCCAGCAGAAATGACACATGGGACTGAAATATTGACCTCATGTTATGTTTTCCTTTCATTAGACTGAAGCTCAAATGTAGCATTTCCATAAGCAGTATAAACAAAGGCCACATATCAATGCATTGCAATGACGGAACTTGATGCAAGGACACAAGCTACCCAGGCACCAGAAAATCTAACTCAAAAATCTGACTCTTGTGTGAAGATGTGTATTATTTGTTGATAAAAGTGCGCGGTGGTCCAGAGTTGTCTCATGGACATAGAAAGTATAAATTTGTCTTCAGAGACTAGGGTCATTCATAACATAGATGTCAAGCTTTATACTACACAGTATTAGATGAGGCTTGTGCATACAGTATATCTTCATCCTAGATCCTTCTGGATTGGCTGTGAAGGCATTGAAAAGAAATATTTGTGTTGTTGTGGTGCATCTTAATTCATTGTTTCACTCTCACTGTTGCTTTAAGCTGTACAAGGCAGCTGTGTTTACTGCAAAAAAATCCTATAAATCCACTGTACACTCTCAGCACAGCGGCAAACACAGTTAGTGTCAACACGGTGAACACAGTGGAACACTATGTAACTCCAAAACAGAGCTTAAAGGGGGTAAATACTGGACTGACATTTGACACACGTGGTCAGACACGACTTGTGATTAGTTTTTTTTCTTCTTCTGAGGGACGTGAACTTTTAAAAACTTTCAGTTTTCTACTGGATTTGTTTATTTGTTTATCTGTTTGGGCCATGCTAAGTTAATGTTACATTTCTATTCAAGTATTACTGGTAAAATTGTTAGGCTAATTTGCTGTCTGATGCAGCTTTCTGAATATAGCAACAGAATATTTTTTAGTATGAATAGTTTCCTAAAAATATTGGTTTATCTTTAAAATACTTTATTTTTTTCAGAATTCCAGCAATATGTCTGTTAATATGCAGAAAAATGTATGTATTAACGTACAAAAAAAGAGAATATGAGATTATCCTGGCTTATTTACTGTCTAACTATAAAGAAGATCTTAACCAGAGAAGTTAATCTGTTAATACCAAGTGATAATTAAAAACTTCTATTTTGTATGGTTTTTGCCTGATTATCATTAATTAGGATTAAATAATTTTACATAAAATATGTGTAGTTTAAAAAAAGTAAAAGTGGAAAAGTGGAAAAAATACACACAGCTAAAGGCATGTCGTTTCAGGATGAGCCACTGTATGTTTTTTCCCCTCATTTTTATTAACTGTCAAAATAAATATACAAGCAGCATAACTGGGAGGTGGCACTTTGCATCCAAACTAGTTATTGATCTTCTCAGCAAGCTGCTGTCAATTGATTACCTTGATAGGGAGGGATGGCTGTATAGTGGTGCGGTGCGTTCACAGGGTGTAAGTACACTGAAGCAATGCCCCCTTATGTCAAATTAACACTTGATAAAACAAGACAGTGAATCAGCATGTCCTCATGTGGCCTCATAAAAGGCTGCAGAATAGCTGATTATCTGTAGAAGTTCAGCAAACGTGGAGAGATGCTCTAGTGAATGAATAATTTAACTGCAATTAGTATATTCCATAAGAGGTACATTTACACTTTCCATTTTGCAACATAATAATCATTAAAAATTAATCATTTCAGATCAAAGCATGAATCCATTATTTATCATAAATAATTAAGAAACAGAAAGTTAAAAGTGGTAGGAAAATTACCAGCATTTAACTAACTTACTATATAGCTATGCCAGATAGCTAACGTGCAGCTTTTGTGTGCAAAAGTCTAAAATAAATGAAGAAACAGCATGAGTCAGCTTGACCTAATTCGACTTGCTAAATTAACAATTTTATCATCATTATATTATTATTTTCTTCATAAAACCAAAACCTTTAATAGCAGTTACAATAACTATCACTTTCTTGCCCAGTAAGTTCTTTAACAGGGAGACTTCAGAGGCACATAATGTATGTAGTGTAGAGATGTCACACTATTACTTAAAAGTGTTTGAGTTTATTAATGTATGAATGAAATTTTGTTTTTTTGTGTGAAAAATCTAACTAATAAAACTAATAAAAGATCATGTCACATTTTACTTGTGTGTTTTACATATTGTTAAGCAAGGAATGTACGTGTAAAACTTTAATTTTTGCACTTTTCTTTTATTTTCTCTCTCTTTCCAGTTCAAACTGGATGATATAATACAGTGTATCAATACAATATATCAGTAATACAGTGTGTAGTGGATAAAGGAGATATTGCTGCTCTACATAAATATGAATTCCCAGAAACCAAATGAACTTTTTGTTATTCCCAGTGCGGCATGTATGATACAGTATATGATTGTATATCCATAAGTGCTTTTATTCCCCTCAATTCCCCCCTCCACAGGCTGGAATTGCCAGAATGCATTTTCCTCTTGCCCCAGTCCTCAGGAACAGCTGGAAAGATTGTATCAGGTATCCTTATTTGCATAATGGTTAATGTACCTCACAGCGCTGCATTAAAATTTACATTTCCACTCACAAACGGTGAGCAGCAGAGACACAAATGCAGGCACAGTGGGATGGAGAGTGTTTGCAATGGTAACATTGTGAAAGGTTGCAAGGCTTTGTTGGTCCATTGTGAGTTATCTATAGTCATAAAGAAATGTAGGTTTCTTCCATAACATGCAGTTGTTGAAAGAATATTTATTTGTTTCTTCAAAACTTCAAATCAAAGAAGATATTTTTTATGTGTCCCTGGTAATAACAAATAGCCCTTTATTCCAAAAAGTTAGTAGCAAGGTAACATATCAAGCTATTTTATGAAGACATTCCAAGGACTTTAATTATCATGGCCTTCGGGGAATAAAAATGTCTGTCTTTGTACAGCGAAGCATCTCAGATTATTATAGCTTTCGTCTGCTGTCGTGCTTTTTTATCATAATGCTAGCATATTGGACATTAAGAGCATTTCATTTTATCAGGAGGCACAATGCATAATTTGCAGAATGCAGAATTTCTACATGTGGGCATGAATGCAGAGACAGGGCTTGTCAAATGGTTCAGCAGGAGGGTGGAAGTGAATAGAACTGCACTATACTGGGAGGGTTTGTTATAATTTAAGGTGTTCGGTTTTTGTGAATTCTTGAAGGTACAACTGGGTTTACTAGGAATGTTCAACCAATGTCTGGATCTATAAGCTATGCTATAGAAAAGAAAGCCCAAAGAGCACACCAAGAACACATAAAACAAACTTTCAGTTTTTAGGGATTTTGGAGGAATGTTGGCAAAGAAAAAGCTGATTCAAAAACATTACAAATACAAAATGTTTGTGTACACCTGCTAAAATAACTGTAACACAGTTTAGAGTAAGCTGTTCTGCCAACGAAAGAACCATGTGCATTGTCCCGATTCCTTGTGGTTAGACAGAGGCATGATCAGCTGGTCTTCAAGTCCTGCTATTTCTTCTCTAGTTCCATAGGTCTACTGCCCAACTTAGAACACCATTTATGCCCAACATCACCCAAACATGGGCCATTGTTATTATCATAATATCATCCATAATTAATCATTGTAAATAATTCTAAATTATCTATTGTACATTTAATTGAACAAAGATCAACAGGTCATTTTAAGCAAAGACAAAGAAATTGCACATTTATGAAGGGACACAGCACCTTTGATTCTTGTAATATTGCTAATTTAATTGACCCTCCTGAAAAATATATCACCTCAACATTTGAAGCTTATCCATCTTAAATATATACTCCCTGTCTTATGCAATGTGTCCATGACCTTTAACTGTATGTAACAATAACTACATTTTATCTATATACATCATTGCCCACAAAGTTGGAATAAAATATTTTTACCGCTTCTCTTACAATATAAAATAATTCTTGAGTGTATATCTTTAAACATATCACAATTAAAACAAAATATGTTCTATTGTAAATGGCATTCCTTATATAATGCTGTACTTCATTGTCAATTGAAAGATCAATTGAAACATTTCTGAGACATGGTGCTACTAGTAAATACAGTGTACTTCACTGATCATAAATTTTAGTAGCTCTTTATCGTTTTTATTGAAGTGGAAAACTGGAAAACAAAAAGTTCCGTTACCCCACTGTGATGGGAAATATTTCACGCAGGACCCCTGATTGCTGTTGTGCACATCAGTTTAACCTTAATGATGTCTGACTAGCAGTGCATTTGCTTTGAGAAATAACTGTTGAAAACGATCAGAAATCACATGCCTGAATTCATTTTCACCATGACATCAAAGCAGATGTCACAGTGAAGCAGTTATATCCATCTTTATGTCTGCAGGTCGCAGTACCACCTACAGTGTAAAAAAAAAATGTTATATAAGATTTTATGTATAACCACAGGAAGGACAGTATGGTGGACTTTAATTGAAAGCGCATGTTGCAGTAGGTATGCATTTTCATGAGAAAAATCAGGCACACAACACATATATTCAGTATAAATGAGGGACCTGCTGGCTGAATTAAGCATTGGACTGTGGGTGGTATAAAAGTGGAAAGGTTATTCAGTGCTTTATCTATGTCGGTGTGGTTGTAGTGCTGCTTAGAAGAAAAAAAAATAAGTTTTTTAATAAGATTCTCATCAGATAAAGATTTTATTATACTGCCTTATAATAAATACTAAACATAACACAATACAAATACAGTATAAGGCCATGTAAAATCTACTGAATGGTTATTGATGACATGTGTTTGAATGCTGGGCTTCTGCTTTTAAATAGCTGCTTTTAATTCTAGGTTTAAGAAGATCCTCATGAGAGTTCATAGTAAAGTAGTTTCAAACAGAGCACTCCTGATTCCTGTCTCCATCAGATCAAGGCTGAGTGAAATATTATGCAAACAAATACCAAGCTTACAATATTGGAACACTTTGACATTAACATCCAGGTTATCTAAGCTGTGTTTTAATTATCCTTTATACTCCTCCTGTTTTGCAATTAAGTTGGAGCTGCAGTGTGCTGCGGTAATATGTTTACACCAGCTCCAGGCTGCAGCAAGACACAGCTTATTACCCCTGCAGCTACTAATATTTTTTAATTATCGATTCATTGATGGTGTTAAGTTTTTTTCTTTTCTCTTTTTTTTGTTGCTTAGTCCCTACTTTCATTAGTTAGCATATAAAATGTCAGGAAGTGTTGAAATGAGGTCATCAGACTTCCGTAAGGCAGTATTAAAATTGCTTTTGTTTGTAGAAAACAAATAATATGTAGAAAGAGAAATGCAGCTAATGTTTATTTTATTTCTTTTTATTTCTTTGGAAATTGTCATCAACATCACTGATGTGATTGTAATTCTTACTAAAATAACTGGGCTGCTTAATATTTCTCCTAGAATATGGTTTTAAAAAACTTGTCTTGATCCCCTAATTTTCACTTTTATTATACTTTCAACAACAACACAGATTTTACATCAGATAGTTATCTTGATTAAAGATCTTTTTTTATTTTCAAAATTGAAACAAAAAATAGCAGGAATATGCACATCAGTGAGAAGTCCTGCTCGTTTTTGCAGGCTTGGAACAAGGCATGGAGTTTGGTTGAATGATGATGTCAAACAAAATGTCAGAGCATAGAGACAAGTTTTAAAGTCGATGCTTGTTCATATATGTAAAGATTTATTACATTGCTTGGCTCATTTGAATGATGCAAAGAGATTAAAGATTAAACTTGATTGGTTAGTGTAGAGAAGATTGAAGCAAGGCGTCTGGACTTGTAGAGTATGATCATCATCAACTTGATTGGTTAGCCCTTTGCAAATATCAGAAGACTTCTATAGATTGATGGATTTCTGTTAAAAAATGTACTAAATTTCCCCACAGGGATTAATAAAGTAAATCTTAATCTTAATCTTTTGATATAATTCATATAATATGCCAGCGGTGTGCAAGAGGCTTGATTGTTACATAGCAGTTATGTATATGCACAAATGAATTATTTATCTATGCTACGATTTGCAGTGGGGCGATAAAATTTCAATATTATATTTTTACTAACAGTATCAGTCCAAAGGGTGCTTTATATTTTTTAGGTCTATACCTAAAACATATAACAACAAAAATAAAAAAAAATAAATAAATTAAAAAAATAAAAAAAATAAAAAAATATATTTTTTAGGTCTATACTGTCGTGACCTTCCCTGGTCACCCCGGATTGTCAGATTCCGTCTCCTGTATTCAGAACATTAAGTGAAAGAAAATACCCTGGGTTTTGTAGTTTCGCCTTTTGCAAAAGGGAGAACACAGTGAACACAGGCCTTTCAGTCTGCTTCACTCCCGTCCATACGTGTTCTGCCCCTTCCCTGGACACAGGCTTGTTTTATTGAAAGTTGAGGTACATTTGCATAATAGATAAACAGTTCTTCAAGACCCTCGTTTGTATTCCCATATTGGGACATGTTGCCCTTTTATCCACACCTACTAATTATAATAATGTTATTTATGACTGTGAAACACTCTGTTTCCCTCCTATGTTGGATGATTTATCTTACGTCCACCTTCACCACAAAAAGGGCTCCAGTAATGTAAACATCCTCCCTAACTCTCTGTAAGGGTGTATGTGTGTGTGTGTGTGTGTAGAGAGTCCCCCTTTTTCTCTGAGTGAAAGCATACATACGAGTAAATATGTGCTCTGTATCATGTCAGCGCGTAGGTAACCTTTATATACTTCCACAATACCTAAAACAAAACTTACACTTAAATGGCAGGAAAAAAAAAAAACTTCCTGCACTGGTAGCTTTTCTATTTTTCTATTCTCATGTTAAAATTTGATGTCATTCTGCTATCTATCTTGATGTTTTTGATCTGGCAGCATGCAAAAAGATTGTGTGTCTAGAAGACTTGCTACACATAAAAAAAGGTGTCAGCACGTATGAATGAAACAGATGGCAAACAGCTGTCTTTCTATGATGCTAAGACGTGTTTGCACAAAGTTGCATGGGGAGATAAAAATATTTGTTCTGAAAACAAAACGGGCTGAACGAGAGAAGCCTCATTCATGATTTGCCTGTCAGGGAAATGTTGCAGAGGATTGCATAGACCTTTGCGGGCAGCTGAGCAAAGATTTGAATTAGAGTTCAGAATAAAGGCCTTGATGGTTTCTGAATGAATGAAAGGAGCAACAGTTATGTAACAGTGGCTTAGACGCAGTTATATGTTATGAATTGGTCAAGGTCTGAAGTCATTTTTCTTTATACAAAAAGAATCAGTGGGTGCACAGCTGTTTGTTTTGTACCTTGAAATTCTGAATCTAATACACATGCACTGATTGCCACACAGGGCACTGATGGCACACAGGGTGGCCGGGCGCTCCCTTAGAGATAGAGTGAGGAGCTCGGTCACCCGAGAGGAGCTCGGTGTAGAGCCGCTGCTCCTTTACATCGAGAGGAGTCAGCTGAGGTGGCTCGGGCATCTGTTTCGGATGCCTCCTAGACGCCTCGCTGGGGAAGTGTTCCGGGCATGTCCCACCGGGAGGAGACCAAGGACCCAGTGGAGAGACGTCTCTCGGCTGGCCTGGGAACACCTCGGGATTCCCCCGGAAGAGCTAGAAAATGTGTCCGGTGAGAGGGAAGTCTGGGCATCTCTGCTTAAACTGTGAATGTTGGACGAAACTATTTATAAATAGGTCCATCATAGTGCACAAAACAATCTCACAGCAACAATACTAACATGACGGAACACATATGAAAGCTGTTTAGTCATTCAATCTTAATTTGTTCTATTACTGAAATGCCATCAGTCAGTAAGATGTAGCACATTTTTTTTTAGACTGGACATTTCAAGGAGACTAATATGCTACAGTGAAGTCATTTACTGTGATATCTATATACATCGACATTTTCATTTAGAGGAAAGGACACCCTAAGTCTATTACTGTGTCTGACTGTTCCATAGAGGTGACGAGATGATTTCCTTTGGGGGATTTTTTTTTTGTCTCTAATGGTAAAATTGGCGCATTAATTGAAATATTTCCTTTAACAGTCTTTCAGGAAGAAAACTGAAAGGAGAATTCATCAAACGGCTTGCTCTGCCAGCACAGACATGAGCAGAAAGTGGTTTGCAAATTATAAATTCAGAAGTCATTTTGAAAAGGTTAATATAGTTTAGAATTTGGTAGCATGTGCTATTAAAATTAATACCATTATTCATATTCAAAAAGCTGAAGTAAAGACATTTCTGGAAGGATCGGTGGCCTTGGGTGCTGAAGACAATGATGTAAAGGAAGAGATGCAATCATCCCGTTCAGTAAAATGAAGAGAGCCACGCTGTGACTGTCTCCCCCCCCATCACTCCAGTGATGTAACCAGATATAATTATACCTTTGGGCTCCCTGGCGATCAAGAAATTACAATTGCACAATAATCAGAGGTCATGTGACTGAGATACTGTTGTGTGAATCCAGTGGGGGTAGTGAAAGACCAAAACTAGGCATATAGCACCATCTATGCTATGAGAGGACTAAAACTTTGACCCCACTTTATAAAAACACATATAAATATATAGATATATAAAAATATTACAAACAAAATAACAAGGAAGAGAATTTTCATTTTACGGCATTTTTTATGGTTAAAGGTTTTCAAATGTCAGATATTCATTCTGATTGGACCAGGAAGACAGCCTCTCAGCCACCACCCCCATTCAGGGACAGCCTTTAGAGCTCTTCTTAGCTTGGCTCCCAATTCTTCAACATAGGCCTGACGACCACTTTTCCACTTCAAATTTACCTAAAACACTTCAACTTAGCTGTGTAAGACAACATGTTGAAGACACCAGGCAGGACCAGCATATAATTTGGATTCTCACAAGAACATTTGTGCAGGACCAGTACTACATTGTGTAATCGACCAGCTCTATTAACTCTCGGTCCAGTGCATCCATGAGTGTGTCTGTGTAAAAGGGGAATAGTTATTAATTAAAAAGTGACCTTATCAGCGTCGCTATGACTAAATGAGATAAATCTGAGTGCCACAGGAAAATCTGGTTAAATTGGCAGTAAAAAGTGATCCTCAACTCACTGAAATGGAGCTAAGTATGTTTTTTTCACATAATTTGTGAAAAGTAGTTGCTGTTTGATGTGTTAAATAATCATAGGGCCCTAGTTGTGTGACTTTCTTTCATTTCAATTTAAACAGAGAGTATAGAGTTCTTATTCCCCATTATTCTTATGATGAATGTAAATGAACCACCATTTTTTTTTTTGTCAGCAATTACAGACGAGATGGACTGCGGGGCTGCCATGTCTGCAGACATGTAGCCTGTAGACCCATGCCAGCCTTGGGTAATTATGGTCAATTACACCTCACTGGAAAAAGTCGTATGTGGGCGATATTTCCATCCTTCACATTGGCAGCAGTGAGTGTATTTCTGATCCCAATGGCAGCCAAAATTGGCGACCACATGTAAGTGGGTTTCTATGTCAAATGTATATAACTTTATAAATTTGATTTTGTACCAACCCCCTACTGTGTTTTAATGTTTTTTAATGCTAAAGCCAGCTGTGGTTAAAAAAAAAAAAACATCTTCAAACAAAGGAGTGTGTCCTTCATTCAGGAGTCCAGAGTTTACTCTCCTCTGACACTGCAAGCTGTTTGGTTTTCATTCATGTTAAGTTTCATTTTGCCTGTGGTTAAGTTTGGTTTTCACTTGCACTTTGGGTTATGCATTAAAAATACTGGCTAAAGTAATGCATTATAAAACAGGGTAAGTGGTTAAGTAAATATAATGGTTTTGTTGTAAAACACACATATTTATAACATTACACACATTTTACAAGGAAAAAGGCTCCCTTCTGTAGTGGCCATTTCTGGTTACCATTGTATGGGTTTCACCCACATAAACACATAGAGATGCTGCCAATTGCATCCAAACTTTTGGGGCTGTACGTCGGCCTCGTTCTGGTAAGCTTAAAAACATAGTAGCAGTATAAAAAAATGTGGCACAAACTGATTAGATTTTGGTGGTCAATGATCAGAATCTCACTGCAGGCTCACATAACACAAATATTATATACATGTTTCATAAGAGTTTGAGAGATGGCATCTTAAAAGAGAATATTGACTTCACAGTGACACCATAATATCCTTCTACATACTGTTAAATGATTCTGGACAGATGCAGCTTTGGTCTGAAGAAGTATCCAACCATGTGGAGGTAATTGTAGTTATACATTTGAGCCTTTAGTGTCAAGCTAGATAGTGGTTCTATGCTGTCATTAAAAGTTGCCGTTAAAAGGCAGCATCCTTTAAGCCAGACAGGTAGCTAACCTGACAAACCCACGTCACTACTTTAGCCTTAAAGAATCTGACATGGTGATAAGTTGACAGGCTTTATTGTGGAAACCTGAGTTTTCTGTAAAACTTAAAAAGAACATACAATATACATAATTGCAACACAACACAAACAATGCAAGCAAATAAAACACACTAAAAGATTACATGAAATAAAAAGGTTACCAGGTTACCAAGGAATTATCATTAAATTGTTCCTAACAAATAATTAAACAAACAGAATAATATAACCATAAACAAAACATAACTTACGGATGGAGCTGTTTTGTGGTGTTTTGTAGCAAGGATTAATCGGTTCAAAAAAAAACAAAAAAAACTACACAAACACAAAAGATGTTCTCATCCTTCCTTCCCATTACTGTATGAGGGTTCACCTGTGACCTATTTTTTGTTTTTTTTGTTTATGAAGTACCACTAAATGGCGCTCCAAAAAAAAAAGCACAAAATCCAGCACAGGTACCATAAATAGAACCTAAAAAAAGCCTTAGAATCTGCATTAGTATAAATGTTCATTAATTAGTTCATTATAAACACATTCCAAATAGATATACATGCCTATTCAAATAAAGCTTCTGTTAAAAAAGCCCTTATATCAGCAGAATACCTTGATATCATTGTAACATTTCTGCATAGTAAAAAAAGGAAATGAAAAACTCCCATTCCTACGGTCTCATTGTTCAACAGACGCTGAGGTTAGCAATACTTTTCTTTACCTGTTATATCTCAGTAGTCACTCGACGCCTCACTTGAGTGAGATTAACAGATTACTTACAAGAGTTCTCACGAGAAAGGCGAACGCGGCTTCTTGCAGAGTAGAATAGGCGACTCAGGAATAGGAATTAGAGTGCTTGTTATAGGGTGTTTTAGGTACTCATTATTAAGACAAAGCACCTACTTACACTAGACGGAGACCTCACAAAGAGGAAAACACCAACACCGCATGATTTCGCTGTTGCTGTCTTGCAGTTTTGGAATGAATCGGCTGTTTGTAATTTGCACAACTTTCCTTTCCTCTTCCTCTACGTTTACTGTACTGTACCACAGCACAACGCATCCATAATAATGACTGCGCTGCAAAGACAGTGATTTAAATCCCAACTAAAAGCAACCACAGAAATCAAATAATTTGTTGAAAAATGGAGCAAATATTGGGAAACGGGCAAGAGCAGTATAGGAAAAAAAAAGTCATTTTTCTTACTGCTTTCAATCCACACCCTTAAGCTTCCATAGTGTCGTTTTACAGTAGCAATATTTATTAAATGCCCCCTCTCCTCAAGGGATGTTTCTTGGCAGAGAACAGCCTTTTCATACTGTGTCCACACACATAAGGGTAAATAAGGCTGTAGTCAGGCATAGTTTGACTTAAAATAATCAAATCAATTAAGGTATATCTCAACAGAAACTTGCCTTTTATTGTATCTTTGTGTTCTTTAATTACCTTTACATGTCACTGCTCATTAACTTCCACGACAAATGGTAGCTGCACGATTACTCTCCAAATGGCCATTTTAGGAAAAAACATCTTACGACACAAACCTCTTTAACTGTGTGCACTGCTGAGTGTTCTTGGAGGCAGAGGCAATTGTGGCTGTGTAAAGATGTTAAAGAGACATTATGAGACCGGGTCATGGCGCAGCAAGGAAGCAGGATAAACACGAAAGTGCTCTTTATTTGTTTTAACCTCCTCTGTGCTCATCTTAAATAGGTCAGTCATCAATATTTCATCAGTATCCTGTTGAACACATAACATCAGAGAGTTAAAGATTACTGCCGCAAATCAAAAACTGGTTTGAGCAGTTTAAATTAATAATGGCATTTTTATCATACATTAATTTTAATATAACACTGTCTGATAATTTATGCACATTCTAATTAATTAAATCTTTTTCATCTTTGTTCATTTGAAGGTAGAGAGATTCTCAGTTTTTTTTTTTTTTTTTTGCTTTTTGTCTTTGTCAGCTGGTCAGAAAGCTTTGCATTTACTGTTATCATGTCACATTACTAATTACAAGTAACTACATTCACTCTGGAAAAACTGCATTTTCTGCTTTATTACAAGGCAGAGGTCTAATGTCCAGAACCAGTTTAGTAACAGGGTTTCCTCTAAACCCCTCCATAGGCGTGCTTGGAAAAGAAAGTGTTCAATCTGCCTCTGTCTTTCCTATGTTTTGTATGAGATCTTCTGTGGTGATTTTGAATGTGAGCAAAAACAAAACAACTTGCCTTTTTTAGAGCACTGGTGTTGGGTGGACATGAAATAAAGATGTGCCGTGCTGGCTATGCCACCATCATCTCTAACCTATATCCCAATGTGGATTTTCTGTCTGTATTGGTTTCATGATCAGATGACATCAGGCAATACATTCAGTATCAACATACCTATGTGTCATATCTGGGGGATGTATCATTGAACAGAACCAAACCCATCAGAGAGATTTTTTTTTGTCTTCCATCGCTGTCGAATGTTTACACACAGAAAGTCTGTCTGAGAAACTTAACAGCCAGGAAGTTTTTCTCTTGTGATGTTGGCAAGCCCATTCTTCCCAGGTGCCACATTAAGGAGTCCTTCCTTTCCACACATAGTTCTTACTGGCATCATTCATTTATGTTATTCAGGTGAGCTCTCATTCTAGCCAGGGACCCAGCAGATATATGTGTTGAACCTATTATCGATCAGCCTACTGCTCTAGGTATTTGTATTTGTACCATATTAATGTATTTTCCATTGAATCACATAGAATTCATGTGTTTTGAACAGCATAATGCACATGACATCTGTTTTAAGTTATGGGATTTTATTTTTGTTTGCTTTGATTACATCTTAATAGTTCATGATTACCAAACACAAAAAATAATCAACTGGCATTCTCTTATTTTTATTTACAGACATTTTTTTGTGATTAGAATAATCAAAGTTTTTGCAGCAACAATTATTTTTCTATTGTTTGTTTTTATTATTATTATTATTGTTGATAAATCTAACAATTGCATTTCATTATTTGTGGCTTATTTTAGTATCAAGGAAATACTAAAGAAAAAAAGTACCCAGAGCACACAGTGTAATTTCTTAAATGTCTTGTTTTGTCTAATTAACAGTTTGAAACCCGACAGATTCAGTTCATAAACTATATAACTGAGAAGAGTAGCAATTCCTCACACCGGGGGAGCAGGATCCAGACAATGTTTGACATTTCTGCTTGAAAAATCATTTTTTACTTATTTTATTTTTTTTTTTTTATTATTTTGTCTGCATTTATTTTCAAGCTGCTGAACTCACAGTTCTTCCGGTAAACTTACACAATGCAAGAATCAACAAATTACAACTTATTTTTGGTCTGTTTCCACAGTGATCTATTATACCCTGTTCAGTGTGGTAGGGAGCTGAGGCCAATCCCAGTATACACTAAGAAAGGTACATGCTTATACAGGTTTTTCCATCTTATACTCAAGTTAGTCTCGAAATGTGAGAGGAAATGGAAAACTTATAGAAAAAAAGAGGGCATATGTACAAGGGTTTATAGTCTCACTGAATTTATGTATGAAGTTGCAGAAACATTTATGGTGCCCTGGAGGCATGAATCTGACTTACTCTTGTACCGCTAGCAACATCTTACAGGTCTACTGGAGGCACAAAGTTTGTTTCGCAAAAACTTTATTGATTAGTGACTTCCTCTAGCATCATGATGCAGTTAAGGTTTCAAGGTGAATTTGGCATGTAATTAGGACACCTCAGTTAAGTCACACTAAACATGTACTTCTGGGACACCATGAAAGCAACTTAGAACATGCTGCATGGATTATATATCCTGTCTAAACCTGGAAAAGTTCCAATAAGTATTATTAAACATGATCTTTCAAGATGGTCAGAATGATCTCCACAGCTTCTCCCTAAGGCCATAATTATGCTCTTTTTTTAATCTATGTTGTCCAGGATATGAAAACTACCAGCCTTGTTCACCAAACTCCCTTGGGTGCTGTGTCAGTCTCTTGGAATCAAATGGGAATTGTAATGAGAGCTACATTCATGCATAAACCTGCCAAAGTGACATATGTCAGTGCTAATTCTTAAGTGCAAAGAAATTAAAATAAACTGTGAGAATATTATATGAAATACATGGAGAAAAAACATGCAAGTTCAATCCTGTGCTGCATTACACTGACAATCCTTTGTTTTTGTTTTGTTTAAAGTAGAACAACAATAGAACAACCTTTTCAAAAATGCAGTGCATGTCTAAATAACATACCATAAAAAACACAACATAAATTACATAGTAATGTAGGTTTTTCTGCGTAGTAAATGCCAGTAGGGCATTCTCTATGCATCAACTCTACCCATTCCAGTTCCATCTACTTTTCACCACAATGAGCAAATACATTTTGCCGTTAGAGTGGAAAATGATAAAGGTTGTAGAAGTCTGTAGAAGTCTGTGACTGATGCATTTAGTGAGAGAGTCACAGCTGAGGTTCTTGTGTGAACTATTTAAAACAGCTTCTACCGGAGGATTGTCTAACTAGTAGTTAGAGTGGAAGTGAAGTGTGTGGGTGTAGATGACACAGAGAAAAGGTGCAACTTCATTATTCCTCAGTCACTTTTTGTATTTTTTTACCAGGACTCTTGCTGAGCATTGTGTGGTCTGCCTGTAAAGTGCAGCATTATTCTTCTTTTAGTCACTGAAACAGAACAGAAAGTGATTTAATGTTATAGAACTGAGCTGAAAGTACAGAACAAGTTTAATGAAAAAGTTATGATATAATGGAGTAAATGTTGAGAAAATAAAGGTTCGGGCTAAATTGAACTCAGCAGGCTTGTTTCGTGTCCACAATACTTTTTCACTGGTGCTCTGTGTTGACACGTCTTTACATTTGAAGAGATAAGAGATTAATATACAGTTTCAATTATAAATAGATAAGCTAGGGCTTCTTTTTACAGTTTTACACTGTAAGTTTATTATAGTAATTGCAATTAACATGAAGAAATGGTTTCAATACTTTACATGCTGTTATTCCTAAATTTCCTTATTTCTTGACTGCGTTTCAGCCAAGAAAATGGCTGAGAAGCTTGTTGTAGATAGAAGTAATTTGCCCACCCACCTGCTAAAAAGGCAATTGAATTAATTGCTTTGCCCTTTTCAAGTAGTCAAGTCAGCACTTGACTTTCTTTAGTCTATTTTTTCCAAGTATGATGTTCAACATGGAAGGAAAAAGTCTACCTTCTCCAGTGCATTGGTTTATTGCATTGCACAGCTCCAACCATAGTTGCCTATGCTTCTAGTTGAGTCTAGCCTCAGCATGCATCACACCACACACCAAGAATGTATGCATGCATCGGGGCCATTAGTTATAGTGCAGTTTTTCTTTATTATTATTATTATGGGGGCTATATATTACCTCTGAAAGTAGACAAAGTTCCTTGAGTACATGGTCGTGCCCTCCACCTATTTGCACATGCTCAGGAGTGAACGGATGGAAACCTGAGCTGGAGAGCAGCCAAGCTGTGGCAAACACATTAGACAGTTGTAAGCACAAAGTAAGGTCATGCTCAAACTTAAGTGGCCAAGACTGTGAACCCGCGCCCTGCTCACTGGAGAGGTTAATAGGGATTAACCAAGGAGGGCTCTCAGAGGAGACACTGCTGCGTTGCTTGTTTTCTAAAAAAAAGTATAGACTTGACGCACACTGGACAATAGAACAGTGTAGCTCCTCTTGTTTCTCATACCTTGTGTTTTCTCATAGCTGCATATGTCTGCGTTCGCATACTCTGGTGGAGTCAGGCGCGCATCAGTCTTGCATCAAGTGTGAATAGATTGAAAACAGCAAGGTATTGTGGCATTGGGCCTGTGGCACATTGGGCTGGGTCAGCAATCTTCCCCCAAGGCTTAGGTAATGAACAGATAGAGCTGTTATCATGATGGTGATGAAAGCAAGCACAGCCACTATATCAATACTGGAATAGGATGTGAAAATATATTAATTACTTAATTACTAAGTGGCAGTTGGAGCTAATCAAATAATCTAAGACTCAGATGTCACCTTATACCAGTATATTAAGCGGTAAAAAAGGTTGTTTCTGTATGTTTTACAAGTACCCTGTGATGATGTAGCCTTTAATAAGTATTTTCCATCCTTTGCTTGGCTATCATTTCACCTCCGGTGTGTAACTTTACTGATATATTTTTCTATCAGTATTTTTCTTCTCTCATTATACCACCATTTGATCATTATTTCCGCTGCCAGTGATTTGTTTCCATATTCCTCCTCTCATTGTTACCCTCCTTTCTGCTCACCCTCAGCATTTAAGAAGTCGCCCCTCAATTCTTCCATCATTTAGTTTTTGCCTACCTCTCGCCTATCACTCACCCTCCTCCATACTTCATCATTCCATCTTTGTACTGGCTCAGCTGCAGAAATGAGACTTGGCTGTGACTAATCTGCTGGCAATGCCTCCGAGGGCCCCTTGTGGTGGTGCCTCTTCACAGAGGACACATGTGATTGATTGAACCTGGGGAAAACTTTGTCAGGCTGGCCATCATGACTGGATCCCTTGCCTGATAATAAATTCCCTCCTCCCAAGTACTATGGGGAGGCACAAGTGTCATGTGGTGCATTTGCAAGACACATGGTGCCCCAGGCTGTAATGGTTGATCCATAGGGCTACTTTCCCCTTTACATACAGGCTCACTCTTTTTCTACCACCATGGTCCCATATCCCTGATCCTTAACTATGTAACATGTGTTTTATGTCTAATGTGTGTTTGAGCATAGATTGTGAATATAAGCATTAGTCTGTTTAAACCATTGACAGTAAAAACTATGGACAGAGCCTCCGTGACGTCACCCGTTTGTTTCTGAAGAGCCGTTTTGAGGCTCGGTGGGAGGTTCCGGGACTTAATGACCGCCGCCATGTTGGCAGCGTCACGTCAACTAAAACTCCGATTATGGACAAAGAGGGGGAGCACGAGCGGGGTTTAGGGGGGCGGGCGATCGTGGAAGCAGGAAACTCACGCTGTGATACGTCAACTGTCTGTCACTCAAGCGGCAACGCCCATAATTAGGCGTAATTTTAAGTCCGAATACCATTGAAACGAGTGAGTTGTAAAAAAATTCACCCTCCCTACAATTGACACTAGAAGAGAACCTATCATCTGAGACCAGAGTGGTTTTTTGTACCAGGCTGTAAACATGTTTTTTTCTGCTGTGAAGTCGGCCATTTTAACATGGGAGTCTATGGGAAATTACTCGCTTTTGGAGCCAACCCCCAGCTGTTGCAGCGTGAATTACAAGTTTTGACACTTCCGCATGGGCTTCCACTTTGAGCCCCGAAGGTTGCCGCTTGGTTTAAACATGGAAACACAGGCCATGTATTGGGGTGTCTAAGTGTGTAACCAATCATTCCAGTAGCACATTTCTTGGTGCTATGCCCAGTGTGCATATCAGATGAGGGGCTGCGGAGAGAGAACAGGGGAATTACTTTTATCGGCAAAGTGTCATGACGAATTGATTTTCTCCCTTAAATCCCAGACAGTAGACAAGACATAGCAGGTTGACTGTTTCTTTCTCTAAATGGCCCATTTTCTCTTTTTCCTTCACAGATCAACGGCACCACACCATTAAGAATCACGAGGTAGAGCCCAGCGCCAAAACCAAAAGGGGCTACTCCGCCAACTCCCTCTCCCTCTGTCCCACACATGTTCATTCATCAAGTCTGCTGACGATGGCTCTGGAGCACAAGTCCATGTGTTCCATCACAGGCTCATTCATCCCTGGAAAAGACTCTAAGGTGTGTTTGTCATTGGGCTCTCTCTCTCCTTCTCCTTTACCACCCCTCTCCCTTAACCCCCCTATCCCCAAATCGGATTTATTGATGAACTTAAATGACATTGTACACAGGGGACAATTGCTGTGTCAATACACTAGTGTGTCTGCATGTTTAAGCATCTAAATATAACGTGTAACACTTAATAAACAATATGGCAATGAGGTTATAATTAAAGTCATACAATTTGTTAAACGATATGAGCAAAATGCTGTATATTATGAAACACATAAGTGACTTATAAATATTCTGTCATTTTATGGCATATTTAAATGGAAATTTTATAGTACAAATTCTCTGACCTTTGTGGAAATGATGTCAAGATTCATTATTAAAATCATATGCTAACAGCTCAGTAAAAAGAATTTTGACAGTTGCAGTGAACCATAGTAAAGTCTGATATCTCACAGGTGCATAGGCGTGACTGACCTGAAAATGTCTCTAGATAACCATACTGTGCAAGTGCTAAAGTTAACATGAATGAATACGTGTTCAACAACTGACAGTTCTGCTCTCACACTTCTGTCCACCCATCACCATTACAATTAGTGAGACTCATTTACCTCCTCTTTCTCCAATAACCCCAAAATTAGACACAACCACAGTGAAGTCATTAGTCCCCTTTTACTACTGCCATGTCATGTATTAACAGCCCAATTATGTCTCATTTGTACAACAAACACATGGTATGCTGAGTTCCACACATTTAACCACAATAAAGCAACGACAGCAACTGAAGCCAGCCATGACCTCTAAATTACACATCAATAACTGGGCTTCCACACTGAAGGGGAGAACAAGTTAATCGTGTTAACTTTGATGCAGCAGTACTCCACATATGTATGTATAAAAGACATTTGTCAAGGCATATTTGTAAAAACATGAATCAATCATAGCCAAAGAAAAGGGGTTTTTGACTGGGTTGTCATCTCAGATTTACTCTTACTGTCATAACTTTTCTCAAACCAACAATTGCAACCAACCAAAACTATGTGGATAATAGTCATTCCTTTAGAACCCAGTGATCTGCACTACTAATGTTGTCATATAACTGACTAACCATCTTAAAATAGTGTTTGTTAAAAAGTTAAGTGCTGCCAGGAAACAAAGGCTGCTACATGCTAAGCTCCCATATATACATTTAATCAACCCCAACTCATCTGCTAGTAATTGTTATAAATAAAGGCTATAAATAAATAATGCAGATGCTTCATAACAGTACATAACTTATTGTGAATCATTCATCAATCATTGTGAATAACTGTTTGCCAGAAATGTGTAACTTGGTGGTCAGATTTTATTTGGCTTCAGTTTATTTTTTGCTAAAAGCTATACTACAGGTTATAGAAAAACTAGCAATAATTAATAGGAAGAGGACAATTGTGTTGTAACAATGGTTGTAGATGCTGTTAACTGTTACATCAGAATATACAGCAACATTCCCAAACAGAAAATTGAACAAAAAAACATATCTAACCTTTGTTTTTTTTGTCCACCTGTATGTATGTCAACAGCAAACATCTGTGATAGGTCTATTGTTTCGTTATCCTTATACTAACGAGCAACAGCATGTACACAAAAACACTGCTCCTCCTGCATTCCTATGTCTTCTACATGGCTCATTAACTGATAGGTTAGTGCCTGGAACGTGTTAGCTTTAACCTCATTCTTTTTTTTTTTTTTGCATCGTTACACAGGGCTTAATTAACATACTGTGTAAGTGGTATTCAAGTGCACATTTAAGACTCTTTTGCAGTTTTCATTTTTAAATAAGCCAGCTGGAGACATTTAACTTGCTTCTACATTTTAAAGTCTCTTTGTTTAATCATTACTTTTACTTATTCCAGTATACCAGTAATTGTTAGTTTTTAGCCACACAATGGGGGTTAAAATGCTTTAGATGCAAGCGAAAGTGAATAGGGACTCATGTCAAGGGCAGCAGTGGCTCAGTGGTATAGCAGGGTTGTCTAATAACCGGAAGGTTGGTGGTTCAATCCCAACTCCTCCCTAGTGACCGTTGTGTGTCCTTGGGCAAGGCTCTTTACCCTCCAGTGTAGGCTGCCTTAAGCAATTTCCCCATTGCAGGAACCTAATAAAGGTTTCTTAATTTAATTCTTAATGTTGAATGATGCAGTTCCTTAAACACGTCATTGTCTACATGCCTCAGCTTCAGGTAACTTCTCTCACATTATCTCTATCTTATTATTTCTACCTTGACTTCCAATAGAACACTCAGACTAAGCAAAGCCAGAAAAGAAACATAATTCCATCAAATTATATAACACCGCCAGAAAATATATGGAGTAAAAATAATAATGTTGTAAGCACTGACCCATTTTTTTAAAGAATAAGACAGCAGGCATTTCAATCTGTGAAATGTGTAGAAGAATGGAAGAAGAATTTTTACCTTGCGGGACAGTGGAGACAGAATTTAGCAGATTTGTCACAATTGTATGACCTCAATATCATGAATGAATTTGAACTGAACTTTTCAGGGCCATTTTAACTTTAGTAAAACATTTGAGATGCTTTTGGGGAAAGGGAGTGATACATAATGCTGATGTGTTGGAGAGCAGATATAACTGAGCATAGAGGAACAGGAAAGGTATTGTGGGATTTCGAGGATGGGGATTGCACAAGAATTTGTTGTAATGGTTGTATTTGGTCAATAGACAAAGGGTTAGGTTCATGCATACTGGTTATCTCATTATTTCTATTTAAGGCCAAACAGAGCAGGTGCTATTCTATTGAACTAACTCATTAGCGCAGTTCAGTTTAAAGTTTATTAAACCTGCCTACCGGTATACATCTGGAATACAAGCCAATCCAGCCCAGTGGGAAAACTCATGACCAATCCACCCTTGTGTAATCCTCATGATTTCCCTGATGAAGTGCATTAGGGCTACTATATGTACAACGTGACAAGCAGCTAAAACAACTAATTTGAGATACAAATTAAATTCACCAACTCATTGTATCTGAGTGTCTTCCTCTGCAGCTTTGAATGCAAATAAGGGGGTTATGGGAGGTAAAGCCTTGTAAGTTGAAGTGTCTGATAGCAGCCAATAATAATAATAATGCATTGGTCTTATATTGCGCTTTTCTGCACTCAAAGCGCTTACATTGAGATGCATTATTCTTTCACACCACATTCACACAGTGGCAGTGGTAAGCTACCAGTGGTAGCCACAGCTCCCCAGGGGGAAACTGACGCCTACAGCCTCTCCGACCACCGCCGATTCATTCATACGCATTCATACACCAGTGAGTGCACTGGAGGCAATGCGGGTAAAGTGCCTTGCCCAAGGACACACAACAATGACTAGGGAGGAGCTGGGGTTGAACCGCCGACCTTCCGGTTATTGGACAACCCTGCTCACCACTGAGCCACTGCTGCCCACAGCCAAGGCATTTTCTCCAAAATTCTCAATAGCTGCAAAATAATCTCTCCTCAGTACACTCAGTTGTCAAAAACCATACAAAGATAGGCACAGATACACCTCTGGGTTTTAGAATGAATCAAGCTCCTGTGGATCTGTCAATCCAGATTCTGTCCTGTGGCACATCGGAGTCTCCTCCTGATGCCAGTGATGCCATGAGGAAGTAGAATTCGGGTATCCTGCCATTGTGTTTGATGTCACAATATTTGACTACCAGTCCATTTAATTAAGGTTATAGCTCGAAGAAAATATATGTATTGTATGTATGTATTCTGAAAGCATATATTCTCCTTCTCCCCTTTTGTTAAAAACGTCGAACATCACAATACATTCCACTTAATATGGCACAAACACAGCCGGCTACTAACCCTGTGTGATAATCTTCCATGTTTACACAGCCATAAAGGGGAAAAGGAAGGTCAGTGGACAAAGGTTTCGGTTTTTGTCCTGCTGAATTCACCTTTCACAGTCTTGTTTGTATAATCCTTTAGAGAGACAACATTTCAAGCCGGCTCTGTGTATTGAAGTCTCTCACCAAGATACTTTGAAATCAACATAGGAGGGCGGACGGATAATCTTTTATTTATGACCTTTTCACGGTGGGGCGTCTTTTCTTAATCACTGTCAATCCAACCTTTTAGAGTTAGAGAAATCCCTTTGTATCTGATTTTCTCCATCTTATTGTTCAGTGGTGTTTGTTAGAGAGGGGTGTGTGTATAGAGGGTAGTCCCCTCAGGTGCAAATAACTGACGTCTCACCATCATAACAAGAATTGTTGTCAGTTTTTCAACTGTGTGTCTATAAAAAATCTACAAGGTTTCATACGTGGATCTAAACAAATGAGTCGAGAGCACATCACTGGCTTATGAGCAGCTCTCTGCCAGTGGACCATATCCTTCTCCAGCATTCTGGGTGCACTCCAGCTCCCATAAGCCCTTGATCAGCTATCTTGAACCCTGATTTTTCTGATATGATTGCACTGTGTGCAAATTTTCGAATAAGCCACTGTTTCATCAACATATTTATTCACTCACCTGCACTTATGCCGTGTGTAGCTTCTCTCAGTGTGCATATTTCTTTGTGTAGTTGTACGATTTAGTGTTTTGTCACTGTCGGGTAGTCACTGTGAATTTGTTGGCCAGTTATGCTCTTACATGAATTATCTTGGTGGAAGAACAATTTTATCATTTTCTGTGATTTCCTGAGAATCTTCACTTTTTTTAGCATCACAATTTTTTGCAGTTGTCTGCTCTCCCTTTCTAAAGGCTTGTCATGGCTTTGCAACCTGACAGCATGCTCTCACTGAGGTCTCATAGGGCTTCACTCTGTGATGACCATCCTGTAAAACAAAGATTCCCATGTAAAGCTGCCTCACTTTATCACCCAGGCCATGTTTGTCAGTGTTTTCCTCAGCTCTGTCCTCCCTGGTGACCAAGGTATGACATGTGTCAGTGGTGCGTGTTAGTCTTGGGGGATGGAATAGAATAAAGGGCAGGGTTTGCCTCTCTTGTATCAGAAGTCAATGATTCACTGGGGTGGGAAGGACATTCTGCAACAGTCAACAATTCCTTTAGAGTTCTGTCTTCTTATTCTTAAAACTGTTCTTTTTATGATTTACTACCCTGCACAAAATTTCTACTTCATACCATACAATTCCTAAAGTATTTACAATGTATGATAAACTGGTTCCAAATTATTTAAATTTGGTTCTCTTTATCAGCACAAATGCCATTACGTTTTTTTAAGATTAACACAGCAAAATGAATAATTTGTACATGTGGATATCCCTCTTGCAACACACACATCAATGCAACACACTGCTGCTAAGAGTATAACACACACTGCAGTGTGCGGTGTGGTTTTGGTCTTCAGAGGGTGTACTAATGGTGGATATGCAGGAATACCATAGAACAGGTAAGTGTCAGTATACCGTAATACATGCTGTTAGAGGTACCAATATTGTGCCCAGGTTTTCGGTCTCTGTAGGGAAACTGATCGCAGGTCTACTCGTCTGGTGTTGAAACATAATGCCTATAATAGGCAACATAGGAGGGCAATCTGATCTAAATCACATTTTATATCTCACCATGTCTCCAGGAGATTTAGTCCATAGTTTTTACTATCAGTGGTCTTTTGCTGGCTTACAAAAGTAAGTGGCAATTACAATTTAATTTCACACTATTTATTATTATTGACCCGCTTCTATAAAATTGCTCATAAATGATCTTTCTCAGCATTTGTCTATTTTGTTACAGAGTTTTTAGCCACATAAGGTGGACATTTCACTCCACAAAATGGAAGGAATTGATAAACACCTCTTTGTACTTGTTTTAACATTTAAAACACAAGTAATATGACACTATTTTTAATTTTATAATTGTATTTCTTAAACTAAAACTGCATCTGAAAAAAGGACAAGAAAATCTAACTGTTGCTTCCATTGCAAACCATGACTCCAACCCTTAATCTGTATAATATGGAGTGCTAGTGAACTGTGGATCCATTGTTATGGTATCTTCTAATGGCAGTAACTATTAGGCTGCACGTATCTAACCAGCCTTATGATCTGTGTTATCCAGTTATGAGCTGACAAAGCCTGTTAGGA
The DNA here is from genome assembly GCF_900634625.1 of Parambassis ranga. NCBI lineage: Eukaryota > Metazoa > Chordata > Actinopteri > Ambassidae > Parambassis > Parambassis ranga. Next base: position 9,932,063 of record NC_041022.1, on the reverse strand, counting down.
ATGTATATCTGGAAACAATGGACAGGGTTGAGATCAGGTGAATGTGAAGAGAAATGAATGCCAGCCAACACTTATTGGTCTTTAAGGAGTTCTTCACTGACGTACACAGCATGTGTTAATCCAAACCAGATGCTGTAGCTCGCCTGTAAAGAATGGTCTTTGATTTAGTTAAACAAAAAAAAAAAACATATATATCCCACCATGTGTCATTTCCATTTTCTTTGTCTCCTCCTTTGTTTTTTTTTTGTTTTTAGTAAAGAGAACTTTCTCCATTGTTATTTGTGAAATGCTGATAAGTCTAAGCCTAGACAAGTGCTTTCCATTGTTTCCGTTCCTGAGAAGTGCTTTACACACATCCTCTGAGACCTCCCCTCTTTTGACAAGATGTTTGCTGATTGGAGTGTTGTGTTTTTTTTATTCAACACATTCATGTGATGAAGTTGATGTTCTGTCTCTTAGTTAACTTAGCGTGATGGACTGTGACCAGTTTAGTCTGATGAATAGATTCAATTGATGCAGTTTTTACAAAGTGTTTTAGAAGTGCCATGTCCCTTTAGGTTCCTTCATTCTTACCATGATTCATCACTGAAAAACCTCCCATTTGCTCAGAATAACAATTTTACTTCTACTTGTTTTCTGTCCCCATTCTTTTTTTCTCCTTTTTACTGTTGAAAGAATGCAGCCAAAACATGGCAGCACTTTAGATGTGTCAGTAGCCTAATAACATATACTGATCTAAATGCAGCAGCAGCAGCTGAAACCTTTGCTGTGTGTCTGGCAGTCTGCTGTGGAACAAACAAAAATGTGTGCCTGCTCTGAATATGACAGTATCAATAAACACTCACACTCAGCTGACCATTGTATATGTATCCCTGTGACTTTAAACTTTCAGTCACTGACTCTTAACATAAAAATATCCAGTACGAGAACAATAAAAACCCAACATGTTATCAATGTCATCTCTTTCTATGTGGCCTTATATGCTGTAATTTAGGCAGATAGAAGCATCAAATGTAGACTCAGTGGAAAAGAATAGGAAGGAAACAACAGAGAATGTCTTTGAGTGCAAGGGGGCAATCTTTGTTTAAGCAAAAAGAGAACACACACACGTCATACATCATACAGCTTGCTTTTTGGCACAGAATAATGTGTATTTGAAACGAGCCAGCTTGTTTTTATGCTTTAGCTCTTGTACCCAGGAGAGATTTCGTGCTGTGACTTTCTTTATATTATAGCTGTTTGAAATGAATGTTTTATTTTTCATTAAAAAAGTTACATAATAATGATTGACACAGTCAAAACATGAATGTAGCTGCCAGGAGAGTGTGAAAAACAAAGTGAAAATCCAGCAGAAAGTGGTTCCAAAGCTCAAATATGTTGAATCATTTTGCTCATTTTTAGAGGATGTTATCTATGTGGGTGTGCGTGTCTGTGAAAATGTGGAGATTCTATTTGTGTTTTTTCTGTGTTAATGTAGCAGCCAGTTATGCAGCACTCAGCTGTCTCCCCTGAGGGGTTTAAAGTGTCATAATCACAACCCCGTGCTCCATTGACTGGCCTTGAGGATGTTAAAAAATGAGTGCTCATGGCGATGGAGGTGACATGGAACTTTAAGAATGATGGGGAAACTTTGATAAGTCTTCAACAGGGACATGAAGTGTCAGGAAGACAGATACCTCAAGTGAAGTGGGGGACCTTTCATTAATGTAACACAATCCTTCTACCATCTGTTTCAGCTGACATCAAGAGGGTTCACCTACCCTGTGGCATTGCTTACCATTGACTCTCACGGGACTCAGCAGGTGATTAGCCGTACACATTTCTATCAATACAATCTTACATAATAAGGTCTTTTGAAGAGAAATAATACATAGTATGCAACATGTACATTTCTGAAGTGCCATTTTGACTCTCTTCACAAAATCACATGGTATGTGTCCTCTTAGGTGTAACTGTGTCAGTCAGCTGTTTAATGTAAGGAAAAGTTCATAATCACTGTGGCCATCCCTACACATCTGTGCTAAAGCTGAGGCTATCCACAAAAATAAACAAAAAATAATGAAAGCTTGTAGTATGTCTGAATGCATAGTTTATGGGCAGACCTGTTTTTCTTGCACAATCCAACATTTTTATGATGGTGTGCAAGAACTGTGCAAGAATCCCACCACATGAACACATCTATAAAATCCAACTACAAGTGGAATACAACCAAGAAGTACATTGTTATTCCAACAACCATTGTCTGCTCTCTCACCAGTTCTTCACTTTATAGGCCACCTCCTATCCTTCTATACTCTTCTTTTGTATCTGGGTATCTAACAAAAAAAATCTGGCCAGCACCCCTACTTGAGCATGATTGTGTTCTACCTTGCTGCTCCAACTATCAGTATTCAAGGCACAGGGTGGAGACATGTTTTCCAACTAAAGCAACTGCAGCAGTAAAAGAAAAAAAAAGCTTTAGAGCTCACTGGTGAAGGCCAGAAGGGGAGCTAATTTTTCATAATCAGTGACAGTTGCACTTATGTCAGAGCTTAAGTAATCATTGAGCACAAGCACAACTGTCTTAGGAGGCGTCAGTCTGAGTGACAAGGGTCTGAAGGGAAAAGGATGGAGTGGGTAGGCAAAGGCAGTAACACGTGTGACAGGCCGAAAAAAGGGAATCCAGGGCCAAAATGCAGAACTTCTAATGAGGGGAGCTAATTAAAATTGAGAGGAAATCTCAACATGAAACCTTATTCTGAGGGTGTTCTAAGGGTTGGTGCTTGAGAAAATCAGCTTCTCCTTGCGCCGCCTCTTTATTGTTCTTTCAGTGGGGGTCAGTTAAATCTGTGATCATGCATGGTTGAACGAGATGTTAAGCATGCACCTACAGCTGTCAGGGATGTAGTGTTCAATCTGATAGGTGTGCAGTGAACAAACAATGATGGGCAGATAAAACAATGTGTAGAGGTAACAGATTACTACAAAGTCAGTTCTTTTTAGACCTTCTCATTTTAGTGAAATATTTTTTAACTGTTACTATTGCGGAACACACTCTGTACCCTGACATTTGTCTGAACATTTTAGGTCAGCCAACCATTTGGGCTGGCTCGTGAAGTTATGAACATATGACAACAGCACGTCACATAGCAGCACCTTATGTAACTGCACACTTCGTAAAAAACTTATTATAGAATGTTTTATTTTCCCTTCCCACTGACTCATTACATACATGGATACACACGCACACACAGTTTGATAGGATGCAATAGGCTGAACATGTGGGGCAGCATACAGTGCATGATGTGCAGTGAACACTGTGCACTACTTGTTCTGCTCACCAGACAAGACAATAGAAAACATTTGGTGACTGGGCAATTTGCTAGCAGCTACATTCCACTGAATCATTTCAGCATGCTTAATTAACCCAATAAACCTTTAAATAGTTTGTGTACACTGTACACCGAAGTGCATTCAAAGTTGCCATTATTGTCAGCGCATGAACGCACTTAAGCAGCAGAGTAACTGCAGTAGAATGTGATTTGAGACACAGACACAGTGTTGTATTTCTGGGTTCAATTGATGTCCACACTGTTATACTGTTCATTAGGGATCTGACTTTTAGGAAAACCTCGGCAGCTGTGGTGGTTCTGTAGGTGTTTTTGCGTAGTTTAAGTATAAGCCATAAAGATTGACACTATTTCCTTACTTATTTTTTGTGATTGTCTGTTACTCCGGTTGCTGTTTATTGTTTCCTCTAAGGTAGCCAACAAAGCCAGAAATTTAGATTTAAACTTGTTAAATGTGTTTAGTGTTATGAATTTATGTTTTAAGATTAACCTTTTTTTGACTGATCCTTTTCCCTGTTTCTAATAGCTAATATTAATCAGTAGTTTTTATGCCAAATCCAGAAGCAAGTAAAAACCAAGCTTACTGTGGGGGGAAGTTAAAACACAGCAGATGAAAACAAAACAGCTCATGGCGTTAGGGGACTCAAACCACAGACTCCTGAGCAAAAGACCACACCGTTGCATGACCCTTCCTACCCAGCTCTCTACTCAGACTTTACACAGATATTGGTCCCATGTTCAGATGACGCTGGGCAATACAACTAAATGTTCCACTAACTTAAGTGGAGCATAATGTCAAATGTTTGGCCATATGTCCTTGTGTTCCATTAGCAGAAACATAACCATGTGTTTTACCTGGCAGGTGTACCAAATGTGGTGTTATGTTGTGAGGACGTGTTGCAAACAAATTGCTAACAATGAAGCTCCTGTAGTACCAAAATAGTACCAAAATAATGTGTACTATATGTCCCAGTCATTATACAGTAGGTCTGATTCAGTATGCCCGAAGTACCACTGTATTGTGTAATATTTATGTGGTAAGCCCACAGGTTTTTGTGGATAATTTGACACACTAGGAAGCAGGAGCTATGTCCCAAGCTACTAGAAGACATACAGAACAAGATTGGAGAATGGCATTTTGTTGCAGGTGAAATGAAAGAAATCACTGGCGGCAAATATTTTCTTCAAGTAATACAAAAGGTGCAGTGTTGTGACAGTGTCCTGATCCAAATTTATATTCTGCTGTGTTTGGTCTTGCAATGCAAATGAAAATGAAATGCACACTGTATGAGTATGAAAAATGATTTGGTCACATCAGTGATTGACCCTGTTCTGGTTGGAAAAATCTGCTGAGCTCAGAGAGTAACACATCCTGTCAAAAGAAAATATCAGTGTACAAAAAACTTTACTCATTTGTACATCATAGATCGTCCCTGTTTAAATTAACAAACAGCACTGCTGGCAGGTCATATGAGTTGATGGTGGTTAGGCTTAATTTATTCCATGATTATTCCCTAATTATGACAGTTTCAGGAGTTAGATGTTTTCATTAAAGTCAGTATCATATCAATTATTTAAGCTAATATTTATTTAAAGACATCAGGATTAGGTAAAATAGCTTGTGAAAAATAATGGCCATCTGTGTGTTATTAGATAAAAACACAGAAGACCAATTGTTGGTTTTTACCAAACTTTTATGATAATTGTCGAGACGTTTGGCTCCAACCTTGGATTGCCAGAAAAAAAGTCATTAGCTACTTCTAGAATTAGCCACTTCTATCTTCTATCCTACTTCTATCCACTATATGGGGAGTTTAATATAGGTCAGGAAAACACTTTTGGTGTCAATGGCGCTGTTTTGTTTTCACTTTACATGTTGTCGCTGGTGTCCATCTAAGTACAATTTAGGCATCCTGTTATGCAGATGATTTACAAATCTATCTCCCTGTGACCCCAAAGAAGGCTGATACACTTAAACCCTTGACTTGTGTCTTGCTGAAACCAAACAGTGGTTGGCCCACAACTTCTTCAGTTGCCATCCGCAACCCTAACAGACCGTTAAGATCTTTAAATCAACTACTGCTCGAAGTCCCAAAAACCAGGTACAACCACTAGGGTGATCGGGCCTTCTCTGTCATTGGCCCCAGACTGTGGAACACACTACCCCACCAACAGACGCACCATCATGGACCTGGATCTTTTTAAATCCAGGCTCATACTTATACAGACTGGCTTTTAACACCTTAACACACTTATTGTATTTTCTTGTATCTCTATTGTTTTGTTCTGTTTTATTTTGATTCCATTGGAAAGCACTTTTGTGTTGTAAAGGGCTCTACAAATAAATATTGATTGATTGATTGATTGATTGATTGATTGATTGATTGATTGAGAGCAGTTACTATTACTGTTACTGCTGCCCTGGCATAAAAACATGCCATAATGTTTAATTACTTCCATTATAACATATTTGCATGATCTTCTTCATCAGTGTTTCACTTTTCACAGAACTTGGGACTACAATTCCATATATGATCTGCAACAAGGTGAGAGTGAATGTTGGTAGCAGTTATGAAAGACCCTGAAACTTTAACTAGAAATTGAAAGTTGTAGTAAAAAGGAAATGAATGGGGCTGGACACAATTTTCTTTGCCCATTTGATATCTGGCCAATCATATAGTAAATGGGCTGATGGGATGGGTATTTTATTATGTTCACAGCAATCTGCACCAGACGAGTAATTTCAGGTTTCAGTTGTTCAGACGACAAATTACCATACTATGCTGTCATTTTGTATCTCACAATGCTCTTGAGGTCTGGGTTATAAAATCAGGACATAAACTTCACCTTAACGCTCGTGTCACTGTGAAATAATGTATCTGAGGTTGCAGGATGGAGCAGACCTTCAACATGACTCTCTAAACGAGTGCATTATCAATATATGCTCCCAAGGACAGACCCAGGTGATAGCATTATGAGTCATCCTGCCTGTGATCAATTACACAGATCACACAATCACTTCTGCTTTTTCACTTTTAAAATCAGGCCTTGTATTTATCAAATCTCAAGAATTTGCTGCAGATTACTTAGGTATGTATCTACTTAGAGGGATATTTGTTTAGATCTACCAAGAACTGAAACAAGTGTAATGCAGGGATCGCTGCTTTTACTTCCTCTTCTTCATTCATTCAAAGAAAAAGAAAAAAGAAAATTCTGCCTGCTTCAGTTTGGCAGATCTTCTTCTTCTTCGTTTTTAATAATGCCAATGGATTAATCTGTTGTTCATTCAACTTTAATTTAGGCAAATGCATGTTTCTCTGCATTTTGACTTTTGGGCCCTATATTTCAGACCTTTGCATGATTTACATTAAAATGTAAATTGTGTTTGACACTGGCACTTATTGTAAATCATATTCCACACTACAGAGCAAATCCTTGTTCTTGATTGGCAGTCCTCTTCGAGCAATCATAAAATTAACCATGATCACTTGAAAGGTACTCTTACAGATTGCTCATGTGTTTTTCATGTGTGTGCATTATGTGACCATATAATTAACTTAAATGTAGTACTACTCATCCTTACTCATACTGCGAATTTGGAGTCAAATCGGAATAATGAGCATGTAAGCTTTACTTCAGTATGTTAACTCTGCTCTTGCCCGTTGGATGATTTGTGTTGCTATGTGGAGCCATATCCGCTTTACTGCTGTGAAACAGCTGCTTTTTTTGCTGATCCAATCAAACACAATTAGTATCTCCCAACATAAACACTGTTTTTTTTCTTCTCACTCTCTTATGCACACATTCGTACAATCGCATGATTCCTCCCTCCCTCCCGCCTCCTCCTTCCTATTAACACTACTTGCCCATAGGGAGATGGCAAAGTTAAGTGAGCTCTCCATCTGTTAAATTAAAGAGTGTCAAAACTTTTAGCTACTGAGTGATCCAGAGACATAATCCCATGTCTCCTTGGGTAATGAATTGTACTCATGCTAATTATTTTGCACATGGCCAGCAGTAGCAATGAGAATGTTCTAATCAAATAGACTGGTGGTTTTGTCATGTCTTTTGGTTACTCTCCTGTCTTTGTGCCAGGCTGGAAGGGCCTCAGTTCAAACCACTGCTGCACACAACAGGACATAGAGTACAGAGGGACTTTCAGCATTAGCAAGGGAGGTGTAGACATATGACAATGGCCCACAGATATACAGTCATGGAAAAAATCATTTGAACCCCTGCTGATTTAACTTTGCCCCATAATGGTACTTTTATTGGAACAGTGAGAGACAGAATAAAAAAAAGTCCTGAAAAAGACATTTCAAAATAGTTATACATGAATTCACATTTTCATGAATGAAATAAGTATTTGATCTCCTTTTTATCAGCAAGACTTCTGGCTCCCAGGTGTATTTTATACAGGTAAGGAGCTGACAGTGGGAGCACTCTCAGCTGGCCTGCAAGACCATCACCAAGCATGACCTTTACACTAATATAACATATGGTCAGTTTGGCCAATGTCTTCTGATCACTGGACTGATACAGCCACAAACATCAGAGTAAGGATGCAGGTTGGGAATAGTGGAGGCCTATAAACAAGGCAGACTTCAATTCAGTAGTCGTGAGGTTCACGTCTCTCTGAGACTGAGCTGACTTATTTTCACCCAGTTTCGCTTACGCCTGTATTAACCTTTGTATTTAATCACGGCTTAATTTGGCATAAATAAAACAAATGGTTAAGGTTAAAGATTATTTTAAAACCAACAAACTTTCAACATTACACACATTTTACAGGGAAAGGTGATACTTACTAGTCAACAATAGCCAATAGATTTGTTCCTTCATCCAACAATAATGTGAATTTAATGGATACTTGTATAGGCACATGCAGGATCTTTTGCTCACTCAAGCATTTCCATCCTCTGTGCCCTCCCTTCCTGCTCACAACATGTTTTGTCACTTCTGCCTCATTCTTCAGTCCCAGAAGTTAAAGCTTGCATTTTGCTTTTGTTGAGGTTAACATTATCACCTATGGAATTGGTATCTGCAATAACAAATAGGTGATTATCACTTATCTGTTCTGAAATTTCACATTGGTACATCTCTTCCAGGAAGACAAACAGATGCTCAAGAACAGCATCTCCTGAACCAATATTTACACCGTATGCATAGGTGCTATCAGTCAGCACGATAGTCGATAGAGTGATAGGATGAGAGAGTGAGAGTGACACAGAGAAGGAGAAAGTGTTCAAGGGTGAGTGGAGCAGAGGGTTTCTGTGATGCTAAACACAGGCTATAATAGAGGCCAAGGATTAGATGGCAAACTTTATACCCCTGCACACACACACACACAAATGCACACACACTGCATTCCATCAGGGCTTTATCTGGCCTTTTATTTGCCTTTATCGAGCATGGCGGAGGCAGCCCGCTCAGCGCTAACAATGTCGGGCTAAAGTCATTTCACACAACACTACTTGGTCATGTAAGCTGACAACTTTTATATTCCCTTATGTCCTTGGCTGGCTCTGTCGTTTGGGCTTATCAAGAGCGAGAAGAGCCGCAACCAGTTGGTTTTCAGCACCAAGACGTGCCACAGAGTGGGGTAAATTGTGCTAATTTCAAGCCTGGAGGAACGATTACTAGGAGGTGAGCATAACTCGCAGTGGCAGACAAAACTGCTTAGAAAGAAGCATCACACACACTGCTCGTGGCTCTGCTACATGCTGCACTGGGTTTATATGTTCAATACTGGGCGTTGGTGTGCATCAACGCTTTCACATGCAATTTACTCTCTCGTTGACGAAAATGGCGTGCACGTGCGTGTACATGTGCTGCGGTGCTTTTGGGAGTAGGGGCATAAAGGGTTTCATATGCACAGTCTTTTAATTAACCTCATGCCCTGTTACTATCCACACTGCCAGGACACTGCTGACCTTACACCGATTTATGCTGCAATAAAAGTGACAAGGTTATGGAAATACAGGCTGATGTAGGATGTGACAGAGAGGTTGCTGGACCAACCTTTAACAGGCTGACAGAGGCCATTATCCTTGATGTCGGATGAAGAGGTGTAAGATGGAAATGTCCCTTGCATTTCACGCTGCACTGCTTGCCTAACGCTGGGACCGTGCCTTGGGAGATATGCTAATGGTGGACAGTTAAATGTGTTTTGTTGACTCACAAAAAAAGCCTTAGTCATGTGCTAATTGTGGAACATTTTAAATAGTCCAAAAAAAATCTACTAATTACTTAAAAAAGCTGTTAGAAATTCACCAAAATATTTAGTCTTCCATAACCAGAGGAGCTGGATGATCACACCAGTTGGTAAAATATCTTCATTACTGGTTTCTATATGCAGAGACATGCTGACTGTCTTATTATAAAATTCCCATTTTTGTATTTGTTCTCCTTTTTTTTGCCAACATTGTCTCTATTGTCTACGGCTGCTATAAACTATTAAGCTTACAGTATTAGATTTTGTCAGTGAGTCATCCCTGCACCTTTTTCCTCTGTCCTTGTTTTACTTCATCATCATTATTTAATTCTGAATCTGAAATGACATAGGGAATATGAATCACTTAATATGGGACCTGCTACAACTGTCTTCAAACCACCATGTTTATCAATTAAAAGTGAGAGCACAATAATGCAACTCAGTTTTTGATTGTTTGTAGCTTAATTGATGCCCCCCCCCCAGCATTTCCTCTCTGTGTATTACTAAATCAATTAAAACATGTGATATGGGTCCATTCAGCAGCATATAATTATCTTGTCATTCCAGTTAATTAGCATCCTATAAGGAATCGCGGCCCACAAGGTAACTGCCCATCAAACAGCAGGGCGGATGACTATATAATCAGATGACTTGAGGGAAGCGCACTGGGGTCAAAAGGTAGGTCTCTCTCCCACTGTAAACCTAGAGGTCATGCAACTCTGAAGCATACATATTAATATAATATCCGGTGTTAGTCATGGCATAGCATACTCTGCATGGGCATAGGTTGACATATGAAGCAGACCTACTCCATAGGGCATAAACTAATAATGGAGACTAAAATTATAAAGTCGTCTCCAATCCATTCATATCAGTGAGGCTGGAGCTTTGACTGCCTCTGAGGCCCTGACTAAGGCCCTGTCCACACAGAGATGAAAACGGTCGTATCTGCAAAAGAAATGACTTTGTCTCCGTGTGGGCGGGGCCTAAGGACTGTAACTAAACACTGGTCAATCTGACAGTACAGCTACAGTAGTTTGCCGATTGCCATGCCAGTTATATAAAATAACCATCTAAGTTCATTGGTACTGGTTGCACTTCCAGAAAACAATGAGGTCTGTGTAGGGGAGAACATTGGGCGTACAACAAGGAAACCATATGTCAGTCATAGGTTTCGGGCATCGTTGTTAGGCGTCTTGGTAACCACAATTATAGCTCCTGCCCTTTTAACATCACCATAATTCTGGCTAAAATAATCATTGATGTATATTCCTGCTGTTAAAGGAATTTCTTTTAAACCTATTTGAATACTATTTCCATTGAAACTGATAAGATGCACTCACTGACCTGATGCTTAATCATGGTTCTGTTCACAGTCGGTGTCATCACCTTTTGTGCATCTATTGGCAAAGTATCTGCAAAGATGACAGAAAGTTAGTCCACTGCATAGGGAATATAAGCATTTTCCTTGTTCTGAATATTCAGAACAACGTCTTATGTATGTACAGTGACAAAGTCTGTGAGCTGATACAGCAAATACACAATATATAATATGAAAATCCCAAACAAACCCCGATCTCCCAGCCAGAAGAACAGACTGCCAAAACTAAGACAACAAAGCAAAAGCATTTCTTGGATCACACACATACACATATAATCAGCATTTTTTTAGCATAAATTGTTAAGTCATTCTTTAGTCATCCATTAGTTTGAACAACTTGATGTTTTTCTGGTCAGCTTTGTCAAAAGTTTCCTAGATTCAGCCAGCTAATCTTTCAGTTCCTCCACTTGCAAGCAGCAGCAAGTTAACCATTTTTTTTTCACTCCTTTTTTTCTCTCCTATTGCATCGTGTAGGTGCTCTGTGGGATTAGGGTCAGAGTCCTGGAGAACCAATCAAAGGGATTTTGTCCTGCACAAATATTCTCTCAACAGGTATGCTTTGGATCATTATCCGACTGCAAGATTCACTTCTGTAGCATGGATAAGTTTGCATCATGATTGCATCAATAAACCACAAAGAAAAACAGGCCCGTCTAGCTCAATGTACTCAGTGTACTCTGGTTGGTATTCCCTCCCTGGCTTTCTTAACTTCAAGGAACTTTAAGTTTGGACTTCAAAAACAACATACAGTAAGCCTCCAGAACCTGTTGTACATCTATGCATTAACTTTTTTTTAAATTTATTTTATCTAAGACGACTTGCTCTATAATCCAATCATACTACTACATCCAAATTTATAAAATCACAGACCATCAAATGCACATAGACAACCCTAATAGAGTCATCACCAGTGCACAGCCTTACATCGAGGCTGGGGTGTATCTTTAAATTTGACACCCACGGTACTTTTATCACAGTATAAATTCGAAGTTTTAGCAGAAATATGTGTCTGTGCAAGCTGACAGACAAGAAATGTGAGAAAACGCTTGTACTGCCAGTAGACAAATCAGGAGACTGCTGCTTCTGAAACTATTTTTGGCCATGGGATGCTTTTGATTTGTACTTTACTTTAATGTCACCTGGTCTCTCCTGACACAAGAATTATTACTGGTTGCCTATTTTATGCCATAATTCCTCTGTAATTTACTTTGCTACAACTACACAGTCTGTAGTCCAAAAATCCCTTCGACATGATGACCTGCATCACCCTGTCAAATTTGCCATGACTGGCTTGCAGCAGATTATTCTTACATAGAACACACCAGGGAGATGCAATATAATATCCTCTGTAAGGGCCTTGAGCCATCCATTAACTCACTTTTCTTTACACAAATCATTTTATCTAACATTTGTCAAAATTGATGAGTTATCTGTACACATACTTGGAGTTTTTTTTTAACAAATAATACTAATAACAACAAGAAAACTCTTAACTTCCACAGGCTTTTCATTATAAAATCATTGCTGGTTTGCATCTTCACTCTGCAGACATGTTTTGTTTATTAATTTTTCTTCGCCTTGTCCTGCTATGTGAAGGGCTTCTGGCAGTGTTCATTGATCTGCTGCACGTTGTGTCTGAAATGTTGTTTTGGAGATTGGGCAGGATGAAGCAGCTTATGTAAGCAACAGCTGAAGTCATGAGGGGAAGGAGAGATTTAGCTATACGTGTATGTTAGAACCGAGTGATGAGATATTACCAATATCAACACACTCATGCTGTGCTTAAGCACATCCATGGATTCCAGAGCCCGACGGCTAATAGAGATGCTGCTGCTGAATGGTAAACATCACTGCTCTGCATGAACATCTGTTCATTACCCCGAAACTGCTATATTACCAGCTGTGGAAATTAACTGGGAACATGTGCCACTAAAGCTGAGGGAAAATAGAGAGACTGTAAATTTGGTGTTTCAAATATTATACTTGCAACTAAAAGGGAGTATGTGAGTCTGCAAGTGGATAGAAGGCATTTGAAAAGTAGCAAACTCCTGGGTTGAGAAATTAAGCCCATGCAGAAGTGTTAAAAACTGCAGTACACTCCACAGCCTCTAGGGGCTGGATCCAAAATTTAATCAGCCCCCTAGATTAATAAACGCCCCTATATATTGGATGTATAAGTAAAACAATAAATTCCTTAAAAACCTAGAGGGCAGTTTTTGTTGCCCTTTAGGGAGCAGCAGAAACATGCACGCATTATAATCATCTTAAACAGTATCTTGGTTTTACTGTATGCTGCAGACAGTTTGCATGGCAGCTATATAATTTACGGACGGATCTCCAACGAGGATGGGATTTGCACAATGGATTAGCAGTCCATCTAATCTTAACCACTCAGCCACCTCGTTAGATCAGAAAGTCACATACACACGCCCATCTTGCCAGGCCTCAGGCTATGCAGTTGTGGTAGAATCACAGATTCTGTCCTAAAATGTGAAGAGAGAGCTTCCAGGAGGAAGTACTGGCAGCTACAAATGTGCTATGTGTGTGTTTTGGGTGTAAAAGAATTGACTGTTTTAGAAACTTTTTTTTTGAATCGCATCACCTTTATGTGCATTTTTTTTTTTTTAAAAGACAATGCATGGATCTGATGAGTTAATCAGTCGTCAATTCATTCACTTCCCAACAGTTGCCAACATCTTGGATGTACCCCTGGTTAACCGTCTGGTTAGTTTTAGGCACCAAAACTGCTTGGTTATGTCAGGTTGATAACGATAGCAATGAGATGAATTATCGTAAATTACTTGTAAAGCTCAGTGTGATTTTAATCTACAATTAAATGTAGCAGGTAAAACTGACAACTACACCAACTAAAGTTTTAGTTTAAGGGAATACTGAGTAAGTGTAGTCAGGATGGCACAGGTTACTGATTAGTAATATTTGATGTTTGAGCATATATCGCCTAAAACATAAAATCTTTTTTTACAAGGAGTGACACCTTCAGTGTCAAATGCCTGGAACTCCAATATTCCTTTCAGGTAGACTTCATAAAAAAGCTGTCCATATTTATACTGTAGTTGTTTCACTACCTGGGTGATAAAGCCGCACTTAAAACAAGAGATGGCTTAGTTTTATGGCCATGTTACATCAGCAACAGCCAAAGGTCACACTGCAACAGCTGCTTTGTGGAACATCACACCCGTTTTGAGGTGATTCATTTTAGTAAAGTATCAGCTCTGAGGACGCCTGTGACATTTTGGTGTTTTCAGTCCACTGAACAGTATTTGTATAGGACGTATTTAATTAGGTGATTGACATTATTTCCAATGATGTTACAGTAAACTTGTTTTTGTTCCGGTGTCTGTATTATTGTATGCATATGTATTCTTCAGTTAGCCATTATGCGTCCATTAAATTTCACTTTACACAGTGTAGAGCCTCCTCTGTGTCACTCAGACCAGACTGAGCTGAAAGCAATCATTAATTCAGCAACTTGGACAACAACAATAAGCAACCTTCAGTAGGCATTTCAGTATATGAGTATATGAGTTTTACTTTGTGGAACAGGCAGAGTTTTTGTCCTTCTTTGAAGAAATACGCTGTCAGAAAGGAAATTTCTTCCATGACAGCAGAAATGGGTAAATTCCAATTAAATAATGCCCTTGGACATTTGAATACCAGTGCCACAACTCTATGAAAGATACCTGCTCAAAGGGAACACTGGTAATGAAATAAAAATGAAAATTACTAACAATGAAGGCAGCCGTAAGAATGAATCTGAAATGATTTGAATACAATTTATAGAAGGCGGCGGGAGGAGAGTGAATTAATAAGCTTCTCTGCTGCCTGTACAGATTTTGAATACGTACCACCAAAACCACACTTCGATGGCCGCAACAATGGTTGTCTAATTGGACAATCCCAAATAAAATACAAATAAAAAATAAAAAGGACAACCCCAAGAACACACACAAAACATGTCAACTTTAATAGAAGTACGGAGCTCTAGTAATCCTCCCTGCACAACACACTATACTAAATTAAAACATTGAAAAATCCCTTCTGGGCAAACTGCCTGTTTCTCTTCGCTTCCTCACTTTAGGATAATGTTTGTGTAAAAGGTTGACATTGGAGAGTGACTATTTGCTTTTGAAGTTGACCAGAATAAATTTCTTGTTCCTGATCTGAAAAACGTAAAACATATTTTAATTTCTACTTTTTTTTAATTACGCTCCAGTTTGACTGCAGTGTTTAAAGAGATAAAAACACACCTGAGGCGCAGTGCTTCTAACGCGAGATGATCACATTACGCCTAAAACTCGTTAAGTCACATTTATTTTTCTTACTTACTTATTTCTGTAATAAATTAGATTTCCTTGTGCGTAACACAAGATAATTAAATGATTAATTTCAAGTGTATTTATTAAAGTGTGGTTGTTAAAGCTGCATTTGGGCTCAAATGAAAAATCCATCCTTCCATTAGTTATAACCTGTTTACCCTTAACAGCCCTAAAGCCACTTCCACCTGACACTGGGTGAGAAGGCAGATACACTCAGAGAACGTGATGATTTTCGGCAAAATCCATATATATGGAGGAATTGCCCGACAAATGACATTATGTTACATTAACAGAACATGTGATCATATTGACTGATGTCATCTGAGTATAGAACCAATAAAACTGCTAAGGAGATGGGTGAGGGAGGGGTGGTTTGATGGGTATCAGTCTGAAGTTCAAGTGCTCCGATACTGCAAGTGATCTGGTGTCCGTGGTTATCTTTCGCTTTTAATGGAAGCTAGATGTGGCATAAAATGACTGGCTAAGGTTAAGCATTATAATCAGGGTAAGGGGTAAGGAAAAGATCATTTTAAAACACATGAATTGATAACATTAAACACATTATTTATATATATATATATATATATATATATATATATATATATATATATATATATATATATATATATATATATATATACACAAGCTATAGAACTGGCCTGGTGACCCCAAACTTTTGAACATTAGTATCTACTACCGTTCAAAAGTTTGGGGTCACAAGGCCAGTTCTATAGCTTCTCTGATCAGCATAACAGTTCTACTCTGCTAACATAATTTCACAGGAGTTTTCTAATCATCAATTAGCACGATTAGCTAACACAATGTACCATTAGAACATAGGAGTGAGGGTTGCTGGAAAAACTTAAAAAAGAAAAAATAAAGACATTTCCAAGTGACCCCAAACTTAGCGAACGGTAGTGTATAGGACTGTTCCAGCTATTTAATGAAAACATGATTGAGCACTAAGGTGATGCAGGACCAGGCATTGGCCATAAGGGAAGAGACTCAGTCTGGTTTTATTATGGTAGCCTCCCAACACTTGTCCAAAGTACCCTGCCTGTCACCATAGACGCTTGGGAACCTCAGTCACATTATGACCAAATTATCACACACTGAAGTGGAAAACAGATATTTGTATGATTGTTCAATGGCTTCATGTTAAGTTTTTTGACAAAATCACCAAAATCACAAACAAACTGTTGTTTTTGATTAGGACAGCAGAACTTCCTGCCTTGATGCAACACCGTTTAAACTTTTCTCCAAACATGGTAAAACTTTTCTGTTGTCCCAGTAGCTCTGTAAATTTGCATTCAAAGGGATGTATTCACCCAATGGGACATACCCTCTTATAAACAATGACAAAGTCTTTCATGAATAATACATTTGTTGGGACTGCTTTGAGAATGTTAAAGCTGCAAGACGACCGGCCCTAGACTTTTTATAGATGCAATATATGTATTTTTAAAAAAAGGCAACAATGCTGGAAGACATAATTCTTTACTTTGAGAAAGACATCCTCCTGGATAAGATGACTTTATGGTAAATATTTGAATAAATACATCACTTTCAGCTTCAGTTTGTCTTTGCTGGAGGAAACCACAGCAGGCAGTTCAGTTATGTTTGTTTTCAGCCATAACCTTACTTAATTACACCCTTAGATATTTTTCATTCACCATTTGCAACCAACATTTGTATGCTATCATGGTGCGGCTGTACGGATCTGTTTTTTTGAGGGACTGAGTAACACTGGGAGAGACAGAGAGGAACCATACATCCAAATTAACATTAATGAAGTGAGTTATACAAAGAGACCAGGTCTCAAAAGACACTCAATATCAAGTGACAGAGGGAGGTGAAAGGGAGGCATGTATTAACACACACCGAACTTCCTTGACACTTTTTAATTGCCACTTTAACCTCTGGCGTCGGAGCTATTTAGTCACCACAAAAGCATCCCATGCAAAAGGGAGGAAGAGAAAATCCAAGCTGTGCACTGCATCAACCTCACTTAGCCTCCATAGCCTCTGACACCGTGTTCCCCTTATAGTCCTTTGCCAATAAACCACTAAAACTCCCCGAAGGCTCTGGTACACATGACAAGCCCACGCTGCTGTTATGACTCCTCTCGTCTGACACTGGTAAATGTGGTTCTTAATTGCTATCTTATGTCATCTGCTTGAACTGTAGACCTGTAACCACAGGCATCGCTGGTCACAGAAGGTGCCTTACATAACAAAAACTCACTCATAATGCACATTAAAAGGCTCTTTGCTGTGTGGATTACAGTCGGTGAAGAGATGCTGCTTACAAAAAAACAAGCTGACTACTTTTTTTATGACACTTTTTATTCACTGATTTTTCATATAATAAGGAAAACATAGCTGACACTAATGCAGTTTGAACAGCCCTTTACAATATAATGCTATAGTACTGTTTCTGTAGCTTCTCAACCACCTGCATTGGCGAAAAGTCATTATATACATTATATTATTTTTATATTACAATAATTATTATACAATTTTTCAATATGAAATAGCTACATTGCTGAACTTGTGTGTCCTGCTTATGGTGGTTAGAGTAATTACACAATCACTATTGCTGGGTTTGATATATGCATACAGATGAAGTCAACACAAGACCTAAGCTAGCCCAGCTTGGACCAAAGAGAGACAGACTGATGTCACTGATGCTGATACTGAACAGGCCATTCACTCCATCTCATTAGTCTTTGAATAATAATAAAAAAATAAATGGAATTTACCTGTTGCTGTTAGGCTGGATATCTAATGTGTTTCCTGAATCTGTAGAGTATGAATGCCCTATTTTATGTTACTTAAGTTTCATTAGCTGCTGGTAAAAGTTGTTTAAAAAAGACTTGAAATTGATGAATAAACAACAGACACTTTTTTGTTTTGTTTTTTAGCAGATATGAGGCATGGTTATGTTTTTATAGATAGAGATCATTTGATGATGAGACTGACAGCTGGTGAGATGGTGTTGGTACATGCAATGTTGCAGACTTTCACATTTCTAGTTACAAAAAAAACTATAGGTTGAGTTTAGGCATTATGAACAGAGTGAGGGGTTGGATAAAGATCATCTTAAAAAACACGAAATAATGTAAAACACATTTTACAAGAAAAACTGTCACCTTTGCACAATTGCAGTTTTCACAGTGTTCATAAACATAATAGGATGCTGGATTTTTAAGAACTCCTTTACAAGAAATGCAACTGAACTCATGACTAATATGAAGCAGCTGATTTAATATAAAATACAATACTGCAATTCTGACTCAGCTGCTTTATCTAGTTTTTTTCTATTATTATAGTATTGAGCTCATCTCCTTTACACGCAAACGAGATGTTTGTCTTATTAATTCATTTAAAGTCAAGTAATTACCTAAAAATACTGTCATTAAAAAAGTAAGCCCACCAAATGTTGCTTCACAGTCTGCCGTGGCCTAGATTAGTATGCAGTCAGAAATGGTTGTAAACACATTTTAGCAAACCACCTGTACAGATAGATGATTAATCTGGTTTTTAATGTGATCTTGTCAGGGTGGCTCCACTGCAATCTGTGTTGTCATTTGGGTCTTGAAATGTTGCTCTGTTTTTAATGAGTTCTGTGGACTCATTCAATAATATGAAAAAATACTCAATTTTAAAAGACAATTACCTCTTCAATCTCACAGCAATCAAGAGACTCATCATTTCAACATATTCAATTTCTCTTTAAACCCGAAAATGAATAAACCACAGAAATAATCATATGGAAATGCCTCAGGGAAATATTCCAATGACAGACTCCTCATATTCTTTTTTTTTTCCTGAGGACAGTTTTTGACCACACTAATTTACGAATAATAAAGTAAAAAGTACACAGATATCATTAGAAAAAAAAAAGTTTTTAAAAGCTGCATATCGCTGCTTTTTCCAATGTGAATGTTAATATAAAATATCCCAGTGCTGGACTTCAATGTATTCGATATTCATCTGTGTTTGTGGTTAGTCCTGGACAGTTCAGTGGACCATGATATTTCCTTAAACTAAATGTCATGAAGGCATTCAAGCATGAAATGTCAGACTAATTCAGGGCACAAGCGCAAAATGTGAGCTCGCAGAGGACTTGCTCAAACCATACAGAGCAATTCATCAAAACGAAAAGGTGGCCCAAGAAGAGTGATGCAAAAAAAAAAACAAACAGTCTGCAGACACAACTCAGGATTGATTTTGCAACAAAATTTCTGCTTAAAATCTATCTCAATCTCAGTGAAACATTATTGCTCACAGTTTCTTAAAGCAAAATCTATAATGTATGCCATTTTATTGCAGGTGTCTGAAATAAACAAACACGGGGACATTATGTCCTTGAAAGATTATTATTGACTACGTTTTTTGGCGGAGAGTAAATTTGTCGTAACAATGTTGGCATTGATTGCAATAGACTCATCAAGTATTTTAAAACATGCTCATATTTCTTTTTGTAAAAACATTTATTTATTTATTGATAGCCAATAATATCAAAGGTCTGTTGTGACGACCGGCCCTACAAAGAAGAAGGCGTCTTATTATTTCGCAGAGTGAGCAGCAGTGAGTCTCTGGGGGGACACTGAATGAAGGAATGATGAGATTCATAGTTCATTTTCAGACAGAATAGGCACAGTGAAATCATTTCAGGAATATCAGACTATATTGTTGCATAATAATAGTGAATATTAAAACCAAGTCTTTGATGAAACCATTCCCTGTAATCTGAGACATGTCTTATTGTTGAAGACTTGGCAGTCTTTTGTATGATTACTGGAGAGGCCCTTAAAGCTACAGTGCCTTAAGAATGTTTGTCTTCCCCTGCTGATCATGAGAGTAATTACACACAAACATTGTCAATGTGCATCAGGGCCTTCCTGTCTGAGCCTGAACTAATCCAGCTTGGACCTAAGAGAGTGACTGAGAGAAATGTCTTGGCTTGGGTTATGCACCAGACCACAACAGGAGTTAAAATATTTAGAAAGCTGCTAAAACAACACTGCCTAGCTAACACAGGTTACCCGTAGTGTGTTATTTTCACCTATACATACACTCAACAAAAATATAAACGCAACACTTTTGTTTTTGCTCCCATGTTTCATGAGATGGACTTGAAGATCTAAACTTCATTCCAGATACACAATATTACCATTCCTCTCAAACATTGTTCACAAATCTGTCTAAATGTGTGATAGTGAGCACTTCTGCTTTGCTGAGATAATCCATCCCACCTCACAGGTGTGCCACATCAAGATGCTGATCTGACATCATGATTAGTGCACAGGTGTACCTTAAACTGCCCACAATAAAAGGCCACCCTGAAATGTACATTTTGTTTCTGCTTTATTGGCGGTCTGGGGACTCAGAACCAGTCAGTATCTGGTGTGACCACCATTTGCCTCATGCAGTGCAACACATCTTCTTCGCATAGAGTTTATCAGATTGTCTATTGTGGCCTGTGGAATGTTGGTCCACTCCTCTTCAATGGCTGTGCGAAGTTGCTGGATATTAGTGGGAACTGGTGCACGCTGTCGTATACGCCGGTCAAGCACATCCCAAACATGTTCAATGGGTGACATGTCCGGTGAGTATGCTGGCCATGCAAGAACTGGGACATTTTCAGCTTCCAAGAATTGTGTACAGATCCTTGCAACATGGGGCCGTGCATTATCTTGCTGAAACATGAGGTGATGTTCATGGATGTATGGCACAACAATGGGCCTCAGGATCTCATCACGGTATCTCTATGCATTCAAAATGCCATCAATAAAATGCACCTGTGTTCTTCGTCCATAACAGATGTCTGCCCATACCATGACCCCACCACCACCATGGGCCACTCGATCCACAACATTGACATCAGCAAAGCGCTCACCCACACGACGCCACACACGCTGTCTGCCATCTGCCCTGAACAATGTAAACCGAGATTCATCCGTGAAGAGAACACCTCTCCAACGTGCTAGACGCCATCGAATGTGAGCATTTGCCCACTCAAGTCTGTTACGGCGACGATCTGGAGTCAGGTTAAGACCCCGATGAGGACGACGAGCATGCAGTTGAGCTTCCCTGAGACGGTTTCTGACAGTTTGTGCAGAAATTGTTTGGTTATGCAAACCAATTGTTTCAGCAGCTGTCTGAGTGGCTGGTCTCAGACGATCTTGGAGGTGAACCTGCTGGATGTGGAGGTCCTGGGCTGGTGTGGTTACTCGTGGTCTGCGGTTGTGAGGCCGGTTGGATGTACTGCCATATTCTCTGAAACGCCTTTGGAGACGGCTTATGGTGGAGAAATGAACATTCAATGCACGAGCAACAGATCTGGTTGACATTCCTGCTGTCAGCATGCCAATTGCACGCTCCCTCAATGCTTGTGGCATCTGTGGCATTTTGCTGTGAGACAAAACTGCACATTTCAGGGTGGCCTTTTATTGTGGGCAGTTTGAGGTACACCTGTGCACTAATCATGATGTCAGATCAGCATCTTGATGTGGCACACCTGTGAGGTGGGATGGATTATCTCAGCAAAGCAGAAGTGCTCACTATCACACATTTAGACAGATTTCTGAACAATGTTTGAGAGGAATGGTAATATTGTGTATCTGGAATGAAGTTTAGATCTTCAAGTCCATCTCATGAAACATGGGAGCAAAAACAAAAGTGTTGCGTTTATATTTTTGTTGAGTGTAGTAAAGCAGAGAAGTGACTGATTGATTTGTTGCCTTGAAACTGTGGAAATGTCCTATTTTGTCAGTATTTTTCAGAAAAAAAATGTAGGACTTCCCGGAGGTAGAAGGACTTTTTACACTTAGATTCTTTCCACCAGATGCACCTATGCCGTTTCCCATAATTACAGTCTTCTTTGGTTGGATGGGTCATTCCAGGTCATGCCCGGCATGGCTTTTTGCTAGTATTTAAAAAACAAATAATAGAAAAGTCAAGGATGCCTGTGTGCCTACCAAATGATTCAGCCTTTATGGTATTTATGTGTGCAATAACTGTGAGTTGTTACGACCCAGCTCTGCTAGGGACAGGGGAAGTAACATAGAACCAGATGGAATTTGTTAAAACAAAGTAAAACAATGAACAACCAAGTAACAAAACAAGCGGTTAACAGAAATAAGAACAACAAGGTGCATGGGGTAACGAGAAACTAAAGGAGTGCCTCGGCTAGCGCTAAGCTAAACAGAAACGAGAGGCATAAGACAAAACTAAGCCTCAGCATCGTCTTTAAAAGTCCCAGTCTTCCTGCTGATTGGTCCAGTTGTCTTCGTGGCAGGTGTTGTTCAGCCAGTCAACCGAGGACGCCCGTCGTCATCATGCCGATGCAAGGGGGAAGGGTCCACACAAAAACAGAGGGAAAACCAGAACCAAACCAAACCCTCAAAATAACTAAAAGGCCTGGGGCAGTAACAGAGAGCTTTTCGCAACCATAGATGCATATAAACATCTACATTAAATAGCAATTAAAGGTTGAATGGACATTAGAACAGTCAGGTTGATTTCATGAGCACTTCAGAATGGACCCTTCCTGTTGTTGCGGTCCTCCAGTCACAGCTTGTTAAACATAAAAAAACATAAAAAACAAAAAAAACTAAACAAAAAAAAAAACATTCCTTGTGACATGCCAGCATTGGAATCTCACCACAGACATCAGATTTAAAACTCTGCTATGCTGAGAAAGGCAGAGAGGTTTGGCTCCAATAGGCTTATTCAGCATTATGTGGACTCATTTGGCAAGAAGTTGAATGTAACAGACGTTCATTTATGTGTAAATGTTCTGCACGTTCTGCAAGAATATTTGGACTCCAGCATGAACGTCTGCTGCACTGCAGCCGACAGACAACGGAGATGAAGGAAACAGCAGTAACAATATGACATAGCTGTTAAAATCCAGCATGTATGTCCAAGACACATCTAACCAAATGAGATGGTGATAAGGCTATAAGCATGTGTGGAATACTGCTGAATATGGAGAGTGACATTCATGGAAATCTGTTGAAAATTTTACACTGTCTTTCACTTTTTCTTTAGTGTTTTTCTCAGTGTCAATGGAATGGTGCAGAGCAGGTAACTGTTCATATCATGAATAAGTAAAATGATGCAAGCATGTTAAATCTGTTAAAGGTATTGTAATTTTCTGTGTTGTGCTGTAGTCCACCTGGTCAAAGCATGTATGCTCATCAATCACAGCCCTGCTAATCTTTTGTCCCTGCTGGATATTTTAATTGTCAGCATTGTACATACAAGTTTCTGTTCATTTTTGGTTGTGACGCAAATGTGTTGTTATGAAAGCTTACCTGATACATTATTGGTAAAATGCAGCCTTTGCACTTAGCTGCTGATTCACAGCAGAGTTTCCAAATGTATTGTAAGCTCCACTAAAACTACTGTAAATATCCGAATGATATATTTTGGATCAGCTGCAACAAGTGAAGCACAACATTGTTAAGAAGAACATTGAATGTATCAAAACAAATGCTATAATCCTGGGGCCGTATTCACAAAGAATCTAAGAATCTTCTCAGAGAGTTCTTATCTTAGCCTAAAAAATCTTAGTAAGGTCTCTTAGCTTAAAGGTGATTTAGGGCAACTATGAGTACAACAGCATAACATGGATGGTGACATGAAGTCTTGGTAGTCTCAATGATGATGTGATCATAAACACAAATTCTATGGATGTAATTTGGCCTATATGATATTAACATGGGACGACTCAGCTGTCATTGTCTATCTGTGATGTTGATGAAGATTCTCAGTCATCCAGGTCATCATACGTAGAGAAGGTTGAAGCAAGGCGTCTGGACTTGTAGAGTTTTCTAGAAGACGTTTTGCTGCTCATCCAAGCAGCTTCATCAGTTCTAACTGTTTGGTGGGGAAACATGGTTTATATGTGGTTACAGACCTATGTGGGTGGGTCTGGGTAAAACTTAAAAAAAACTTACAAACAATAGCACTAAATGTTTCCATACTTACCTGTGATGTTCTGGCTGACTGGGCCAGGTGTGTCTAACGACTGGCTAACGACTATGAAACTGCCGGAGGGGGACTGGTTGACAGCCCTTTGTTCTTACTGTGAGTATGTGCAAACTTCCTGGGAATGGATGGAATCACTGCATTGTATGTGGTGGAAAGATGATGTCTGAGGCCACCACCTCTGTTAAGGGAAGGTTTTTCCAGCTTAACATAGATGGCTTCCTTGACTCCTCTTTCATACCACCTTTCCTCCCTGTCTAAAATGTGAACGTTGTTGTCCTCAAAGGAGTGTCCTTTGTCTTTGAGGTGGAGGTGAACAGCTGAGTCTTGTCCTGAGGAGGTGGCTCTCCTGTGATGAGCCATTCTTCTGTGGAGTTGTTGTTTAGTTTCTCCAATGTACAGATCAGAGCATTCCTCACTGCACTGGACTGCATATATCACATTGCTGTGTTTCTCCCTGGGAATCTTATCCTTCGGGTGAACCAGTCTCTGTCTCAGTGTTGTCATAGGTTTGAAATGGACCGGTATGTCATGGTTGTTGAAGATCCTGCGGAGTTTCTCTGATACTCCTGACACATATGGAATGGAGATGTTCTTTCTCCGCCTGGTGTCGTCCTTCTTCTTGTTGTTGGGGGGTCTTGTTTTTGTGGCTTTGATGAGTGCCCACTTCGGGTAGCCACATGTTTGCAGGGCCTTCCTGATGTGGTGTTGCTCCTTCTTCTTCCCCTCTGAGCTGGTTGGTACAGTTTGTGCTCTGTGCTGCAGGGTCCTGATGACTCCCAGTTTGTGTTCCAGTGGGTGGTGTGAATCAAACAATAGGTACTGGTCCGTGTGTGTGGGTTTCCTGTACACTTCCACATTGAGGCTCCTGTCCTCCTCAATATGTACTGTGCAGTCCAAGAAGGCCAGATTGTTGTCCTTGGTGTCCTCGCGAGGACTTGATGTTGTTATCCACTGCGTTGATGTGTTCTGTGAACCGTTCCACTTCGTTGGTCTTGATTTTAACCCAGGTGTCATCCACATATCTAAACCAGTGGGTGGGGGTGGTTCCAGGATAGGAACTCAGGGCTCTTCTCTCCACTTCTTCCATGTAGAGGTTGGCCACAATAGGAGACACAGGTGATCCCATCGCACAGCCGTGCTTCTGTCTGTAAAAGTTCCCATTGTACTGGAAATAAGTGGTGGTCAGGCAGAGGTCCAGCAGGTCACAGATGTGGTCTGGCTTTAGGTTGGTTCTCTCCTTGAGTGTGCTGTCTTGTGTGAGGCACGTCCTTACCATCTCTGTGGCTTCTGATGTAGGGATGCAGGTGAACAAGGAGGTGACATCAAATGAGACCATGGTGTCGTCTGGGTCCATTTGGATCTTCTCCACCTTGTTCACAAAGTCCTGAGAGTTGTGGATGTGATGTGGTGTGTCACCTACCAGTGGTGTCAGGAGTTCAGCCAAGTGCTTAGCCACGTTGTATGTGACTGAGTTTGTGCTGCTGACGATGGGTCTGAGGGGGACTCCTTCCTTGTGTATCTTGGGGAGTCCATACAGGCGTGGAGTGGCTTCCCCCGGATACAGTCGAAAGTAGAGCTTGCGGTTGATGATTTGGTCCTTCTCCAGTTTTTGTAGGTAGCTGACTAGTTTCTTCTTGTAGTTTCCGGTGGGGTCTATCTGTCTGTGATTGCTGTCTGTTACATAGAGGTGCTGGTTGGTGCAGATTTACCTGCAAACAAAATGGAAATAGGTAAAAGAACATGAAAACCAAACTGGACAGAGGAGCAATGCGCAGTCTGAGCACAGTTAACTGCCAAGAGGAAAAACATTCTATGAACAAAATTCAGTCCAGTTATTATGGTACAATTTAAGAGACAGACATGAGAGGACACAGTGCAGCAGATAAGTGAGTGAGGAGTGCGAAAAGCAAAGGTATGTCTTGTAATCTAAGACGAGGTCAACAACAAACATTCCACCTGCTTCATCTAATCTGTAGTTTTAATAGCTCACTGTCATTCATAGTTTAGAGAAGGTTTCTCTTCTCTGTTTAAGGAACTCTTAAGCCTCTCCTAGATCCTCCTATCTACTGTTAACAGTTTTTCACCTCTTTTAAAGGCTAAGATGTTCTGTGAATCACTTTTATCTTTACTAGAATTTAGCCTAAATTATTAAGAAGAAATTAATTGAAAACATAATAATTCTAAGAACTTTCTTAAAGTTTAACCCTTAGGGAGAACTCTTAGCACTAAGTATCTCAGATAGAGTACGGCCCCTGGTTCTTCAGATATCACTCACCATTATTAATCCAACGTAATAATTGACTAAAAAAAATTTCTATGATTTCAGCCCACTTATCAGACATTCTATACATAAAGTGGACACTGGGTGACATTAGGCAAATTTTAATCAAGATTTATTACAGGTGGTGCACTAAAATCAATACTTTCTAAAAGAGACAATTGAGGTCAACTGTAGAACGACAGTGGACTTTTTATTGAGTCTTTAATAAAGCAGTTTTTACATCCCGGCATCGCTGGCTCTGCTGAACTTTTGCCATTCGGAGTAATGAAAAGCCTTAATAATTATATGTAATTAGCAACTGAATATTCATCAGCCTAAACCACAGCATGCCTCAAGGAATTATAGAATAATATCAAATATTGATACCCATGTAATGAGTGTAGCAGTTTATAGACAAGGCGAGACAGGGAGAACAGATGTTATTATGAGGTCTGATAAATTAGACAAACACTGCCCTATCATTTATGCATATTGTGAGTCATAACACCTGATGCTGTGTAATCACTTACAAAGTTTAAAAAGGATGGGTTTACTCAGTGTAGTGTAGGAAATGTGACCACCCACAACAAACCAAAGTTCTTAACTTGATTCACTAACACTTTATTTCATGTTTTAAAAGTATATTTCTCTTGCTTGTCCTAACAATATTTTAAATCTGGGCATGTATGTTGTCATGGCTTCTCTATGTTAGATCATGCCATGTGGACTTGGGCATCTATAATGTGTAGGTCACAGTTGACTCAAACAACAATCATAGCCTAAATAAAAATAAACAAATACTTTGTGACATCAGAGTTGAGCAGTTCTGAACCTTAGTGACCATCTTGGCAGTGCCTGAGTTTGCCAACTAACTCCAAAAAAGATGGATTGTTAGTGGAGCTGAAGCTGGTAGATGATGATTGGACAGCTATTGATCAGTGACACTATTCATTCAAAACAGTCGCACCTTTTACTTATAACCTATAAACTTGGTTTATATTGTAAACCAATATATAACCAACACATCTGTAGCTGCCTATGTTGTTTATCTTTGTAATAGTAGTATAATTGGCTTATCAGGTGTAAAATAAAGAAACACAACACGTTGTTTTTCAGCCTTATAACAACAATAACCTGCCCTGTTTGTCCTCTGCAATGCATGATGCATGGAGCTTGTTTGTTTTTCTCCTCTCTCTCTCTCTCTCTCTTCCGTCTTCTCTGTCCTATCTACATCTCCTTCTCCTCCTCTACCCAGCCTGCCATCAACAGGATGGTTCTATGAGCTTGGTCCTGCTTAAGGTTTCCTGCTGTTAAAAGGCTGTTTTTGTTTGCCTTGTCTTCAACTGCTTGCTTCAGGCTCTGGGATTCTGTACAGCACCTTGGTGGTTGCTCTCAATGATTTGATTGGTTAAATAGCTTCATAGCAGATTAAGTACAACACATACAACTAGTTTGTATTTCCTTGGCTAATAAACATTTGCCATAAAGTTTGTCAAAAGTGTTTTAATTGGCATTGGTTATTTATTATGAGAACTTAGCCTTGTTGTTAAACATTTCTTAATGGTAAATATTTTTCAAGGATCAATGTGTCATTGTAAAAGTACTTTTTTCATTTATAACTGAGATTCAATAGTCTCATATCTGTTTTGTTCATGTACTTTGTGCTGTAACAAGGTTATTGAGAAACATTTATGTAATGGGATGAGTATGATGTCACTCCTAGATTAGCTATAAAATGTGCAGCACATCCCTCGTTTCCTTCAAATGGATTCTGCCTGCAGAGGGCTTAGTGAGTTTGAACATTAATAAAATTATAGAGGGAGACGTGATTGTAGTGTTTTATGTTTGTGTTGCATAAAGGTTAACACGCCACCAAAATACTGGAATCCTGTAGTGCAGTGGGATCTGTTTTCTCATATGTTGTTGGAAACCAATAAGTGGTGGTTTATGGCCAGAGAGTGAATGACAAAAAACAACTGACTGGAAGGAGGCCAAGCTATATTCCAGGACACCGAGCAATCTGCTTCCTGAAACAAATCCATTAAGTTTTTTAATCTCTTATTTGTAGTGCCCATCAATTATAATAACATAGCAAGATGGGAAAAAGCACATAAATTGTGTAAATATACAATATAAAAAGAAACAATGCAACACTGCAAAAATTAGAGCAGGGAAAGAACACCCTGTAATCATTTTGGTAAGTGCTGATATTTCCTTGTGACAGCGTTAATGTCCAACATCAACATCCCTGCTTCTCTGATGGTCATTGATCACTGATATTTATGGAGAAAAATTGCTGAATCAAGGCAGGGGGGGGTCTTATTTTACTGCTACAATTGACAGAAAAATATCAATACTCAGAGAGAGGAGGAGGCAGACTGAAATGAGTGAAACGATCAGGAGAAGATGTAGCTTGTTTTCATTAGGGAGCGGCTGATAACATCAGATGATTAATCACCATCTTCCCTGCTGCTGTAATTCTCTACACAGGCAAGAAAATATCTGAAGCCACAATAAACTATTATTTCTGGGATAAATCTGACTCACTCAGTACACGTTGAAGAAAAAAAAAAGAAATGTGACTGACTCACAACCACACTTTTGCTGACATTATTAAGAAAAGTCAGTGTATTTGAGCATTTATACACGGGCGGACATTTTGTTTTTGTTGTTTAGACAAGGGGAAGGGGTTAAAAAACAGTATCTTTTGAAGTTTACCTTAATCCTTGAAACAAAGTAGTTCAAAAAACAAGCATCATACATAATACATGGTGCATTTGACTTGCACATTTCAAGTTTTTTTTCCTCTTTATTTCTGCTGGAGGCACATGAAAAAGAACTTGCACAGAGTGAAAAGCTCTGTTTTTCCCTGTGTTTGTAGTGGACTGGGGCGTGCTGCTCTCACAATGGCCAATACGCCATGCTGGTTTGATTTCCCTAGGAATATATAGGCTATCATATCACCTGGCACTTCCTTTCAACTCTCTCCCAGTTCAATTTATCAGGTACAGAGTTCAGATCCCCACTTTGTGAGATTCAAAAAGCTGGCTTTAAAACTACAGTAAACACATTGAAGAGAATGTCTCAGTCACAGATGATGATGATGATGATGATGATGATGATGATGATGATGAAAAGAAGAATCACTCTGATGGTGCTTACTGCAGTAATGAAAAAAACCTGAATGACATTCAAAACGATTTTAAAACACCTAGTATTAAATATCAGGGTTAAAAAATGTCTCAGACATTTTAATACACAACCCCCTCAAAACAGCACCACCAAGTTAACACAAATTGTGAGAGAATCTTTTGGGTTGGCACCACATTGCCAAAATGTTGAGGGGCCATTGTGGCCTAGACTGCTTACTGAAATACATCTTTCATAAAATACAAGCACTTTTAGGTGGCTTAGTTACCTTATAACCCTAACTAACCCTAACTTTTAACCTGTGCTTTTGCATTGAGTGGTGTTAAAGCCAATGCATCCTCACTATAAAATACCACATTTGGTCAATATTGGAGTCACCAGTTAGTTAGTAAAGAGGGTGATGCAATGCACTGGACTTTCACTCAAGAGTCCAAAGTTTGAGTACTGTGACACCGCAAGCTGTTTTGTTCTCACTCGCTGTTAACTATTTTTTAAAAATACACATTCACCCAGTAAAGGCATTTTACAAGGAAAATTCGGACGTGACTGGCCCCCATGAATACGTAGAGATGCGGCTGTAGAAATACTGTATGCTTACATGCTTCATTTTTAAGAACTCTTGGTGAGGTTAAAGCAGGATCCATACTCAACGAGAACTCCCTTCCCCCTGCCGACGTTACGCCCACAAAATTACGTCATTTTTTCTCTCGGACACATGGCCCGGGCAGAACTTTTTTTCTCAAGGCTGTGCGTCAACCATGCTGTGATTATTCGGAATTTATTGTGGGCAATTTCTAATTTTTAATTTATGTTGTATTTACTATAGTCTGATAGAATTTTCTGATTTCCCCAGGGCCTCCCCTCTGTTTGGTTCTTGGTTATGCTTCGCCACTTCATTTAAAACATCCTGGAATCAACCCTGCTTCTCATTAGAAGAAGAAAAAAAAGAGAGTGGGAACATTTAGACATCATGCACCTTAGCCATCAAATTGTTAAATACATGTTCAAAAATGTGTCATAATGGATTAAGTCATATGTAACCAAGGTAAAGAAAAGCCTATAGCTACAACTGTGTGAGTAGAAAAACATGCTGTTTTTGGTGGTGAAATATCCCAAACAAAGCAACGCAGCAAAATTAATATTTCCATATTTGCTGACCTTATTGAAGACAAGAAACTCCTTACTGAAGACCAAGTAATTCATATTTCTGTCAGAAAGAGAATGTCCGCAGCCAGGAAGCTGCTTATTAAAACCGCCCTGTAAATCTAGCACGGACAAGTCCTGGCCTTATTACATGGTGGTTTTAATAAAGCTGTCAATTCTGCAGATTACGCTAGTGACCTCTTTTTATGTAAGCCATTTTAATGTTCTCCTGAGACCAGCTGGGCTTATGAAGCCAGTGCCAAATCATCACACTTTATCAAACACCTACAGCCATCCCCTCAGTTTAGAATGTGTGATGTTTATATAAACACAATATATCATTCAAGCCTGTTTGACTGCACACTCAAGACATTATACTGCAAAAAAGAATAGCATCTGTCAGAGAGGACACAAATCTGAAGGGTGCCTTTTATCATAAATAATATTCGTAATATATTTCGTGGTGCCTTTAAACTTTAGAGTCTGATACTGATACTGCTCCTCACAAACAAATCTGAGCCGTCCAGATGAAATATAACATCTAGCCCTGATGTTCATCAGAAGGAAATACATTATAAGCTTCTTGTGTAATCAGTCACGCAATTCATAACTCATCTCATAACAATCATAATGTGCATTCAGTTTACAAACCACAAATCATAGTCAACTCATCGTTAACAAGGCACAATCAGGGATGAGAGCCAAACTTAAATCTTAGTGTTTTTTTTTTAAGGAAGATACAGAGCCATGCTTAATTAGTAGCAATAACAAAAAGCTTTCAGTAAATTTCAGCACTTTAAAACCAGAAACACAAGGTCGATTTTCATCTTTGTGCCTGCATGGTGTCACTAGTTGCACATGCCACAAGCCCATCTAGTCCTTATTACAAAGTACAGAGAGTAAATAAACACGTCCACAGAAGTGGTGACATAAAACAAACTAGACACCTACTGGGGCTGCAGCGCAGGCTTTTTCTTCCCCCTACAGCACAAGACGTGTTCATCAGACAGGCGACCCAGCCAGGTTTGAAACTGCTACGACTAATCTACTGTATGTGACAAATAATGTCCTGAGTTTATTAGGTTTGCCTGGTACTAACAAAGCTGGGTTCATGCCGTGCTACAGACTACATGATATGTGCTCATTGCTCTGATGGCCAGACTGCACCGATATCAGCTTGTAGGTTTATTTGCAAGTTTGTTATTTTTAAAGGTGTCTTATAGTGATCTTGAATTGTCTAAAAGGGGCAAAAACTGCAGTCATTTCCTTGGATGTCACCTTGAGGGTGGCTCATTCTGTGTTCAATGTTTTGGCCACCTGATGAATATAGGCATAAGGCTCACACATGACAGTTTTTTTATTATATGATATTTAAAGATGCTTATATGAATAGTGTGGTCACTCTCTGGTGACTCTTGACCACTAAGCTTCTTCATCATCTTTGGAAAGACTTGGTAATCTGAGGGTGACAAATCAGGTGAATCGGCCTGGTGTGTTCAAAGCCACATGCCTGAATGGCTCCAAATTGTTGGCAAGAGCGGCGTGCTGGTGGTATGGCATTTTTCTTCTCTGCTTCTCATGCTGATTCTTCTTGATTTTCTCCTGTAGTTCCTAGAAGATCAGCTGTGATAATGAAAAAATGTGGCCCTACAAAGAGCACTCAAGGCTGCTTGCACTTTTAACTCTTTTTCTTTGCTTATTTTTTTGGGTGACTGTCAGTTGTTTAACCGCATATTGCAGTGTAGTGCATAGTGTTAGACTCATCAGTCAGCATCCCTCCGAGGCCACACTGGTGGTCCAGACACATTCCACACAGAGTAGGACAGAGCAGGAACACGGTATGTGGCTATCATTTGCAGGTGTGTCTTTGGAGGACAGATCATTTAGCATGTTGGCTAAACCTTCAGCTGTGGCTGTTGAACAAACTGCTGCAAAGCCATGGCAGGACATTACAACCATATAATCCACTATCAGCTTTCAGAAACCACACAAACAAATACTCCACCAAGGCATGTTGTTCTAGTGTTTGAACCTTCAACAACATTGCAGCAGATGTTCCCTCCCTGATACATCAGGACTACATTTTTCATACATTTTTCAGAAAACCTGAAACATGCTGTCTTTGTCTCTGGATACTATTTTAAGACTAAAGGGCATCTAATAATGTACTATATTGAGAAAATGGAAGTACCTCATCATTTTAACTAAGATTTAATAACTCCATTTTTTTATTATTTGACAACTACTGTGTACTTCAGAGCTCCAGTATGTCTGACAGAAACCCCCTGTCAAAACCCCATGAGAGCCCAAAGCTGTTAATAAAGTCATAAAAAGGCAGCATGCTCTAAAATACATGGCATTTTGGAAGACATATACTAATTGGTAAATTGAAAAATGATCCCTGTCTCTGGTTGGGAAACTGATGTGGCCTTATTAAACATGTGATTAATGAGACCAACACAGTGACTATCAGGAAAAAGAAAAGGAGACGCTTCAGACTTTTCTCTCTTGCTCAGTCAATTAGTAACTAAATTGCCTTTGATTTATCTTCAGCTATGGCAAAGAAAGAAATTAGCTAGCCGTGCCTTTTGTTTAAAAGAGAAAAGGAAAGAAAGAAGGAAAATTAATCACAACTGAATTCTCCTCATTCTAATAAAAAATGGTACAGCACATTAAGGAGAGTTGTCATACTGGCAGAAAGGTTATCACAACATTTTCTTTTATATTTTTTCAACAGGAAAACACAAGAAACAAACAATCCATTGCATAATTGACTGTGGCTGATTGCACATTACAGTGGATTGAAAAGCTATCATTCCTCCATGGCTGTTACTCCCTCCAGCCCCTCCAGGTTAGTCTGTCTGTGCATTTTAATACATATGGAGGGAAACCACTTTACTTTTGGCCCAACTGGATGCAGCAGATAAGTCTGACCACTATACGCCCGAAGGCAAGGCAGATTTCAGAGCAGCAGACTCAACAAGGTGATGCTTTCCTCAAAAGACTGAAACTTACAACACTGAGCCATTTTGAGAACATTTGTTTTGGTTGTATTGCCACATTCAGCTCTATCTTCCCACAGATTAGTAACCCCAAAATTACACCAGCTGTGTAACAGAAGCAGTGTGTTTTTGTTGCGTCTTCAGTGCGACATTAATTCCCACCAGACAGAAGCGTAGCCTGTCCGTGCGTATGTTACAAGCTCCTGTGAGATTCACAAAGTCACATAGTAATCTGCCTGTTAGTGACCTGATAGTTATTGACCTCTCTACATGTATCAGGCTGTGTTACAGAGCACATTACTGTAAACTCTGTTTACTCTATCAACACACATGCACATGGGGCAGCTTCTCAAGTTGCTGCTTCTCTCCCTGCCTTTTCCTTTCTGATGTTGTCATATAAAAAGCTTGTTATATTATAACATAATAAATTCTGTTTCTCTAGTTCCAAAACAAATCTCTCCTTGTACATGGCTGTGGCTCTCTCCACCGGTTGCGATGTTAAATAAGGTAGAGGTTGCAGACATTGTTTTATATTGAAAATTCTCTCTGGTGTTCTGGGGCCTGACTTCCTGCCTGCTTGATCTGGTTTTTGCAAATTGACATATTTTCTCTCTCAGTGTCATAGATTTAAAGGAGAGATTCAGGTCACACTGTTTAAACCAAAGATGCAATAAACATATATAACTGACTAGCTGCATTTTCTACTTACATTTTCCATAGGTCAAAAGATAGTATTGATTCTATCAAAAATCAGATATCATGACACACTACAAGGATAAACAAAAGTGGAGTAGAACATAGATTTTCAGCATGTCAAGTTCCTCTTACAAAATATTCAGTAACTAGTTAAGCCATCACAGCCAGTACACTCATTTGATGTAGCGTCTAAAATCTGGGAATTAGGGAGCAGTTACCTTGAAATTCTTGGAAAGCATCCATGGCACCTGAAATATGCTGGCAACCTGTATTGCCACAGAAGGCCAAGGTGATCGGTAGAAACACACACTCATTTCTTTTTTAAATTACCATTCATTACATTACAAGTTGAATAGTAATGTAAGCGTATGAGATACAGTAATATACAGTTCCTTTAGGTTTAAGTAGCCTACTTGATGACTATGTTAGTATCTATTTCTAGTGTGTTTAAATTCTTTATATTGTATCTCGCTAAATATTATGTAAATCCTTCACCAGGATTTGTTTATATTTTATGTAATAATAACACCCCTCACTTCTTATTAAGCTGTGTAGTAAAGAGCAGATGGAGCTTAACTCAGGTGAACCCTGACAACAGCCCCCGTCCTCTGTACCTAACAAACACGTCCGGGTTCTGCCTCCTCCTGTCTCTCTCATTAACAGTTTGACCTCAGAGAGCAGGCTGGCCTTGATTGAACTGTTACAACTTGGGTTGGCAATAGAAAAAGAACTGATTCTACTATGTCTTACATCAGATATTGATTCCTGTGAGAACAATGGGGTGTGTGACACTGACAGCTCAGTCCAACGAAGCGCAAATAATTGGATTAATTGTGTCAGTTAATGGACTCTCTATGCCTGCAGTCAACAACTTTCACTGTGGCATACTGTCTTTGTTTGTAATATTTATCACATGATGTGTCCGCTCTCGGTGAAAGTCCTCAGTTTGATCCTAACTTTTCTGACACATAATTTATTGGTTAACACACCTCTGTGTCAGAGCTACAAAATCCATAGAATACATATTATGTATTCTATGCATATGGAAGTGTATAACAAATTATACACTTCTATTGTGATCACACCAAAGCAGTACCTGTAGATATTTTATCTGTAAAGTGAGATATATGTTGAGATCCAAACTACATGATACCATTAAAACCATATAACATGCTACAATTGTATTGTGAGTGATCAAACTACAAACTCTAACACTACTGTGTACAGTAACCTGCATATAAATCCAGGTGTAAAGCATAGTATTCTTTTTTTCTCCTTTTCCTCACACTGTGTTTGTGCAAAGGGTGATAAAAGACTCCTCTGAGTCTTTGACTGAGTGAAAAATGAAACCCTTCTTGCTGGCATCACTCTCCTCATGTGGTCAGCCATAATGCTGTCAGTCTCCTTTTTTTCTGAACACACAGCAAGTATTTCAGGGGTCCTGCCATTTGTTTTTGTTTAGATGTCCGTGCTGATGTAGCAACCTATTTTTTTTTAAGAGAGCCAAAATCGATGATGCAGTGCTGAGTTAGAGTTAAAAAGATGAGTAGAGAGCTTTGAAAAATAATCCCTGTAATCCAAGATATTGTATGGGGTTAAAACACCTATTTCTGTGTCTGTTGTCAGCTACAATCTCTTCCATCTCAGAATATCTGGCCTCAGTTCACATGTCATGGAACACCTGTAAAAGACGCTCAAGAGATAGTAAGGTGGACAGAAGAGGGGGATTCAGACCCCTGCTGTTTGAATCTTAAGGAAGAAACTGGTGTGATGACATAGTTTGTTTTAAATGAGCTTGCTTAGATCTCTGTCAGATTTGTATCTCATGTCACATGTTCTGCTCTGGTGTAGTGGTTAGCACTGTGGCTTCACAGCCTCACAGCACTGGCTGGGACCGTCCTATATGGAGTTCTCCCTGTGCCTGTGTGGATTTTTTCTGGGTACTCTGGCCTCACATTCTAAAGCTGTACTTGTTAGTTGATGACTCTAAATTGCTCATAGGTGTGAATGTCAGTGTGAATGGTTGTTTGTCTGTGTATGTTGCCCTGTGTGCATCCCGCCTCTCACCCTGTACTCAGGACAAAGTGGATTCAGAAGATGGGATTGTTTTATTAGGTGACTTGTTTATTTGTGACATTTATTGAGACAAGGCATTGGAACATGACATTAGGTATATGATACTTAGGCAACATGCCACTGCCGAGGTACTGGAAAATGTAACAACAAACCTGCCATGAGTCCAAATAATACATATGGAGATATGTTGCATTTGTCTTGGCTTATCTGCCAACTCTGACTATATGCAAGGTAAAGAATCATTGAAATTCAACACAGAGGCTATGAAGACACACTAGGTGGGGATGCTGTGCCAAAATGCTGATTTTTTAAAAGCTTGGCTGTAACTTGAAATCACCACGAAGAGTTAAAAAACTAAAATAATGCATGGATAAAAGAGAAACAGACATGAACAGGAGTAGCCTAAATTTGTGGTTATTGTACATATTTTTGATACTGGCACCAAGCAGCAGCAGACCACTGTGTAGCAGCAGTCCCAGACCAAAGCAAACTAACATAGTATAGCTGAAAAAAAAAGTGGAACATGTTTTCGATGACTCAGGCCTTTTTTGTGTGTATATTTTCAGACATATTTCAAAGCATCTTCTGCCATAAGCCTACAAGCCTTTTCCTCTCTCAAAAGATAAGAGTAGTTTCCTTTAACATAGCAGCACTAACAGCATCAAAGCAGGGCTGGTTATGGGGCCAGAATCTATGGCAGTGATGGCAGTAAATAACTTCTAAAATCAATGGATGATTATTATATTCATATTTTAAATATAATACTATTGGAAAACCTTACCGTTTTCTGGTGTTAGAAGTCAAAGAAATCACTCAAAGTCCAGTTCAGAGTTTGACTTTTGTGGAGTGTTTAGTACACGGTGAGCGACCGAAAGAGCAACACCTCAAACGTGAGCAAAAGTGAGTAATTTTTGACAATGGTAAGAGTGACTTATGAGTAAAATGATCTGATTAATGTGTCAGAGCAGGAGGGGGTAGAAAGCAGAAAGTGCATCCAAAGTACATCCATTATAGTCAAGATAATGTGTATATTTGTGCTTGTGTGACATTTATGGTGCAAAAAGACACCATACACAGTCCACTAATTTCCCCCATTTTTTTCTGTTCTATCAATCATGGCATGCTCGTTTGGAGAATGTGTATGATAAATGCGGCAGCTAGTACTTAGAGTCAAATGACTAATTTTTCCGTGGCTTCTTTGAATTTGACTTTGGGCGCATCTTCAAGGGTTCTATAGCTCAAAACAGTTCTGTTGTTTGAAGAGGGTTCATTAGGCAATTAGAATGTTTTGGGGCATTAATCTGCATCGCTCTCAGCAAGCAAATGGTCGCCCTCTCCGTGGGGGTGTATTGGTGCCAGAATACTTGGAAAGATGATTTAATGTTTCTATTTGACTGCCAGCCTGCAACAATGTCACATTAATTGATTGAATCTATTCTGAACTACTAACTCAATTGAAAGCAATGTGTGCAGTGCAGCTGAACAGATCTTGAAGGCAGATAGAAGGCTTGTGGCATCCCCTTGTTTCCTGTGAGAGCATGTTCTGTCATACCATTAGTCTTTCAAATGGGTATTTGCAGATGAGGCTTTCCCTCTCCCATCTGCCTCACACTGGCTGAAGGGCCTCGGATGACCTTTGCGGGTGTTGCCAGTTAGACACATGCAGTTGATTTCTGCAGCTCATTTCTATACGATATGGGGAGAGGGTAAAAAGAAAACCTTTCCCACCGCTATCAAACCTCACTTAAGCTCAGATACTTTGAAAAAAGCCTAAAACACTCAAGTGATTAAGATGTCCAGACCACTTTGTCAAAGTCTCATGAGAAGAAGTTGTTGCTTTGCCAGGGACAGTATGTGGACAACACAGCATTTAGTATAGAAGTCATCCAATAACCAACCCGTAGGACGATTTGCTGAATAAACTGGACAATTTCAGCTTCAGCTTCCAGGGTTCTGTGCCAAGCTAAAAATGCTGGCCAGCTGATTCTACCCTCCATCCTGGTCTCCAAATCACCCCGGGCAATAAACTGGACAACATCACACTGTTTATGGGAGCCTGTTTCAGCAGCATTCATTTTCAAAATTATGAACAACCATGTTAGCTAAATAGGTTAGAAATGCAGCTTTGTGGAACCTGGTGTGTTTACGTAAGCTTTGAATAAGTTTCTAGATAACTTTCATCACTGATGGAATCATGAACTCACACAATAGTTCATGGAAAACATGATGAAAACATTAACCAAAGACAATTTTTGAAAGAAAAGAAGCTTTCAACAAGTTGAATAAATACATTGTGGGAAACTGCTTCAACAAACTTTACCTCACATTCCTCTGGGCAGCAGTGGGTGTATGGGTACACTACATGCAGTTCTTTACCAAATCCCTTTGGGGAGTCCTATTAGAAACTATCACACAATTAAAGCAAAATGTAACAGGAGGTTCATTCATTATTAAAAACTTAGAAAACTTTTGGTAGAGTATGCATGTAGTTGGATTACATTAGTTGGAATGGATCTTTAATCTTGTCTCTGCACTACCACTCTCTTTTATCTTCTGTCTTTTTTAGATGTTTGATAGTTATTTTTCCCAGTCTGATGCACAACATTTGCAGTGATGATTAATGCAAGCTGTGATATATCAAATCTAACAAGGTAGTGATATCTTCTGTGTGATAAATGCCATTAAAAGAAGGGTTCACAAGAATCTGCACCATTTACTTTGTGACATTGTATTTGTATTTGCACTACATATATGATTTTGTTCCAATCTGCGTGACACATCTTTGTTTATAGTCTGAAAAATATAGTTTACTCTCTTGCAGTAAATGTTGCCTAAGGAATTTGTACACCTTAAAGATTCAATTCAGTTCAACAGTTCTTTCAAGTTAATGTTTTATTCAGAAAAAGCCAGGGAAACAAAAGGAAACAGTATCACTGACTGAATTGATGGTGAACCTTCAGGTCCCTTGGGGCTTCAGTCAGTGCCATGCATCTCAATGAATAGCAAGATGTGTGTTAAAAGAGGTGATTAGGCTTTTCTTGTCATATCACTTCAAAATGGGGTGGATTAAAGCAATTAGAAACCACGATCCTCAGCAGTGTTCTTTTGTACTCACGAGCTTAGCAAAAGAACTCTAAGTGGTGATTCATCAAGGATCACACTATAAGGATAACAATGCATTCATTATGACTGATCATTCTGGTCAAGAGGGCCAGGGTCTTTCTATGAAGCCTTAACAATAGTTTGTGAATGTTGGGTCATAGTGTACAATACTGCCCTATGGTCTTGTAGATAACAACAAACATGTGGGGCCTTGGTAAATTTTCTTTACATCGTTTTTATTCCAAAACCTATGAGCCCTTGTGATGGGTGGATGTGGTGAGTGTTGGCAGGAGCGACGGTGTTGAATGCTAATTGTTTTGAAGGGCACAGGATTCATTGGTTGTTATGGTAACAAGAGACTGTGCACAGGAGTGCAGGAGAGATGTGGCCAATGAAATCGAAAGGAATGTAAGGAGAGAAAAAGATAGTTTATAGTTTCAGTGTGTGTTTTAAAGATAGTCAAACATAGATCAAAAACATTGAACAGTGAGAGGGGCTTTATATCTGTTATTATTGCAACAACTGATCATAGTGGTATGATTAAGATTAAGAATTACTTTATTAATCACCGTAGAGAAAATAGGTTGTAGTACCAGCAACGTACATCACAAAACAATCCATCCATCCATCCATCCATTATCTGAACCCGCTTGTCCTGCAGTGCAGGGTCACGGGGGGTTGGAGCCTATCCCAGCTATCAAAGGGCACAAAACAATCAAAGACCAACAAATAACAATAAATACAATATATACACGAAAAACTCCTATATACATACATACACATAGCAGCAGACATATGAACATAAAAACACAGTTAATTAATATAACTGAGAAGTTTGAAGTGCACCTGAGATGATGCTTTAATCTAAGTTTGTGAGCACAGCTCTGACAGTCAGAGATGAGGTCTAGAATCTGATGGCGGATGGCAGGGATGACAGTTCCTTAGAGCAGCGGGGCAGCAGGAGTCTGCTGCTGAAGCTGCTTCTCAGTTTGTCCACCATGTTGTGGAGAGGGTGGGAGGGATTGTCCAGTAGTTTTCACAGCATTCTCTCCTTTGCCACCTCCTCCAGGTTGGCAAGCTTGAAAACAACCACAGAGTGGTGATGAGTTTGATGAGTTGTCCAGTCTGTTGGCATCCTTTGCTTTAATGCCAGCGCTCCCCAGCACCACCAGAAGATGGTGCTCACCATGACAGACTGGTAAAACATGTGGAGCATGCTGCTGCACACATTGAAGGACCTGAGTCTCCTCAGGAAGTAAAGTCTACTCATGCCCTTCTTGTAAACAGCCTGTGTTCATAGACCACTCCAGTGACACGCCATGGTAGTGGCTGGAAGAGTTGGACTGTA
The DNA here is from genome assembly GCF_900634625.1 of Parambassis ranga. NCBI lineage: Eukaryota > Metazoa > Chordata > Actinopteri > Ambassidae > Parambassis > Parambassis ranga. The sequence continues at coordinate 9,891,020 of NC_041022.1, read as the reverse complement.
TCAAGGTTTTTCGGAATAAGTACAAATCTTGAATTTTTGAATTGAATTGAATTGAATTTTGATAGCAATTGATAGGTGAACAGCTTTTGCGATCACCGGTCAAAAACTCATTATTTCACCAATGGTTAATGTTCGGTATTATTATAGCAGATAAAGCACTCCTGGACATCTAAGCCTAGAGTTCTGTTAGAAACGTGCTATGATATGTTAAGGAGAAGGCTACAGAGAAGGAACATTGCATAAGGGCCTTCATACAGTGAGACTGTAATGGTAAAAGAAGAGTAAAAGGTCAAAGCCAATGCAGGAATTTGAAAGTAATGATACTTATAATTATGTAATTGGCAGACTGGTATCAATAAATTGTCATCTCTCTGGACCCACTAATACAATAATAGCACAATACTCTAAATAAGGACACCAACAATTTCCTAGAGATTGCTTTGCTGCTTATTTCATAAATGACTGGCTAATTGGCAACGTCTTACCCCACCCCCGTGTAAGCCTGCAACCTGCAGTGACCCTGGCAAAGAAAAAGTGGCTACAGAGGTAAAATGCATTAAAAACGGCAAGACTGTAAATGCATAATGTACAGGATGGGCATTTTTTCCCTTTTATTTTCAGTAAGCTGAAAGTATATGTTACATCGCTTCAGTCAGGCTCAAATGCAAATTTGTTGATGACTCAGTGCATCAGTCAAAACTAAAAGAAAGTGACATTGCAATCAAAAACTGACGTTTCGCCTCTCAAAGATTGCTCTTTAGCATATTTATAAACTCCACAAAAATCAGTGTGACATAACCACCATGAGAAAGTCTACATGTTAGTGATTTGTCTTCCATGGTAAAGATGACAAACGTGTACTGGGTTTGTTTATATTGGAGCCTACGAAAATTGAAAAGTTAGTACCAATTATATGCAGGCTAACATTACTTCTCATAATCTCTCATCTTTTATAAATCAGCTGACACACTTTAAATAATTTTGTAAGAAACTGAAAGAGAGCATAAAAAAAAGAAATAAAATGGGACAAAGGTGCTCAGGTCCCCTGCTTCTTCTAAGACACATTTGTTAATTTAACACAATTAAATTTATAATAACTTATAAATTATAATTTATAAATACATTTCTTCCATCTACTTGTGTATATTTACGTTATGAAGAAACTAAAACTAGAGGGGAAACTACTTTTTCTCTAGCTCTAAACCTAGAAAGATTGAAATCTGAATTTATGCAGAGATTAAATAATCATTGTTATTGAGTGGGCATTTGATTAAACAATAGTTGTCAATAGATTGAACTTTGAGGGATGCTGCATGTCAGGCTGATCTGAATCAACTGAAGACTGTACCAGATGAACCAATCCAGTTTATTTTCCGCATAGTTTTAGATTGCAATCTTGACACCAGATGTCATTGTTTGTAGCCACAATCAGCATTGTTTTCATTGGTTTTCCCATTGCAACATTCCCATTGCAACATAGGTTTCTTTATATGAGGGCTCATTATATGAGGGCTCATTATATGCCAATGAAACAGTAATTGATATTTATTCATGTAGGTATAGCTATAGCCATGAAAACAAAAAATGAATACTACATTCCCTCTCTGCTAATAGTGGTATCTCAAAAATTTCTGCAAAATAGGTGATGTATTCAAAATGTTTGTGTATGTGCATGTCTGTGTGTGTGTTTAATGTTGAAGACTGTGGGGACTGCTTTTCTATAGAAGTGAAAAAGAGGGGGGGGGGCTGATAGGGAAGGAATTGTTGACAATTTTCAGCACAACCATTTCCAAGCTACTGAAAACATTGTTGAAAAAGCCGGTTGGCATTGTGTCAAAAAAGAAGGTGGATGAACTGAGATGCTTCAATATGCCCTCCAGAGTCTTAGTATTGATAGCTCTGGATGTAGACAATCTAGCCAAATTGTTTCTGTACAGCTGCAGGTTGTGAGATTAGAAGTCGGTGGCGAACTGTGTGGGAAGCGGTGAACAAGATACAGGAATTGTTGATCCTCTTGTTAAGATAAACAAGATATTTCGTAGTTATTAAGGTTTTTACAGATAATGCACAGATCTGCTTGGACTATTTAGGAGTTAGTAAACTAAGTGATACATCAATATTTATTATAGCTTGACTAGTGAAGATAACAAAGTTAAAGAGAATCTTGAGGGTAGGTATACTATTAACGGTAGGACTTTCAGCAGACTGCACAGATGTTCATATGTTCCAACCCGCCACTTGATAAATAGTTGAACTGAGATGAGAATGGCTGCAATGAAATGTTAAACACTTGACTCTAGCCTCTTCACAGTAGGAAATAAAAGCCTGTACCTCTTTGGCATCTCAGCACATCACATATTGAAGATGTGTTTGTAGCTCCATGTCGAGGCCCTGGGTTATACATGAGGCATCTCTCAAAATGAAAAAAAAAACACCTGCTGACTTTGACATTGACACACATTTCTGTCACAAACATAAATATATGAAATCTGTACAATATATAAAAGTTGTGTGTTTCATTTAGATCACTAGCATTTGTAGCAAGCACTGTGTAAATGGGCATAATGAGGAGAAGAGGAAGTCTAACATGGCTCGCTTTGTTTGACTTTCTCTCAAGACCAGGTGTTCTATATTTATCGATCAAAGTTAAAGTTGTAAAATTTTGGTGCTTAATGTACGACTTTATGTCACAATAAAGGTCTACATAAATAGCCAACTTAACACAGACACTATTATGTTCTGCACACAACACGCTTTTACTCGCTGCCTTCAGTGTGAGACTGGATGGACGTGCATATTAACCAGACAGGCTAATTGGCCCTTTGACTCAATCAGCTGTTTGCAGTTTTCACTCTGCTTTTGGCATTTCCTTTTTTCACTCTAGATGGTTGTGGTCACTGTTGATAAAAGTGTGATCATCCATATGTTGATTGTACAGTGTTCTGCTGACCTGTTTACTTACTGGCCACCAATGCTAATTTCCTAGCGGCTTAAGTCAGACTGGCTGTATCAAAAAGTTCAACGCATTACCAACGCATTTTTTTTTTTTTTTTTACCAGACTGGGTGGACAGGTCACTCGACCATCCAATTATGGCATCTTATTATCCTGACTGCTCACAGAAGAGTGTGCCACTGACCGGTTTCCCACCAGCACACCACTGCTGCTAAATGCTAACAGATTATTAAATCAGACAGCCTGTACATCCAATCTTGTAAGAGGGATAGTCAAACAGAGTGAGTCTTGTCGGACTTATCGGTGTGGCGAGTCATCCGTGTCACATCTGCTTTTCAGACAAAGAATGAAAGAGAATAATTTTTCTCTGGCTTATGACTGTCTCATAAATATCACATCACTTGTTTTACTTTTAGATTGATAGTCATTGTCAAAGCTGTCACTGCTTAGCTAATGCCAGCTACTTATAGACTTCCACATTAAGAAGATGGCATAAACAGTGTTAAATCTGATGTTACTTTTAAAAGGATAATCCATCTTTTAATAGCCTACATTTGATGAATGGTAATTCAATTGATCAGCCATTAGATGCATCTGATACATGCCAGGACGCCAGCTTCATTGCATTTGTTGCACATTAAACTCCTCATGCAGGTGTCATATTAATGAATACACCCCACAGCTTCTCCAGTTCTTTCCAATAACTATAATAGGGCCATCTCATTTTAGCAATACTAATGCTTGGACAGCATAATCCAAGCAGTCTGTATTCAAACAATCGCTTGTGTGCGATGGAAAATACTCTAACTGCACTCCCACTGTCTTATAATTGTAGCCGACTGTTTATGAAAATGTGTTTGGCCCAATAGACCACAAAGGCACATGACAATACAGTGCATCCTTTCAAAAATAAAACATTTGTTAGAGGGCTAAATATCAAAGGTAATAAGGACATGTAGTATGCTGGTTAAACTGAGGTAATGATTACAAAACACATGGATAATGTGGCACAAGCTGGGGTGTAAATTTTAGGTTCATGGACTATTTAGTTGAATACTCATGTGGTCTCTGGGCTGACTGGGAAAAGGTGCCAGGTTGGCTGACATACTGAAAGTCATGAAACATCCACCTGGGGGTTTTACTCTGTTTATAGTTCACTATACTGGAGCAGAATTCAAGTGTATTATATCAATACACTAAACAGGAAAAAAAAGACCTTAAATTTTTCACTTTTCTAAACTAATTTAAAACAATAACGAGAACACCCACTCACTAACAGCGTGTGTGTAATTAAATTGAATTCTGTGAGTTTGGTTGTAACATCTAATAAAATATTTATAGTATATATTGCCAGCATACTTGCACAGTAAAATCATGTATTTGCTATGATGTACAGTACAGAACATGCATACATGCATGTTCCTTTTCCTTTTTCCTTTTTTTTTTTTTTTTTTGGGGGGGGGGGGGGGGGGGGGGGTCTGGTTCTTCGATATAATAGCCTACATGTGATGTAGTCAGTGTAGTTCTTAAATTATTTAGTGTTCCCGACCAATTAGGAAACACACACACACACACTAAAACCAACCCCTTAAATATGACCCAGACCGGGAGACATGACCTAAATTATTCAGACAAGCCAAAGTTAGCATAGTTCCAAGTGGTATTGTGGGGCTAAATGGATTTTCCTTTTCAATCTTTGTTTTGGGATTTGCCCTGATTACAAAAAAGTTGAAGAGAATTTTTGAGTAGAGCTCTGTATGAGTGTGTGCAAACAAAAGACAAATTATGCAATTTAATAGAAAGTACATGTTTGGAGAGCTGTGAAAAAAAAAGAAAAAGAAAAAAGCAGTGCTCCATCTTTTTGTTTGTGAACTACTTCTTGGCAAATAAAATAATCATAAAATAAACGAGTGAGGGCAAGATGATCTTTCTTACACTGTTTGCTTGTAGTGTTTTATGCCAAACCCTGCCACAAATATAAACAAAACTTAACCAAGGGGGAAAAAATGAAAAAAATTAAAACCAGGTGAAAACAAAACAGCTCATGGTGTCAGGGGACTCGTGTGTGTTGCATGCACCCCCACCCCTCTCAGCCTCTCTTTACTCTGACTTTTGTGACTGTATGGCTCCCATGTTTGGATGATGTCAGGCAAAAAGATCATGTTTTGTTACTTAAATTTAATATAATGTGCTACAAAATGTCCATGTTGCATTAGCATAAAGGTAACTATGAGTCATTTCTGGTGGGTATATTATCAACTAAATGCACCATGTTTTCACTAAGACGGGAACTTAACTTTAATTCTTCTTAAATTCACCAACAAGCTGAAAATATTAAACCCATCTCATACTGAGACACACATTGTTGTGGCCACATGTGTTACATGAAAGGCTGTGTAGCTTAGTTATCTTTTACCTTTTAGTGATAGATGGTGTTCATAGAGACGCTGCAACCATTAACACACAGCTAGACACAGCTGATGACTGTGATCAAAACACATTAGCACATAACAGAGCAGAAGTTTTCTTTCAAGCACACTTATTGGTTTGAGACATTTTTTCACCTCTGTCTTCTCTGAGTGCAGCAAACAGACTCACAGTGGCTGTTGGAGCAACAAACCCACAACACAGACACAGGATTAAAACTGCTCTCATGAGAGAATTAATTTATGAGTGTTAAGGCAGATATGAATCCCTGAGCTCATGCGAGCCATTTTTTTTGGTCCTAAAGCAGGAGAAGCACAAGGTCTACACAGCTGGAAACAAGGACCGATGAGGCCTGTTTATCTGTTAAAGCAGTGTCTTGTGAGAAAATTGATGCACCTCAAAAAAGCTGTAAGGCATTTGGAAAATCCTTATTTTTCTTTTCTTACAGAATTTATTTCACAGTAGTAAGAGCAGTGCTCTGTGAAAGTCATCTCAAACTTAACTAGTCACTGCATCATACTAACAATGTCAGGAGAAATCACAATGTTGAAACCTTAAAGAGAATTATTAAATCACAACCTGAGATGAGTTTTATCCTCTTTCAGCTCATTGGTTTTGGTTTATTAGTTCCATCTTATCTCACTGCTCCCAGTTTTTTATTTATAAGCTGCATTCCTGATTATAAATCAGCAGACATTTTGAGGACTGAGGACTCTGAGGACAAGTTCATTCATGACCAGACCATCTATTTTTAAAATTTATGACCTGACCTCTAAAGCAGACAGATTTTCAAATGTACGGTAGGAGAATCATAAAATTTAAGTTGACCCAGGTTCAATAAATGGCAGCATAAAAGAGGGTTTTTATTAATTATTTTTGCATTAATGACAGTAATATGATCATTAGAGGAGACATTCCCTAGCTCTACACACACAAACACGAATACACACACATAAACATTGGACAATGACCCCCAAGACGTGGGGTCCCAGTAACATCTGATATCTCTACACGGAAGCCTCTTATTAAGCTTTATTTATATTAAAATTGAACAGCACTGCCCACACACCATTGGCCATTGAACCACAGGTAGATTTACTCAGTTTGAGCTATTCAAGCAGGCAGGCTGGATTTCAACCTGGCCTGCCTCAGTTTTTAGGGCACCCACTTTACCAGGTAAGCTGGGTATCAATGTGGGTGTTTAGTTTGTTTTTTGTTTGTTTTTTACCTCTCATTTCTTTTCTTTTCTTTTCTTTTCTCTCTTTTGTCTTTTTTTAATAGAAATGTTCCATCACTGAGTCAAGAAAAGTTTTAGCTTCAATCACAAGTTTCATCAAAGAACAAACACCTTCTCTCTGTTCCTCCTAGATGGAAATTTTGACCAAGGTGTGCATTGAAAAATTTCTCTGACACTGTTTTCCACATAGGAAAATTGAAAAAAAAAGACTTTTAACACTAAGCTTGATGCTATGCAAGCTGTTATGTTCATATTGTGCTGTTTTATGCATGAAATCCTACTAAAAAACTAACAAATCATTTTGATGAAATGTGAAAATTTGTGCTACATGTGATAACTGGAACAACATGTCGGACATATATTACAAAGGAAAGAATTTGGATTCATCTACTTCTATGAGAAACTATGAGGAAGTTTCTCATGTACTACTGAGTGTATTCTTTCCTTTAGTGAATCTCAATTTATCTTATCTTGAAATAGACAGTGGTGCACTTCATATGTTGAACTGTGGATGTCCTTTCAGAGCAGATAGTAATCACTGTAATGTTTAGTGGCTGCAGGTAATACTGTGTGCTGGGAATTTCTGATGTAGCAAATGATTTGGCAAGCTGCCCTGGTACTGGAGAAACATCCATTCAGATACACGTTGGCCTCTGGATATGGGGATTACGTGATTGAGGACCTTCAGGGCCTCAGATTTGTTCTTCGGCTAGAGATTTACTTACACAGATAGGCTGATGAAGTGGGCAGGTAGCTCCACTTCCCTTGCCACTCATACTGACAGCAACACAAACCTGATTGGTACATGTGACAAATATGCAAGGGACTTCCTCTCAGCTGAAGTTTCCAGGTGTCTGTGTGGTGCCATCATTATACACAATAGATGAATCCTAAAAAGCTTATTGTTGACCTACATTTTTAGCTCTTCATTTATTCGTTGTGTGTTATGGAGTGTATTTGGATCTGAGGATCTACAGTGTGAAGCTGCACTCGTATGGCCATATATTTTCCCTGAAGATGAAATGGCACCGTCTCTTTAAATTAACTAACAATAGGTGGGCAGATGGCAGATGGCTTGTACTGTTAGAGAGATGAGATCAGGTCAGGTGGATACTGGAGATCAAAGGGTGGGTCAGTGTACAACTGGGACCATGATCAGTGACCCTGTGTGAAAGCCTGACTCCCTGGCAAGGATTGCAAGAAAAACTATTAATCATGGCTTTTTACAGAGCTCTACTGCACTAAATCATGGCCACCTGCCTATGTCTGATGCAGTGATTCTTCAGGAGAATGAGTGGGTGCCACACAGCTTTGTCTGTAAAGGATACTTTTGATTTAAACCTGGGATATTCCCTCTTAAATGTAGCTATTGTGGCTCTATATGTATCTATAGCTGCCTTGAAGCCATGGCTTCTGTTACACCCTGTTCACACATGACACAGGGGATTAACTTCACATGCTCATAAGTGTTCTTTTCACTAACACTGTTGCGGGATTGTAAATGAAGATTGATCTCATAGTGTTTTCGTTTTATGCATTGTCCCTGGGGCTCATTATTTAACACATATCACACCATGAATTACATTAAATTATATTAGCGGCAGCTGGGTGGATGTATGGGACTTTGTGCACTGAAGGAAGCACACCTACACCTACGCTTTTAACCAAAACCCTAATGCTAAGAGTACTTTGGGTTTGGCAACACAATCACTTTGGTTTAAGTTTTAACCCTAGCCTTAAACCTAACCTACAGTTGGCAAATCAGCTGTAGAGCATAGATACACACCTGAGACATCAATGGAATGGTCTTGTTAAGCTGAATAAGGGCCATTCTGTAACACATCTCTGCTCCCTTCCTAACCCCTAACCCTAACCCAAGCCTGAACCGAACCTTAACCCTTACCCTAACCTCTTACTTTGAGTCAGGAACTTGGCCATTTATGAGCAATGTTTTTTTTATCTGTTTGACAGCTTTCTTATATTTTATTACACATATTGTTCCATTAATAGTTATAATAGTAAATAAAGTGAATTTATATAGCAAAATTCATAAAATTATCCTCCTCCTCCTTCTTCTTCATCTCTCTGTTCATGATCTACAACTACTCCTTCCTGACCCCCTCTCAGTGCTTCAACTGCTGCAGCAGCCTGGAAATATTCAAAATAAATTAAATGGTTATCTAATCCCCCATTTAGGTTTAAGTTTTTGTTAATTTTGGTGTACACCATAGGTCCTGATTCGATGGGTGCCTCAGGTCGGAGCACCCACAGAGATTGCCGAGCACCCATGTGCGCCAGCCTACACTTGTCATTGATTTGCTGATGACCACTCCCCCACCGCCTATCAACGCATTGCATTGTGATGTCAGACAAACTGCCAAAAAGGCTGGATGGCAACTTGCTGATAAAACTAGCATAGTGGTTGATTTAGACAACAAAATAGACAAAATATGTGATAAAAATACAAAAAATGTGTGTGCGTGTAGGAAGAGCATACATGTGTGTTCATTCCGGCCCCTGCTGCTCATTGATTTAAGCTAGCCTTGCTCTTTTTGTTCCTGATTTTTAAAAGGCAAAATGAAAGAAAAGAGATAAAAAGTGTTCATCTTTAAAATCTGCATTGCATTTTCTTTAGCAGCACCTATAGGTGATGACAAGGAACTGTAGTTTCTTATATAATTTCATCAGTATGACACTTTTTTACAGTAGTGCCTTAACATTTATTTAAATGATCATCAAATTGCTACTTTATAGAACATTTATGTAAATAATCTGCACCAGGCTGTAGACATAATAGAGGATATGAGGTAGGTGATTTAGTGCAGGAGAGCTCCTCAGGGAGATCAAGCTTTCACACAGAGCTGCTGATCATGCCCCCCAAATGTGCAGTGACCTGAATGTAATTATCCTTTAAGTAAAGGCTGTGCTGTAGCAGCTCTTTTTATTATTACTGATATTACTTTTGTCTTCTATAAATCACCACAACTAGTGCAAGTAAATCCTCTGAATCAAGTGGAGTTCAAAAATCTTACACACATACAGACATGTTCAGACACCTGTTTCACTCCACAAATTGTGTCTGCAAATGAATAAAGAGCCTGAGTTAAAAGCAGGGGTCAGTGGAAAAAGAGATGTCACCACACCAATAAACGATGTAGAAGACGGAGCACCGGCAGAAAAAAGCCAAAGAATGGTAAAGAGGAAAGCGTCCGGAAACCATTTTAGGAGGAGGAAGGGAGAGATTTTTCTTTAATCCCTGTGAGGCAAAGCGACTTAATGGAAACTTCCTCTTATCAGGCATGATGCAGAGACCTTGCCATTGCTTGTGCTTCACTTTGATGTGTTTTGTGAGAGAGCTCAGACTGCTTCACCACTTGTATGCACACACGTACAGCCTGGCTACCCTTTAGTAGGATACACAGTGCAATAGATCTTTGCTGTGAAGATACGGTGTTCTAAAAATGCTTGGCTTATTGTTGTTCCCTTTTTTTTCCACCTCCATAAAAAAAAGCATTACAGTTTCAAATCAGATTCACAGGTGCAGTGAACCGATATTTCTATTGTCCACTAATGCTTCTGTCTTTCTTGCCTAATTCATGAGTGAAAGTGAAAGTAGATTCAGAAAATTAGCCCAATAAGAGAAGCAGGTGCAGTCTGATCACATATATGTAACTTTTTGTGACTATTAGGGATGAGAGTATGGTTTTTTAATGGTTAAAGCCTCCATATTCTGTGAGTGAGATTGTGTTGTGTTGATTGTGTTTAAGACATCCTCGTCTGATGGAGAAACCGGTTGCATGCCAAACAATTCGATGTTTGACCATTAAAAAACAGAACAATGAATCAAATTAGTGAATTCACTGAACGATTAAGAGCTGTTGACACATGATTGCGGTACTTGCACAGCACTGTGTGGAGCGGTTTGATTAAATATTAATACAGTTGTAATAACACAATGCTCTTTGTACACTGTGCCAGAACATAGGTGGCTCAGCCCCTGCCGAGATAACAGCAGCATTCTGTAATCACCATAGTGACAGCACTTCGCTTCTTAATCAAAACAATGTGATGATCATGTATCATTAGCTGCCCACATCAAAACAAGTAAACAAAGGCAGATGCACTGTCCTCTGTCACAAGCGTGTGTTTGATTCTCCACTGACACACAGTGAGCCTTGATTATTTGGCTCTCCCATTTAAATAAACACAGAAATAACATTCATGTTCATGTACATTTTGGAAGCCTGTTCACTGTATTAAGTATGGCTGAGTCTGGATACTATGTGTGGGTGCACTTCATATACTAACACAATGCTGAGGGACTGAGGCATCTGCTGGACAAGGATTTTGTCACCCAGGAGCATCTACACACACACACACTGCAAACTGCATATTTGGGACAATGTTACTGAGTCATAGCCTGTAGTATTTCTCCTTAGATACCACAAAAGGTGTTACTAAAAATACTCCCTGCACATACAGTAGCTCACAGTACTGTACTCTGCTACGTTTAGATAAATTATCCGTAAGAAAAGGGAAATGAAAAAGAAAGACAGTCAAAGGAAGGAGCAAAAGGACAATAGACAAGCAGAGCCTTTAGGCACCCAGCGGGGCAGAGAAAGGGCAGAAAGACATACGGGTCCAGACTTTTTTCATAGAAAATCAATGCAAAATACTGATGGATTTCATTATTGGTGCTATTTAACTTCAGCTTTTAGAATGGAAAAAAAAAATATTTTATCCTTTTAGAGTGGAAAATATGATTGCATTTTTTGCCTTTAACTGCCAGTCAAAATGCAAACCCCCTAATTCAGTAAAATGTTTTGCGCTGCCACAATCAGCTAGATTAATATTTTTTTGATCAAAGGGACTGCTTGTTGCTCACTAAAGCCAGGCCCTGATTAATTTCTAAAGTATACAGAATTAAAATCTGAGCTCGCACAAAGATAAATTTAACTGACTATCTGCTGATGAATTACAAATCTCACATCTCACACTACAAGATCAGAAAACAAGAGCACATCACAGACTCCAGGATATTACTGTGATTATCTGTCCAGTGGAGCTACACATCACCTTAATTTCCATCTGAAACACATGCTGATCTTAGAGAAAAAAAATCATATTTCAAAGAAATTAGATCTATCCAGGATGCTGCAGAACAGCTTGTCTGTGTTGGTTATTACATGCATCCTTCCTAACTGCTACCATGTTCACTCTTTTGACATCACTGTCTGCACCAAGACATATACTGTTACAAAAATTGCTGTTTTACAACACTGTCACAGAAAGGGGTTTGGGTTGAAAGAGTAGAGAAAGGAGGACACAGGAGGCAGAATGAATAGGAAAAAAACAGCGCTATTGTTGAGCTTATACAAATATAGAAAACACAGGGAGACTAAAGTGCAGGAAACACACTGAGGAACAAACTGACATGGCATGGTGAACACGGGAAAAATTTAGGGATGGAGAAGGGAAAAAACAACATATAACAGAGGTCACAGTGACCAGCGAGTTACAAAACTACCTGCTGATCCCGTCAATATATCTGATGAACATTTTCTGAGTATAAAAAAATAATTCAATAAGTTCTTGTAGGAAGGTTGACTATTGTAACAGCTTGTACTCTAGCACCCTTTTGATAGGAGGATTTCCTGCCAGCTAAAAATAGAATCATCCAACAACCTGGCCATTTTCTACAACATATAATGACATTTACTCAGCTAATTGCTGCATGATACATTGCAGTGGATCTGTTTTGTGTCATTATTTAACCCGATCCTATAAATCAGTGAAAGGAATCTTCTCTGTTAAGGCTTATTGAGATGTCAAATAGCAAGATTGGGTTGCATCATCCTCTCTCTCCCTGTCTCTCACACCACTCCAGGGTTATAGTTTTGATCGGGTTAGTTGCCAGTGCTTAGAGCTAGTGATTTGAAATGGCAAAATCAATATTATTCTTAATTAATACTCAGGGAAAAGTAAACAGCCATCCACAGCAGAAGGATATTTGGTCTTTGTCAGTCTTGTATCGACGGTGGGGGTTTCTCATTATTTCAAACAGACTTTATTCTACTTTTGTTTTAAAAGGGCTTTTTTGATATTGTGAGGCTGTGCTACTGAATGCCCGGGGTTACCACCTGACTTGATGAATAAACAACCGCATTTAGTCATGCCCCGCACAGGGGAGGATGCACATATATGATGCATAATGCAAAGCAGCATAGTGGGAAGAAGCATGGAAGGAGACGGGCTTATAGCCGCTGGGCACTGCATGTCTCTTTGCTGGGATTCATTTATAACTGCAGCTTAAAAAATACTGTGGATGTGTGTGTGTGAGAGAGAACATTAAGCAGTATACAGGGGAAAAAAACTAAATGCGTTATTGATAGGCTGTAAATGTGGGAACTACACATCAGTATAGTCCAAACAAACAGAAGCAGAGTCCTTGCTGCATTATATATCACCAACTTGTGCATTTGTAACCCAGCCTGTATGTGATAAAGACATAGTCTGATCAGCCCAGTCCCTTGACCTTCATCTTTAAAGCAAGTGGGATCTGGCTAATTAACCTTTTAAACTAAAATTAGCCATTTCTGCCTACTCAGGCAGGAGGTTCCTGTTTTCTGTGTATGCTTATAACTGTAACTTTTGTCCCCCTCCTCTGGCAGCAGGAATAATTACATAAAGCCGTGACAGGTGAACATGCCAGCCAATCATCCAGCTTGAATAAAAGGTCAGCAGGGTTGGAATGATGGAATTGTCACATCAGGTAACTGCCTATGTCATAAATGTAGCCTCAAATTTCCTCATTTCCTAATTTTGAATGTTCAGAACATTTCTAGGATGCTTCTGTTATTACTGTATTATTGTTTTTATCACAGAATCAAAGAACATTACATGAAAAGGGACATTTTTGCAGTTTTTGCAGTGCGGAAGATTTTTTTTTTCATGATGAAGCAGCCAGACATAAGATACATAGAAGTTGGAGAGGGATATTTAGTCTCTTTAGAATCAGAATCAGAATCAGAAATTATTTTATTTATCCCCGAGGGGAAATTCTTGAAATTCTTGAATTTCAAAAAATAGAATAGAATAGAATATACTTTATTAATCCCTTTGGGAGGGTCCTTAGGGAAATATGGGTATTAGTTTGTGCCAGGAGATTAGATTTCCATACAGAACCACTGCATTTATTTTATCAAATCATGACAAATCATTGTAGCATTATTAATCTGTAATACACATGTTTGAATGATTAGGGAAGCTGTAAAATTGCTGGGTGGAAGCCTCCAAAGCTGTATTGCAGGAAGAACAGATTGGTGAAAGCTTAAGTGGACTTAAATATTGCAGTTTGTTACAAGACATGTGGAAAGTTCCAAAAGCACAGTGCTGCCACTGCCAAAATAATGAGTGATTAGTTATATGTAAGATGTGTGTTGCTTTGAGAACTGCACTTTTTTAAAACATCATAAAATAGTTTTTGAAACCTCACTATCAGTTTTAATGGACCAGGAAAGCAAAATGTGAACATGAACTTCAGTGGGCGTTTACTTACCTTCAGCGTTCTGATGATGCATGTTCTCTGAATAAGTGCTAGATTGGTCTAAGGACTGAAATTATCAGATTACTTGGAAAGTTCAACCGTTTTAACCTCTTAAATGTTGCTCATGGATATTCATCATACTGACATCATCTCATCACACCAAGTGCCCTTCAGGCTGGCATAATAAATTATTTGTTCCTTTCTGACTCACTGCAGACAGAAGCAATAGAAGACAATTAAGCAGGAGAGACAGAATGTCCAGCCTAGTATTGATGTGCCAGAGCAAGACAAGGACACTGGACAATGAGCAATTGAAATCTCAGATAAAGAATGAGAGAAAGAAAGATACCTGAACTCAGTTAATAATCATGAGACCAAGATGGCATGATGCAAGAAAAACTTAAGAGCTACATCTACATCAGAGCCTGCAGGCCTCACTGAGAATGTCAAATGTTTAATGTCCTTGAAAGCAAAATTAGAACAAGCACCGTTTTTTTGGAAGGGTTTCCAGGAGAAAGCGTCATCTGTCTAAAAAGCACATGGAAGCACGAGGTTCACAAAAATGTGAGAGAACCGCAACAGGGAAAGGTGAGAAAGAAAGTGGGATTGTGTGGCTTTAATTCTGACCGCCATGTCTGGAAGAAATACCTAAAATCCATTGTCAAGCAGAGCAGTGGAGGGGTAGTGATTTGGGCTTGTTTTGCAGCCCCAGGACCTGGACATCTTGCACTTATTGAGTTGACCATGAACTCTGCTGAGTATTCTAAAAACAAATGTGAGGCCATCAGGCTGAGCATTTAAGCTTAAGGTTAGAATTTGATTGGCAGCATAATGTATTAATTAAGTTATTAATAAAGAGCACCTCTTTCACCAATCAGCTGTCGGTCTGTCCCTCACCTGCCAAATCACGGCTTAGCAGAAAATTTCAAAGTCTTTTGTCTCTCCTCCGGTTGACCTTCAGATCGACTCTGGTGACCATCCTCCACTCCAGGCACCGCCAGATCCACACCAGTTCAAGGCCTCCTCTCTCCCGCTCTCCAGCCTTCTCCACCACCAGGTCTAGACCTGGGGGGACATCTGATTCTAGCGGCCTCTGCTCCTGCTCCTTCCCCTCCTTTGGATGTGGTCATCACGTTGGGGTCTAAAACACCAAATCACATTCAAATTCTTTGTATTGTAATAAATTCACTCTCATTCAGTCATCTGAGTCTCTCCTGATTGAACTTCAAGTTAGTGCTACTAAAGGTGGATTTGCAAGCTATTGAATCATGGAGTTTATTTGTCTATTGCTAAGACCCTCTATAATCATATAATCGTATGTTTTTACACACTGACATAAAGGTAAAAGAGCTCTGCCTTTAAATACTCAAAGAACTTTTAATTCCTTAAAAGCAGGAATACAAGCAATGGCACTGTACCACTGTTTGCCTTTCACAAAACTGTGCTACAAACATCCATTAAATAACTGAATGATTAGAGTACATTATTATTATCGTCGATGAAACAGACAGACAGACAGAAGCCAAAATGGAGGCTGGCCTGTTTCAATCAGTGTGACCTTTCTGCAACCTCATCTCTGACCACTTACAGTACCGTACGTTATTATTCTAAAATAATATATTGGAAGGCTGCACAAAACAAATTACAAATGTAATTTTCTCTCAAATGAATCACATCACACTTTACAGTGGCCACAGAAGGCGAAAGATGGATGCTGAGAACAACTGTTGTGAGAAGAAGGGCCTCACTTCTTTTTATGGACACACATCTTTTTATGGACAACATGGCACAGATTATTTGCAATGGAAGATGTGGAAATTTCAAAAATGACCTCAGTACAGACCTAAGACTGTGCAAAGGTCAAAGTATGATATTAACATCAGGCCCCACCAGTAATTCATATGACACTATTGTTCTGCATTTTAAACATAATTAGTTTCCTTTGCCACCTTTAATGATTTCCTATGTTGACTATAAATGTATGTCTGCTGCTGCTTGGTGCAGCTGAAAAACCCTCTACAAAAGTTTTGAACCAAAGTCATACATTTATGAGAGCCAGACAGCCAAAAACCTTTTCTTTTCTTTTTTTCTAGCTTTGTTGTGAACAGCTAGCAATTCAAATCTAAGGTAACCTTTCAAGTTACAGGGTGTTTACTGCACAAATGGATTTCAGACAGTTGGAGTTTTATACCCAGCAGAAATAAGCAATGGAAGCTGAGAAAACAGGTCATGAGTGGCTCTAAAATTGGGTGGGCACAGACATGTGTACACACACACTGGCTGGAATCAGGCAGCGGCAGCGGGCATATGAAGAATGGAGAAAAGGGGATTTTGTCAGATTTCACAGTGAACTTGTGAGAACTGACAGATGGAGCAGGCAACACAAATGGGTTGCTTTTATTTATGAAGAGAGTAACTTGTGCTGATCAACAAAGATAGCTGATTGAAAAAAAAATCTGTCTACAATCATGGATAAACTGTCTCATCACCACAGCAATCCTCTCCTCTGTAAACTCAGAGAGTCCAGCAGCAGACTGATGATCCAAGAGTCCATTGGAAGTAGAGCTAATTTTGTCAGAATATTGTCCCATTTGAAATCTCAGTGTTTTCAGGCTGTGACTTTAATTTCACTAAACATTTCAGCAACATAAAATTGGCCATCTGTCAACATGGACTACTGCCAAGATTACAACCTTCCTCCTATCACAGGATGCACAAATGTCTTTGTCTCCAGACAGTTAAAAAACTAAAGCTTCTGCTAGAATGCACCAAAAATCAATTAACCAGCTTTAGCTTAAACACAACAAGAAAAACACGAGCAGACTATTTGGAGATTTATGCATAGATTTGCTATAAAATACAGTCAAATCTTCCTCACTATTACAAACAACTGCTGTTTTTCCCATATTGAATATAAACTCAAACATTTAGGTAAAGTAGAAGCTATAAAAGGGATCAGAAACATATAATTGTGGGTACTTAGTCTGTAATTGGGCATCTAGCTAAAAGGATTCTAAGCCTTGATGGATTCGGTGAGGCTGGGTAACATCTCTGTCCATGCAAATAATCATTGTGTCCAGGGAAGGACACCATAGAGGAAGCCTGTGCGCTTTTCAAACCCATCATCACTGTGGACCTGGCATGTGAAAAAGAGCAGCATGAGAATCATTTGTGGAATGACTGTTTGGGAACAAGCCACACAACATATGGCATTAAATGGCACTGCAGTTTTAGTATGGAAGAATAGCCTAAAATCACCGCTCTGCATTGTTCCTTAATGGTCATGTTTGGACGATTGACATTTCCTACTTCCATCAGTACTGTGAATTTCACCCCCAAAACCAGTTTCCTGATATTGCTCATAAAAACAGGAATTTACTTGAAGTCATGACATTGCTACTGAGTCGATTTGACCATCATCTTAATGCATAGAAGGTAGAAATCCACTTATTTTTCTCAACATTTTCCCATTATCACCACTATTTGCATGTGTTTCCTGAAGCTTTTTGTCCTTTTAAATGGTAGCTGAACTGCTTAAAAATGAACTGTGGGAGTGGTCATTAAATGGATGAAATATGATGAATGAAATAATAAAAAAAAATGTGCTGGTTGGGGCTTTGGCAGCATGAGACAACTAATAATGTTTGCCTAATATTTGCAACAACAGAGGTTTTTATGACTCAACCAAAAAAAGTACAATTTAAAAGCATTTTCTGCTTGTATAGATCACTTAGATTCAGGTTCCAGTCAGACTTGTAAGATTGCACATATGTATGTGAACAGTATTCACACAAAATCCCTATTACATAATGCATTTCTTAGGAGAATTATGTAATATGTCTCAACACTAAAGGAAGATAAATAGAGTGCGATGCCGTAGGGTGTAAACTAAGATATGATCTCCTGTTATATCATTCCACTGCATCAAAGGGGTTACACAGTTCTGAATAAAGCTGTGAAGAGCATCACTTAATCGACAGCAGGTTGGCGCAGTATTTAGAGTGACAATCCCATAATGGGCAGAGAAAAGGTCAACAGCGCAGTCACTTGTGCTGTCAGGTTGTCCTTGAGAAAGACATTGAACCCTCTGGCTGCACAATAATTGAAGTCTTTGTGCGAAAAGAACACCAGTAATGCTTTTTGCATAGAACTCTATTTATCATGACAGAATGTTAGTATTTGAATGGGTTATTTTGTGATAGATGATAATGAGCATCAGAAAGAAGCTTGCTAAAAAACAATGTTGCAGAAATGTATTATTGTTATTATAAGAACCAATTTAGCATTTCTAACTATTCTGGCTGTCCATTATCTGCCAAGCGCAAGAAATTGAATTTCCACTTCCGTAAAACTGATTCTGTTGGGACAATAACACCGACAAATAAAGAACAAAAGCTTTGACTTTAAATCAGAGTCCTGGTGGATTCTAGGGGCTTCATGTCTAAAGTCAACAGGAGACAAATAAATAAATCTCAGCTTTGACAGCTCAGACAGCCCCTGGTTAAAAGTGACAGCACATCACCTAAAAGCAAATAGTGGATAATGCTTCAAACAGTCATTAATTGGACAAAATATTCAAGGGAAGTCTGAGGGTGAGGACAAGGACTTCAGATCAACAGACGTCTACTTCCCCCAAAGTTATCAAAGGATTCTCTCTTTCAAAAACATGTTCTAAGATATTCATCACACAACTTACCAAAAGTGCAAATGGAGCAGCGTGTAGTGATTTTACGAGCTGTCCAATTATTAGGAAGCATCTCTCTCCCTGCTAGAAGCTGGAGGTAAAAATCTAAATTGAATTTTTGTTAGTTTTATTATGTTATTTTTATGTCATTTAGGGACATTAGATTTTAAAAATCAAATTGACAGTCGTTAATGTTGTAATTAAACATAATACATAATTTTTGAATATATAATTAAAAAACACACACTACAATAGATTGACAATAACAGGATGTAAGATGACCAGTGTAATACAATGGGTGAACTGTACACTGGGTGCGGGTCTCCAATTTTGACCTCCTCCATTTCAACAGGACATATGTAAGCTAGACTTTATATTTCTCTTACTAAAGAACAGCATGTTCTGCAAATGACCAAATTAGTTATTGACAGTTGATTTTTAGATCTTATCTTCAGCTTCCATTTTCAACTGCTAGTTAAAAAGCTGTTATGTAATTTATAATTAAAAATGAGGCAGTTTTTGATTTGATACCTGCACCTTGGTAATTATTATTTCAATATAAAAATGATTAATCATCGTTTTCTGCTCATACAACCATTCTCAAAAAGCAATTTACACATTTCTTTACTATTTTAGTAGTAGTTGTCATCGCTGTTATAGGAGGAATTGTCCATTCATTTTCAACTGCTTCTCCGGGGCTGGGTTGCGGGGTCAGCAGTCTAAGCAGGGACACTTAGTCTTCCCTCTCACCGGACAATTCTTCCAGCTCTTCCAGGGAAATCCTGAGGCATTCCCAGGCCAGCTGAGAGACATAGTCGCTCCACCATGTCCTTGGTCTCCCCCGGTGGAACATGCCCGTCCAGAAGGCATCCGAAACAGATGCCCTGGCCACCTCAGCTGACTCCTCTCGATGAGAAGGAGCAGTGGCTCTACTCCAAGCTCCTCTCGGGTGACTGAGCTCCTCACTCTATCTCTAAGGGAACGCCCAGCCACCCTTGAAGTAAACTTATTTCAGCCACTTGTATTAGTGATCTCATTCCTTCGGTCACTACCCAAAGCTTGTGGCTGTAGGTGAGAGTCTCGTTGATGGGTCAGACAAAGAGTGATTCAATAACTTATGATGAGCAGATTAGCAAGGTCCGTGACATTGCCGGCATGGCGCAGCCGGGGCCCTGCCCGAAGTTGGGGCTTGAATGTGAGTGATGTGGGGCCAACCTCCTGTGGGCTCACCACCTGCTGGGGGAACAGTAGAGGGCTGGTGCAAAGAGGATCGGGTAGCAAAGGTATACAAGGTATAAGGCCACAGTTAAATCTGGGGCATGTAATCAAGTTATTTCTATATATTAACCTTCTACCTTTACCTGTGTAGAGCATTTGCCCCTTGGGCAGGGATTGATTTTTCTTTTGTGTGAGTATGAGTGTGTGTGTTTGACAGACACCATTAATCACACTTGGAAAATAATTTGCTTGGGATTCCATAGGATAAATTTGTAATTTTTATGAGGTATGCTTAGTATGCCCCAAAACTCCATCCATTTCTTCAGCCATCCATGCATTCAATTAGGCGGAATGCTATGCAAAGCCAGGTAGGCTTTTCAATTACTACACGTCTCTCCTACAGGCATGCAGGCACCCTTGTAATCTATACATAATTGGTGACAACTCATCCGTGGTCTTACACACAGAGAACTGTTATGCATATAACATTGAAATCTGCACCTGTAATTTTTTTTGGCGGGCATGAATGCCATAATAAGTCTAAGTGAAATATGTCGGTCTAGTCATAGACTGGACAAATGTGCATGTGAACACAGCTCCCTGAATAGGAACAAAGCCTGGATTACATGGGTATGAACAACCAGTGACATCACTGGGTTTTGGACAAACTTGTCCATTATAGAAAACCAGGCAATGTGTGTAGGGCAGTTACGTTGCACAAACACACTGCATGGCAGTTCTGACACAACAAAGACAAAAATGGATGGATGGATCAGTCAACAGTCAATGGGTGAAAGGTGGGATACAACCCGAAAGGGTCGCCAGACCATCCCAGGGCTAACACAGAAGAAGAGACAAACAACCATTCATGCTCGCACTCGCACTATGTTGGACAGAGATGAAGTACCTGGAGAAAAAAAACACACAAATAAGAGAGGAACGATCCGCCATGGAACCAACTATTTTCTTCCAACACTGAAAATCTCCTAATATGATGGATGAAAGTTTGTACAGTGTATTGGCAGACAGTGAGGCTGCAGGTGATTTGCAAAAATATTCCACTCCGGTGGTGACTGTCCAGAAACTGTACTGCTGACCAATAGTGCCTTTGCTCAAATTTCTGTTCAGTGCTGCAGAAACTAAATCCATCTGCTGTCATGAATTTAAAGAAGGCATGTTTTTGATGGATCGTAAACCCTCATGTATGTTAGACAGCATAGTATAATGAGTGTTATTCAGATTTTAGATGAGCATGACCCTTTTCCCTATTATATTTCAATTGTAAATTGACATTATTTATAAACACTGGCTTACATTTTTTGGACATGCACTGTAAACTGCTATAAATCTCTCTTTTGACTGACAGCAGAGCTACAGTTATGATGCTTTATTTACTTTGCTAACAGCTACTCAAAAAGAACCTTTGCAACTTAACCTTAACTTCAACCTTAACCTCAATACAAACCATCAATTTATCTGCTCATTCCAAGCCTAAAGAGCTCTTTCATTTCTACCTAAACTGCTGCAGTCTCTTATAAAAAGCCTGCCACCTTTTCTTATGAAGGTCTCCAAAATGCTGGGTGTCTTTCACATTATGTATGTATTTGTGTTTTAATGATTAGCTGGAAGTTCACAATGGTGACATAAAGCCATATTATTGTCCGATTTATAATTAAGTCTGCATCTGTGTTTAATTTCCAAATTTAATTTTGTGTTCAAAAACTCCACTTCTCATTTAAAGTTGACAAGCTTTCAACCCAGTC
This sequence comes from Parambassis ranga, assembly GCF_900634625.1. Taxonomy (NCBI): domain Eukaryota; kingdom Metazoa; phylum Chordata; class Actinopteri; family Ambassidae; genus Parambassis; species Parambassis ranga. The sequence continues at coordinate 9,869,191 of NC_041022.1, read as the reverse complement.
TTAAAAAAATATATTTGCAACTGTGCACCTGAAATTAATTTTTCACAGTGCTCAGTTTCAGAGTTCTGACATGCTCAGGCGAAACAGCTCTGTAGGGAAAACATGTCATGTTTTATCACAACATTAAAGAGAGATGAGTTGGCAAAATTCAAATTAAATATGTATTCTGCAAACCAGTGGAAACCTTCACTCCTCTAAAAATTATGCGCACTGAATTTTTTTACATAAGCAAACATTGGGTTTTTTGATAATGTGCTTACCCCCAAGAGTGTCATAATTTGTCAAGGTGAGGAGCTTTTCGTAAGCTTCAAGAGCTCCATTAATTGTTGAGGTTTGTGGAAGGAAAGGGGAGAGAGAGGAATGGAGCAGAGATTATAACCGAGGAAGAGGCAAAAAAAAAATAATTGTATGGGAATAGTTTTCATTTCATCAGGCCCTGGAGCCCAAGGAGACAGGGCCACAGTGATGAGGGGCGGGAAGGAGGTGGAAGAGGAGGAGGAGGGGGGTCAGCAGAGGAATTAATTGCAGGGGGGAAAAATTATTACTGGGCTGGGAGCTGAGGGAGAAGGGATAAAAAAGATGAGGTGGGAGCACAGCTGGACGTGATCACTGTAAGGGGAAAAGTCTAGGAAATGTATGTGCAAATATCTCTGCAGGCACTGTGAGGATAATGGTGATTACAGATGGACATAGAGTCAAAGAATTTGCACTATAGAACAAATTTGAATTTTTAAGTCCTTCCTATATGTGGAGCATTTAGAGGCCATGATGAATAATGCTGCACTAAGAGCCCATTTAGCAGAAAAGTAGCAGCATCTACTGAGTGCTCCATCTGAGGAGTTCAGGAACAACTTTGTAGTGCAGGTCACTTAACATTAACACCAAAATGATCATGTGTATAGAGGAGAATCAATGCAGCCTGATTTTGCTGTTTGCCTTATGTATCATGCCACGCTTACATAGAAGCCTGTAACTGCAGCCGATTTTAATAAAGTCGGTCTCATTGTTTGTATTTGCTTGCTTCTGTTCCGATCATTATTTCAGATGGTTTTTCAGAACAATCATGGGAACCTTGAACTCCATGGTTACCATGGTGATGAGCCTGAACAGATGTTTATTATGCACTTATTCTCAGCGCTGCAGGATGTTACCCTTTGTAACCTGGGTTGTGTTAAGGGTCATCTCTAGAAGGTCACATTGTTGGCTTAACACCAAATTTACCACACTTGGAAGTGATCCTGAGCACACAGTGGTCAGTTCTACCCATTGACAGTAAAAACTATGGACAGAGCTTCCGTGACGTCACCCGTTTGTTTCTGAAGAGCGGTTTTGAGTCTCAGTGGGAGGTTCCGGGACGTGATGACCGCCGCCATGTTGGCAGCGTCACGTCAACTAAAATTCCGAATATGGACAAAGAGGGGGAGCACGAGCGGGGTTTAGGGGGGCGGGCGATCGTGGAAGCAGGAAACTCACGCTGTGATACGTCAACTGTCTGTCACTCAAGCGGCAACGCCCATAATTAGGCGTAATTTTAAGTCCGAATACAATTGAAATGAGTGAGTTGTAAAAAAATTCACCCCCCGTACAATTGACACTAGAAGAGAACCTATCATCTGAGACCACAGCGATTTTTTGTACCAGGCTGTAAACATGTTCTTTTCTGCTGTGAAATCGGCCATTTTAACATGGGAGTCTATGGGAAATTACTCGCTTTTGGAGCCAACCCCCAGCTGTTGCAGCGTGAATTACAAGTTTTGACAGTTCCGCATGGGCTTCCACTTTGAGCCCCGAAGGTTGCTGCTTGGTTCTACCACATTGCTGCAACTGACCAATCAGAATCTAGCATTCAGCTTGGCAGCATAATAGCATGTGATAGCAGCAATTCATTAGACTGGTATATTGTGAATGTTTTGCACAGTTAATGTTACTGCTACCAATACATGGAATAAGCATGCAGACACTATAAGCTGACATAGCAAGCCTGATAGATGAACAGGTGAAGTTACACATACAATGGGAAATAACACAATAGAAGTGAATAACAGCAAATGATTTACCAGCCTCTGAGAGCGTCCTAAAACTTTTGGCTTGGTGTCAGTTTCAATCAGTTCAAACTGAAAATTTGACAAGAGCACCTCTTGGGCTCCATGACTCAACGCTGGCCTAGTCTGAAGGAGATATTCTATTCGACACAGTCGCCCTCATGCTGGCCTTTATTTAACTGTCATCGTGCTTCACAGGGGAAGTTCAAACATTTCACCTCTGCTGATTGATTGGAGGTGGTTGGGTGACTAGAATTGATGTTTTCACCTCAGTTAAATAGCCAGCTCAGCTCAAGGTTCATCAAAGCATTAAGTTATTGGCTTAATTAACCCTTGTGCAACATTCGTATTGGTATCATGGTATTATTATATATTTTTTTCTCAGGTTTTATATTTCAAAAAAATACATTCATATTTAGTTTAGGTTTTTTTTTGGTGGTAGCTGAAAAAAAAATGTTTCCTTGTACAATGTGTCTGATGTAATTTTGCATGTTTTAAGATGATTTTTTACCTAACACCTCACTCTGTTTTTAATGCCCAACCTTAATCAGTCCTTTTTATGGTTGACTCCATCCACAATTGAGAAAAATTAAACTTACAGCAGGTGAAAACAAAGCAGCTCGCATTGTCAGGGGGGACTTGTCCTCCATCGTGCCTCCTATGACACAAACTTGCAGCTGTGTTGGTCCCATGACCAGATAACATCGGGCAAAACGATTATATGCCCATTATCATGAACATAATAATGTAACTGGCAGATTTATTGCGGACCAAATGTGGTGTTTTTTTAAGACCTGTATATCAGGTCTGAATATATCTCTCAGTATTTTCTTAGTATTTCAAAAGTTAAAATTGGGTTTCTGTTGCATCACCCTTGCTTTAACACAGTGGTATTATTGATGTGCATAACTGCTTTGAGAAACACAGAATACGGAAAGATTTCAACAGTTCCAAGATAATAGTTGATCATGTACAGAATGTAACAGCCTCAAGCCTATTCCAAATATTTTGCAAATATCACTCTGTCCAAGAGCAGTAAGGGGGCAGCTGCATGTTCCCTCAGTCACATCTCTTTTATCATATTTACCATCATCCTCCTTGGCAAACTGCTTAACTGTAGGAAAATCCAAATAGCTACATTAGTACTAATTACAGGGACATGGAGTGTCTTCGTCTGGTTTCCAGGACAAACTCTAGTCGAGGTGGTTCTGATTTAATTAGCACGTCTGGTCAACCTGTTGTTGACAGGCGGAAAGACGTGAGACTCCATAATGGCATAGAAGTCCCTTTTTCATGCCAAAGACCTCATAACAAAGACCCAAGAGAATGGTGGTGTATATAATGGGTTGACAGGCACACCTCCCACTGCTCATTACAATAACCTTTTCCTAGACCCATTTCTATGGCTTTGGTTACCTTGGATACAGGTGTTGAGCACCAAACAGTGAAGGGACACGCTTTTACTGTTATTTATGAGAATATTAATCAAAAGTCAGAAGGTTAATAAAGGCCAGTAAAGTAATTTGTTTCATCATTTTGAGTTGGCTATTTGATGGAGAACTTTACGTACAGGACTCTGACATGGTCCCACTCGCTTCAAAACAAGTGCAGCAGCTAAATTGATGGGTGATTAAGGAGGCTGGACAAGATTGATGGTTCCACATCAACATAGCTGACTGTCACCATTTGTAGGCTTCAAAAACCTTTACTCTTTGTTTCATCTCCCCCTTCTAAGAGCTTTTCACGCTCAAGCCGTTAGTGGCTTAACCTTGCGTTCTTTAACATTCTTTAACTATTATTCTACAAATTAGAAAATACTGTGTCTAAGAAAGAAGCTTCATTCCTGACCTGGAAGTTTTCTGTTTACTTCACACTGCTGTAGTTGAGGACTAGGGTGCTACTACACCACTTTTAAAATTTAAAATGCAGTTATACTAATGGGACAGTTTCATTTTAAACTGATAAATTAGGTGGTTTGTATTGACGTGAGTGTATTTCTCCAGCCACATCCCTATGTGTTCACATGTTCTTCCCAAAAATGGCGATGACGTAATGGATTATTATTTAACCCCTGCCTAACCGTAATCAGTTGTTATGCCAAATACAGTTAAAAAGTCTTTGCGATTAAAAAGCATTGCTGTGTCAGGGGGTGTCAAAAAAAGTCCACCATACATACAGTAACATTACATAGACCTCCACCCTCCTTACTCAGACTCAGTCTGCCTCTTATAGGTGTTTAGTCAGGTTATATAGGAAATAGTTCTGATTTAATAGATCCCACACTTCTGATTATTCATAAAAAAGGCTTTTTAAAATCTTCTTTTAATTTCATCATCATGTTTAAGCTTGTCAACACCTTGACAAGCACACCTCTGTTAATTACCAGAAAAAATTCTACACCCCTCTGGAGGGATGATGGATCACGATATGCATCCTTCAAGGCAATTATTCCTTTGTAGCACATGTAATTAAGCAGGGAAATATAATGTAGCAAATTAATGATGATTAATGGAGCTCATTTGAATGGACAGATTAAGTGCAGAGTTTTAATGCCCTCATATTTTACCTTTTTTTTTATTAAAGCCATCTCAGTCTGATCATCCTCGCTGCCTGTCGCTGCACATCAGCCTCTGGAGACCTGAAGGTGACGGGAGAGAGATGATGCATTGGACGACCCAGCATGAAGCTTAATTTGGTACTCGCGCTTTCAGGGTGGTGCACAAACACAGTTTGGACAAAAATAAATGTTGTGCTATTGCTATGAAGACAGTGGGTACAATGCTTGAAAGGTACACACTGACCAGCCACATACACTGCTATTATTGGTATATATACCAGCTTGTGGTGGTGCCTCTATAGTGGCTTTGTTGATCTGATTGATTAGCTTGTGATGGACGATTTGTGATATGTTTATTTTATCTATTAATCTCAACTGATTTTATTAGTGCACATAATGTAATAAGGTATTACCAATGTATTTAATGCTTATTACTGTTTTGTATTAATTAAGAACAAAGTTAATACATAGAAATGCATAGGATTTAGTTGGTTTTTTTTGGACAATGGTACCATATTTCTAAAAATGTACTTTATTAGTCTCTTGGTGTCAAAATGTTTAATATGTTGTAAACTTAATTGTTAATAATTCACACACACAAAATAAAAACAATGATGAAGAAGCTTTAGTTTCATGCCTACACATTTGCTGAATGTGTGGTAACACGGAGGCAAAGGTCACACACTTTCTGGAAAACAATGGCTGTCTTTTCAGGCATGACTGCTGTCTGTAATTTGTGATAGAATAAAGGAGATGTGTCTAATTTTTAAGAAATGCATATGAATTGTGATTTATGTCTGAGTATGATTTCACCTATGAGCATGTTTGTTTGTCCATGCACTGAACTGTTTTCGCCGGGGTGTGCGTGTGTGTGTGTGTGCTGCTGCAACCTGTCTGACACTCCTCTTGTTAGTTTGCAAATGGCCTGTCCTACAAATGACAGGCAGACACATGGGAGTGTGAATTAGAATTCACCTCTAATCACTCTCTAATTCACCTCCTGTCACTCTGGAGGCTCACTCACTGCACTGTTTCTGCCACATAAGCGCTTTGTACGTGAATGCTGATGTGAGGATTTTAAACACACACACACACACACACAGGGTTGTTGCTATGGACTGCAGGTTCTTGTTCACCCAAACACACTAAACAAAAACATTTGAGCTATATGCATAATCCCACACATACCTACTGCAGTACCTCAGCTTGTGTGCTAATTTGTATGTAAAATTCTGCAAACATTTCTTTCTTTGAGTTATTGTGAACCTACTATGATAAGTCGCTGAGATGTGAAATCAATCATTGAAATTGATTATCAAGAACTCCACAGCTTTTATGGTAATTTTGAGCTCATAACCCTAACTATGTAAAAATATGGCAAGGTGCTCATAACAGCTTGTGGTTGTCAGACAATGACAGGTAAACAGTAAATAGATAGCAAGTTTGTTGAGGAAAAAATGCCTATGAGACTTGCAAAGTATTAACAAGGGAGTTGCAACAGTTTACACTGTGTGTCGGATACAGGGAGAGAGAGAGAGAGAGAGAGAGAGAGACATTTATGGTAATATACAGATGGGTGTAGGCAGGTTGCTGCAGTAACTGTAAGTTATTAGTCACCAAGGACTGAGACTGAACTCAATCATTTGTCACCTTCAGATGGCAAACAGTGAGATAAACACGGAGCCAGGATGTGCTCCAGTAGGCATCATCGCTGAGAGTACAGTACATCATCAGGCATACAGGGATGCCACTATAATTACAATGTAAAAGTGGCAGTTACATTTCATCTACCATCAACCTGAGAGAAGCACACAGTTCCTCCAAGGGCAGAAGGTGTTCTATAGCTGATTCAAATGAGTAATACACAGCTTAAAAATACCAACCTTAGTTTTTTTTCCTTCATCTTCAAGTTGCATTAGTCAGTACTCAGGTTTAAATCATGTTAGCTTTTGATTCCATTTGTTGCCTGTATCCATTCAAATGAGCTCCCTTGGACAGTTTTTGTTAGCAGGTGAAAAAGGATGGCAGCAATAGTCATTGTGCTCCTTGCCCTAAAATAATCTGCCAATCAATCAAATCACAGAGGTGGCATTAAAGCGAACTCAGCCTCATGTGAAGCAGCACTCAGACCTGTTCAGGGTGACTCAGTCTGTGTTTGCACCTGCTGGCAGCTACTAAACATGAAGCTAGAGGCACGGGCATTGACTGTGTTTACTGATTAATATAATTGAAGCAATCAGCCTATTTTTAAAACCCGCGTGGTTTTTACACCTTAGATTGACAATCCTCCGTCCTGTGTTTATTGTAAGTCATGATCAGGTGAATGGATGCCGCTAAATATTTTAACAGTGATGGGGTCATGTTTCCGGCCCTCTGCTGCATTTTAATTCAGCAGCCTGCGGACTATCTCTTGCTGCATTATTACTATATTTTTTTGACACTAATATTTATAAAAACCAATTTTACCCTAACTCAAACATTTCCCCTCAGGACAGTCAAGTGTATTATTATCATCTATCAATATATATATATATATATATACATATATATATATATATATATATATATATATATATATATATATATATATATATATATATATATATATATATATATATATATACTCATAGCTCTATAAGGATGGAGGGATAAGGATGGAGAGGAAATGAAATGTGCTATAATATCCAGGAACAGAGAGAAAGCGTGAATGTGTAGCTATGGCAACATTTATCACTAACTGTGAAAAGAGATTTTCAGCTGTGCTGTCCAGTAGGTTTCAGTTTGTGTGTTTGATGTTCAAACTACAGGACTCACATTCTTAAAACTCCACATTGCTCTCTTATTTAAACTAAATAAATATTCCCATAGTGTAAGTAATTAAAAAAAAACAACAACAATAAGGTAATACATCAGGGCTCCAACTTAGCCTGGAGTGAGATCTGATCTGGATTGATTGATTGCTCATGTGTTTTATAAAGGTAACGAGCTGAGAGGGCTCCAATGTCAGCTCCTTACCTGGAAGCAAGAAGTCTTGCTGATTGGTAAGGGATCAAATACTTATTTCATTTACACAGTAAAAGGCACACAGGTGCAGCAGCAAGTAGAGAGAAGAGGGGCGTGTTGTAAATAATGTAAGTGTTTATAGTAAAGTTGTATACCAGTAGTGTAAATATTATGGCAAAACTTTTAGTAATCATCACCTCAGGAAGACCATGTTTTAGTATGTGTTCCTTACAAACATGACAAAACAAATTCCAGAGTTTAGTTAATTCAGTAAAAATTAATTTAACTTCAATATAGCTTAAAAAACTCAATTGAGGCTTCTGAAACATTGTATTTGTATTTCTCAACTAAATTAGGGGGCTATGAGTCAGTTCTGTTGTTTGTTGTTCATGGTCCATTATATGTGATTACTGCCTATTTGCACAAAGCCGGAGGGAATAGAGCATCTCCCTGTTATATTGCAACATTTTTTACAAAATTACACCAAAGAGACCTACAGGGATCTTTTATCTGAGTTTTGTGTGTTAACCGAGATGTAACTGATCAGATTAAGGCAAAGTGATGACTCAGACCGGCTGACATATACGCGTCAAATCAAAGTGACATATTCACTGTTTATTGGCCTCTAAGGGGTATAATTATTTTTGTTTGATGTTTCCCTTGTAAATTTCCAGAAATAGCATTGACACTATATTACTTTGTGGCTGGATGACATTAATTACATAACTCTAATGGAGTGATGGAGGCCAATTGCTTTTATTTTGTCTTTACAAGCATGTTTACTTCTCCTATACCTTGTTCTAACATGACAAGTCAAGAGTGTTGTTTGTACCCGAAAACATGAGATAAAAATAGTTTTTAACAAAACCTTTGAGTTGCACGGTAACATTGATTACCTGCTACAACACAAAACTTGTTTTTTTTGCTCCTGATTTGACATGACGGTGCACAAAAATGAACGAGATGTAGCGGGATAAATGATAGTGTTAGACACACTTGACTGTCTTTATAGCAGGAGAAAGAAGGGGTAAATTATTCCCTCAGAAGCTGAGTACACCATAAAAAAAGAAGAGGAGAAAGTTAATTGGCTGTCTCCTGGTGAACTGGGATCTCTATTCACTTTAACATGCAAAAGAACCACTAATTATAGGACACAATGCACTGCTATCTCCTGGCTCCCTGCATATTTGCAGGTCAGACAATCAGATGCTCCCCGTAAAAAAATCAAAGCAAAAAGCACATCATGGAGGAGAGGCTGTAATTAGCCTTCACTCTCCAATGACATGAAAGCCTGGGTGTTTGAAAACATGCAGTGAGAGGCTAAAGAATCAGAGAGCAAACCTGGGCTTTAATAAGGATACATTTTCATCTTTAAGACATTTAACAGCTCGGACGATGTTTCGGACAACCCTGGTGGTCAGTCTGAGCAGCTGGATTTGGGAGGCCTGAGACATACATTGCCACATTGTGGCTAATCCGTAGAACAAAACTGCTCCATACGTTACACACAAAATGTATAATAACACTCAGCAGTGCAGCCTTGAACAGTGTGTATGAAATGGGCAACAGGCCAGACTTCATATCTCTCAGATGTTTGCAACAAATTGGTGCATCTTTCAGATCATGTCTTAGAAATTCGACATGGACTAACGCTCACTAGAGTGAGCACCAATTAGCATCTGTAGCCCGTCACTATGTAGCCATCAAACTTGACAGGACTGCTGACATTAATATACATATATATTCTAACATATTTATTCCACAGTTGATAGGACTGCTAGTATCAACGTTTAAAGTTATATTTTGTTGCACAAAGATTATGTATATATATATGTGTGTGTGTGTGTGTTTGTTTTTATTAGTGGCTCAGCTGGCTATAAAATCCTTCTCTAATCCTGCAATAAGATTTGAACCAACAAGTTTAGTCATCAGAGGAAACAAAAGATTTATGTAAGGAGAAACTGTGGGGTATAAGGTTTGAGCCAGAAAACTAAAAACTGGAGAAAAAAAAGAGAGAAAAAAAAAGAGTGGACAGTGGACAAATATTAGAATTATAGGTCTTTGAGTGTGAAAGCCAAGGTCGGAGAGGGCTCAGGTGAAAGTTGTTGTTTACCAGTTTCTAGAATAAATTTAATATATATATATATATATATATATATATATATATATATATATATATAAAAACAAGAAAAAAGAAAAAAGACCTGTCCTGGCATGGATAACTGTCCTGCAGACAAATTATGTTTTGCATTGTCGTTGTCAGCGATATAACAGTGCATTAAATATCTGACACAATGAATAGAAAGTGTTGTAGTTGGAGTGTAACTCACAGGTCACATGATGAGCCATCTCTATGACAACTGAGTAAACTCATAAAGCATCAACAACAAACAAAAACAGTTTACATAAAACTACTTATTTCATTGTCTGTATAAATAACATATAGCATACACTCACTCTACTTTACTTAGAACACTAAAGCTTCTAAAATATCACAGCCATAAATTCTGTCTTCATCTGATAAAGTTACATTTTTAGATTTCTAATGTAATTGTCAAATAAGTATCACTTGTTTTTTTTTTTAAATGTGGCCCATTACAAAACCGTCTCTACCCTACAATACCAATTAATATGTCTAATAGTATTTCCAGTAAGTTAAACCTTTCCAGTGGGCCGTATTGTTTTTTTATGGGTCATTCCAGTTCATTCTCTGTAATGCTTTTATGAATGTTATTTACAGTAAAAATGTATTGCATAACTAAATTTAGTGGAAAATGAAAGTGAATATGACTTGATGCATAATTATATATTATTTATAAAGTGATTTAAAATTCACTTTGATATCAGTCATTCTGCATCCCAGTGCAAACTACTAAGACTTCTAAGTCAGTTACATATAATCTATTAAAAACAAGGTTCCCTTATTAAATGTATTATCATTAAACAGTGTATGCAATAATAAACAACTGATTCAGCAGAGGAATATAAAGGTCCTATGTGCACTTTTTTTAGTGGTTTGTCTAACTTAATGGTTAGAATTTTAATTCGTCAGTGCAGCCCGGTAATTGCACTTGGATTGACCTTTGACCCTATATCATGTGTTCTATGGTATGCTTAGCATGAACTGACACATACGTTTTGGGCCTCATGATGCAAGTACCGTCTGAGCTAAATTACAGTCTTCAGCTGCTTGAGCCTGCTTCAAATGTCAGCAATTCACTGGTTTATGGAAAACGGGTAGGGGAGTGCAGAGTTAAATGTCAAGTAACGCTTTTTAAACTAATTGCCTTCAGTGTCTTTGGAGAAGCCACTGTGGGCCAGAGCTGATTAGAAAAGGCAGCTTCATGAATCTGACCACCTGATGAGCAGATGGGTATTGTTGCACTCTCATGAAGTGCTCTGAGCCATGTGGCTGCCTAACTACTATGTTCATTTTATCCTACAGCACAGTTACTTGAATAACTGCAAACAGTCTTATCTCATATCCAGCTATTTCTCTGCAGAATACAATGTCAACCTGGTGAATTACTGTCACAGTATAAAAACAAATGAAATGCTTGTAATCTGATACAGTGTTCAGTAGGGTTAGAGTTAAGGTCAAAACTAGGGTTAGGGTTTCACAGTTAGGAAGGTCACAGAGTTGTGGTTCAAAGTTTAATGTATTCGGCTCACAAAGACCATTACGGAAATGTCTCACTTGAGGCTCTATGTCTCACGATGGCTGAGATGCTAACCCTAGCTCTGCATTAGGGTTAGGGTCAAAACTAGGGTTAGTGTCAAAACTAGGGTTAGGGTTAGGGTTAGAGTTAGGAAGGTTTCTTTCTTTCTTTCTTTCTTTCTTTCTTTCTTTCTTTCTTTCTTTCTTTCTTTCTTTCTTTCTTTTAACATTATAATGACAACAGTGAATGGAAGTTGACAATATGGAGCATTTTGTCTGCTGCATGTATAGATTTAGGCATAATATTACTGTAAAGTGTTTTAACTGAATAAAAGCATGCATTTACTGGCTATGTTACTAGATTTCCCCTGTTTATGTTTTTTTTATGTATGTATTTATGTATTTTCTCTTCCTCTAAAAATGGGATTGCGTGCCTGTAAAGTGTTCTACTGCATGCAGCACACAAACAGCAGAGAGTGCAACATTTTTCTTATCTGTATCATCTCTCCCCCTTATATTTTTCTTTTTTGTGCGATTTATCCAAAGGGTATCTATCCGATCACAGGAATCTTTGGTTTTGTTCATGATAAGCATGATGATTCAACTGCAAGTCCTGATCAGACATCTTACTATCAGATGGTCCTTTGGGCTATACCTTGAGAGGTTCACATTTGCTATTCCCTTTGAATTCTTTTAATATATTTTTCTTCTTTTTTTTGTCAATCATTTTGAGGTTGAAGTTGACACACTACAACTAGAGACAATCAACTGGAACTTCACCTTCCTCAGGGCAGCTGATGATAAACAACCTCACCCACACATCCACAGCACCACAGAACAAGCAGACCCAGCCATGATAAGCAGACTTATGTTTTTTGTGATCAAACCTCATACTATTGTGAGGATAAAACAACCAAAGTAAAAACATTAATATATAAACCAAATTATTGTATTTTGGAGGAACTATTCTCATCCTCAAACAGAGAAGACATTTCAGCAGAGGGTCAATAAACCAGTAAAGCAGCATGAAATATTTTTACCTACATATTCTAAGCAAAGTAGGCCTATATCAGATCAATGAATTTGATTTCTGGAAATATATGGGACATATTTTCTAATATGAAAACCTCCACTATGTGATGGCATTTTAAGGTGCACATTTCAGAAAAATGAGAAATGAGTCACTAATTAGGCAGTGGCAAAAGTGCAGTGCTGCAGTCTGTTTGGGTTTCTTGTATAGATCTGAAATGAATACCAATTCAGGGCCCGGCATAAAAATTTGCATGCATTGAAATACAAGAGATTGCTTTTTCATCTGGCCATCTTCATTTCAATAGAGGAAATGATTTATTTTTGTGCAAATAAATTTATTCACTGAGAGCTTAATTAACCAGTGATTCATGATTTGGGTTAAGCCCAAGTCTCCCAAGCTTTCAGAAGAATCTCATTTTCTAGAACAACATTGATTTTTTTTTTTCTTCAAAACCTTCCTCCTTTTCACTCCACTGATTAGGTTAGTTCATGTCCGACTCATGATTTCCTGCCTTCAGTAGATAGAGAAATCATAAATACAAAGAGGAAATTCAAAAAACAAAATCTATCAACTGTGCTAATAGCAGGAAGTACTGCTCAGTATCAGGCAGGGGCATTTTGACTGCTTTCTGTCACAGTAACACTTTTAGTGTCAAGTACAAATTGAATTTAAGGATGAATACTAATAGAGGTAAATGTCCACCTACATCAGTTTGGTAATACAGGATAAAAATCAGTGTTAAAATGTTTAAGCTCTGATGAAGTTCAGTCATTTTTTTATGCGAGCTTGGAAAACTTGTCTTGGAAGTGCCAAAAACTACTAAAAATACACACTACAGATACAAAAACAGGGTCAAGAGTTCAAAAACACTAAAAACAACCCTCTACAAACCTCATGCAGAAAACAATGATCTCAAAAACAGTCTTTAAGATTCCAAGATTGCACATCCGTGTTCAGCACAGAGAGCAGGCGGCACCCAGGCGACAGCTAGCAAGCCACATGTCTCTTTTAAAGGGAGACAATGCCCTAAAGCATGCATAAATTGAAGTTTTAAACAAAGGAGTTTTGCAGGCTATTATACTTGAACCAGGGCCATCTGAATCTTCATTTTTACTCTATGTGAATAGGATGCTTTTTCTTCAGTCTGATTTAGCTTTGTGGACAATCTGCCGGTCAAAGTTAGCTGTCACAGATGGCAGGATCACCTCAGCAGCTGCCTTTACTGGGATGAGGCAGTTGCTTTGTGAAAGTTACCAGTTTGATCGGGAGTATGTAGAAAGTGCGTTTCGCGCAGTACGTGGAAGTATATCCGCGCAAACAGGCAGTTGATGCGATAAGCACTCTCGACGCACACACACACAGAGAAAGAGAGAGAGAGTAACATTTATATGAATATAAATGAGCACAATGATTGACCTGCCATTCACCTTTGTACAGAGTTCTACAAGTATCGGATCGGGACTTTGTATCAGCAGATACTCAAAATTAAATGACTCGGAGGCAAAAGAAAACCTGATCAAGACATCCCTACTTCAAATGCTGTCCAAATATATGTTGTCATGACTACAACTTTATTACAGTCAGATTTATTGGCTTTGCATGTGTTTTAGCCAATCCCACTGATCTCCTTAACACAGATCAAAACTTTGCCTCATGCAGCTTCTAATGTTCCTTTTAAGTCTACATTCCAAATATAATATTAATCTGGACATGGATGTAAACAGCAACTTGTCTGGATGGAGGAATCATTCAACCCTGATGTGGTAATTCAAGTTTACAGGTGCCTACAGCTACTCAGTGGTATTCATTAACCCTCCTGACTGGTAGGGATGCCAGATACCTCTTCTAGCTCAGTGCTTCTGGGAGGAGCAGTGATTGAGGTACTCTCACAGCTTCACCATCTGGAAGGCCTCTTCAGACAGGCAAACAGCATCTCCCTAAAGACAGACATCTCCCTGTTGCTGCAAACCTTGAACCACTTCCACATCTTTTTAGGGAATGATATTTTTTTTGCACTGAACCAACAGCATAACAAAATGTAACAAGCTGGCACAGGGTCACGCAAGGAAGCTGCTACTCTTTGTCCGGAGGCCATTCCCGGAGTGTGCAGTAAAAAAAAATGAGCACAGTAGGCAAAGGTTGTCAGAGACCTCTAACTACTTCTATTCACCAGCTGGTGAAGGGCCAAGCCGGCTCCAAGTGCTCAGAAGTCATTAATTCTTCCACTATTCACCTGCCACGATCTTCAATTCTCAACAAAACACAAGCTGCTCTGCAAAAGAAAAGACTCAAACAACCAAAACCGGTGTCCTAAAAAAAAACCTTCTCTCCCTTCTGTGAACATGAAGACACTTGTTTCTGTAATAATGCGGGTCTTTAGAGCCAAGGTGATATTGTCTGTCAAATTGTATTCTATTATGGTACAAATGTGACCTCACTTGACTATAATTATTTTAAACAAGTATGGGAAATACAGTTAGCCCGAGCCAATCCTAAGGACCGTCATCAGGGAGGATCCAGGCTTTTTTAATGGCCAGTCATCAACTAAAATAAAGCCAATTACAATCCTGCAAGTATTGCCCACCTCAGCCTGCTCCCATGGTTTCTACATTGTGAATATATCATCACACACAAGAGAGGAAATTACAGTAGAGTGAAAAATGATGGTCACACTGTTGATTGACTCTCTTCTGACAACCTGGTTTGGCAAAATTCTCAGACGCTTAGATGATAACAAATCCACCACATCTCCTCTCTCTCTCTCTCTCTCTGTTTTCTCATTATAAAACATCCGTGACAAAATATAGTCAGGATATTTCTCATTTTAGCCAGCGCTCATTGCCACTGTTATTGTTCAAAATGGCAAATGTTGCTGGCAGGTCATATTAGCTGTCAGTAATTCCATGAATAACCTGACAGGCTAAAATCAAGCTGGTCTGTTGTTGAGCTTGTGTGTTTTCTCTGCACTTTACCACCAATATTTGCTAATAAGATGGAACTCTGTGGTACTGCTACACAATTATGTGTACCACCAATAAGTCAATCTGCTACTTTAACTTTTTTTTATCAGATTAGTAATTTCTTCTATAGACTGCTGATGACGTGACAGCTCCCCAAACCCCCAGAACGCTTCCCTGTGTTAGTAGATGGTACATGGACTAACTAAAAACTAAAAACTACTCCTCAGACAAAAAATTCCTATGCCTGTGCCTATTGGCACGCTGATCTGTATTCAAGTGTTTATTTAGTAACATCACAGTTGGCAGCATGGACTGTATAACAGATAAATGCCATGAATCCGTGTCCTCCCATTGTACAGGCAGGAAGTTAGGCACCAGAACACTAGAGAGAATCCGGTAGATTTTCAAATAAAATACAGTGACACACACGCAGCAGCTCATCGAGGTCTCGAACCAGCACCTCTCGCGCCAAAAGCGACTGTCATACCCCTACACTGCAGGACACTGAGCCACCCTGTACAGAAGGCGTTAACTTTGAGAGTCCTAATAAATATGTTCGAGTCCTGATCGGGATGTAATGTCTGATTCCCATCGAGTCTGAAATCACGTAATCAAGCCTGATTTCCGATCACGTGATCGGATCGGGACATCCCTACTTTCAACAACAGTAAACAAGGGTATTACAATGAAAAACGTATGCTGCGCCAAGCAGCTACAACTATAGAATATAGAAATACTTACCGTACATTACACACAGTTTAATCCCACTCCACTCCTTTGCAATAACAACAACTAAACAGGTCTCCTTTGATCCAACACAGCCATCCTATATATAATCTACAGTTAATTTAAGTTCATTTTTTTCAGTGTAGGAGGCAATAACAGATTTGCAACACAACAATTCTTTGGGGATGGTTAGATGGAGAAGCATTGTAGCAACCCATTGTCTGTTAACCTTTTGTATCATTTTGAAGCACTTGTGAATAAATGAGGTAGTACTTCATATTCTGAACTCATGCGCCCTCTTAATCACTCTCCTTAGGCGAGTGTGGAAGCATAATTTCCTGTTCTGGATGAGACACATGGACAGCCAGTTGTTGTTCAGGCCAAAGCCAGCTGCATACAAGAGTACACACATGGACAAAATTGTTGGTACCCATCTTTTAAGAAAAGAAAAACCCACAATGACCACAAAAACAACTTGAAACTGACAAAACTAATAATAAATAAAAATTTACTGAAAATTAAACATTGCTTGTGAGTTCTTGTTCAACATAATCATTTTAAAAAACAAACTACTGAAACAGGCCTGGACAAAAATGATGGTACCCGTAAGGACATGTTAAACTAAGGTGGATCCTCTAATTAGTATTATAGGTTTCTTCAAACTTGTAATCAGTCAGTCTGCCTATTTAAAGGGTGACAAGTAGTCACTGTGCTGTTTGGTGACATAGTGTGTGAACATGGACCGCAGAAAGAGAAGAAGAGAGTTGTCTCAGGAGATAAGAAAGAAAATCATAGACAAGCATGTTAAAGGTAAAGGCTATAAGACCATTTCCAAGCAGCTTGATGTTCCCGTGACTACAGTTGCACATATTATTCATAAATTTAAGGTCTATGGGACTGTAGCCAACCTCCCTGGACGTGGCCGAAAGAGGAAAATCGATGACAAATTGAAGAGACGAATAATCCGAATGGAATTATTGAACTAAAGAGCCCAGAACAACTTCCAAAGACATTAACAGTGAACTCCAAGGTCAATGTACATTAGTGTCAGATCGCACCATCCGTCGCTGTTTGTGTCAAAGTGGACTTCATGGTAGACCACCAAGGAGGACACCACTGCTGAAAGCACATCATAAAAAAGTGAGACTGGAATTTGCCACAATGCATAGTGACAAACCACAAAGCTTCAGGGAGAATGTCCTTTGGACAGATGAGACAAAACTGGAGCTTTTTGGCAAGGCACATCAGCTCTATGTTCACAGTCGCAAAAATGAAGCATACCAAGAAAATGCTTCACAGACGGGGCGGCTGGGTTACCATGTGGCTACCAAAGAAAAGGTCTTCACAACAGATCAATCAGAAATACATACCATGAGAAATATGGACCCCGAATTATACTTAAATACTGCAAAAGAAAGGGCATCCACCCACGAGACATTTGTTTAATGAATTATTCAAAATACCCCTGTCTCAAAAATATGCTTTAAGTAGAGGCTGTAATTGCACTAATCGCAGCTGGGATGCTGCTGTGCCACATTTCTAAGATTACAAAGCATGTCTGTAGTGTGACAGAGCGGCAGCAGTCCTTTCATACACACAATGAAGAATGTGGAGGAGAATCAGGATCAAATGAGAATCCATTTAATGAGAGCTCATTATCAAATAAAACTATTACTAAACAAAAGCGCTCATTAAAGCCAACAATTATTAAATTCTGTTTTCAGTTTGTAATGTGAATATAACAACCATATTTACAGAAAGACTATAGCTACAAATCTCTTTTATTACTTTTTTTGTTTTTGTATTACATATATACTTAATATAGTCATTAAGGCCACAGTTCCCTGTTTATACATATACAAAAACAGTTAGCTTAGTTGATTAGAGCATGTTGCTAATACTGCCAAGGTCGCAGGTTTGATCCGTGTACAGGCCAATGTGAATTTTTTATGTCAGGATGGCCAAGCGGTCCAAGGTGCTTTGTTAAGGTCAAAGTCTTTATGGAGGCATGGGATCGAATCCCACTCCTGACAGTTCAGTTTATTTTGGTAAGAATTTCATTGCTCAGTGTAACCTCTGCTGTGCATTTGACAATAAACTTCTTGAATCTTGAACAAAGAATGTGTACTTGAGTTCAATAATTTGATCTATTTTTTTTAAATTACATTTATTTTTTATTAATTTATGATTATCACATGGAGTAATTTGTAAACACAAAATTAATATTAAAATTCCTACATTTAACACTTTTAATGGCTTGCTACATGGTTATGTTTACCTTAACACAGCCTTTAATAAAAACACCAAAAGTACAAAATCTGCTTTATTGACACATATAGCATTTATTCCCTTTATCTCACTGTCCTTTCACTGGCTGCCCAAACAATACACAGAACCTCATCAAAAGAATGCTTCCTTGACCTCCTCTGTTCTAGCTTTTCATTTCCTCCACAACGCCTTCATAAGGAAACAGAACATCTGTGATGATGGATTTTCAGGTCATGGAGAGAGAGAGAGAGAGAGAGAGAGAGAGAGAGAGAGTGTAAGGGAGGAAGCATAAACCAGCAGAGTGGAAAGCCTCCACTATCTTATCTCAGCAACATTAATTGGTTGCTTATTATTTAGCATTTAATCAGGGCAATTAATTACTGATATTATTTAATTTTCCGCTTTCAATTTAATTTCAGTGTTTTAAAG
Source organism: Parambassis ranga (assembly GCF_900634625.1). NCBI lineage: Eukaryota > Metazoa > Chordata > Actinopteri > Ambassidae > Parambassis > Parambassis ranga. The sequence goes on along the minus strand of NC_041022.1, from coordinate 9,850,515 downwards.
AGGAGTCCAAATGAGCAGTATTGCTCCACAGATTTACAGTTTGTGTTTGACAGGACTGGAATCAAAGTTATTTGAATGTATATTAAGTCTATGACTCATCTGGGGCCTGTAGCTCTTCATAAATTTCAATATATGGTTGAAAACAACACATAGGTGGACCTATTCTTATAAGAACTGAATGTTATTCTAAAGATTCAACGATTCAAGATTCAAAGCGTTTATTGACATATGCACAGTATAGAAACTGGTTTCCCTGTACAATGAAATTCTTACTTTGCTGCTCACACTGAATGCCATAAAGGTTTAAGAAATCAAAATAGAATAATTTGCAAAAGAACAATTTCAAGAGCAAAAAGATGCAAATAAGTACCCAAAAATATAAACTATGGAAGTAAATGAAGCTATATACATATAAATGTGCATAAATGTGCGTGTGCTACATCAGCTGTTGTGCAAATTGAGCAGAGAATGAATCATAGTGCAAAAACTGTCAGGTGGTAAACAATTGTACATGTGCGGTTATTGGATTGGATATTAAGGTGCATAAAGAAATAAATAGCTGCATGTAAACATGTCAGCATGTAAACAGTCAGTGTGTAAACATATTCTAGTACTGAAAAGAACCTGTGAAAAATATGAAGACGGAAGACTATTTATCTATTTATGTTTATTGCTCCCTCATTTTTGTTATTTCTGTAGTAAATAAACATATTTTGTGTTGTACAAAGACACTGTGTGTCACAATCAGAGGTTGTCTCATCACAATAAGGCCAAAGTGAACATGTATGTCCTAAATAGTATGTAAAACTTCCCAGTCCAAGAACAGGGTGTGAGGTAAAGGCACAAGTAAAAAAAAAAGGAAATAAAATACAAACACTTGTGCATAATTTAGCCACACATGAATTGGTACAAAAACAGCCAACTCATCCACTGATGAGCCTCCGCTGTCAGTCAAATTGTTTACTAATTTAAACATTTTATTGTGGGTTTAGCTACGTCAGCAGAACAAAAGTTGGCAGAAAGTTGCTCGTTTTAAAATGATAAACATTCTTAAATATAAAATTGTACAGACAAGAAATTGACACACTCATGTCTGAACCCAGACACCGGGACACCGCAGTAAGCAACAAGTGTACAGCTGGGTTGATTGTTGGGTAGTAGATTAATTGAGTCCCAGGCGTAATTACTCAGACAGGACAGCGGGCAGACACAGATCCTCAGCATCTCTGATTATGTGGTGTTTGTGCTGTGAAAGGGGTCATTAGTCACTCTCACCACGCCAGCTGGACGTCTTCCCAAAATACTTTGCGTGTGTGCATTAGTATTTAAGAGAGAGAGACGGGGATGACAGAGAACAGGGTTGGAAATAAGAACATTGAGACATTACTAAGAGGTACTGTATGTGGAAAAATGTAAAAATTATACATTATTCCCAATCGTGCCTCTTCCATAGCTCAGGGGAGTTAAATGGCAACAGCAAAAAAAAAAAAAGTTTGGTATTTGTCTTGATTTTTTTAGTATATAGTCTACCAATTTATTCTTCTGCATTCTTTCCATTGTCACTTTTTATTTTTATTACCACGTCCCTAAAGCTTTGCTGCATCTCTGCCTTGGCATGCTGCCCTACAAAGACTTGGCACGGTCCTATCCAATTTGTTGCTTTGCTAAGATAGATATGTTTGCTTTTCCTGCTGCTGACAGAACCCCTCACCCTCAAAATAAATGTATAAAACAGCTGAACTTTCTTTCTTCAAGTTAGTTACGAAGTTAAGGCGGTTCAAAAAGGTCATTTCCTGAGTCCTATTTGTAACCACATAAAACATGTTACATGTCACATATTATATCATATTATAAAAATCCTCAAAAATAATAAACTTTGAGGCTATATAGTTCATTGTAATTAGAAAAACGTAATATTTATTATTATTGTTATATTAATCCAAATAAAACAAACACAACTTTCCTTTAAGCTCCATTCAGCAAAGCTGCAACATTAGTTACATTCATACACTTTTCATCAGCTGTACATGATTTATGGTTTTAAAATAACCTCACTGGCAACATTTTAACCCAGTTCGAAGCACATGAGCTGTACTTAATATTACATAACATTTTTAAAGACAAAATTAGAAAACCAATTAGAAAATCAAGTCTGAGATGCATTGATGATACTATGTACAACTCACAGCAGCGTTGTACCTTCTATTATAAGCATCATTTAATGTATCCTTTTCACCTGTCCTTAGCATCCAGTTACTTCTATTTTGTACAAATGAGTTGCTCTCAAAGATTAATTGGGTTTTTGTTTAATTTTTATTAATTAAAGTATGAATTAAATTAATTAATTAATTTATAAAGTAATGAAACAGTTCATCTTGCAGAAAAAATACAATAATACTTTCTCTGTAAACTAACCTTGACATGAAGCTGTGTTTTCCTGCTTTGTTAATGACTCTGTCAGCAACAGAAAATAACCAGTGTTAGGTGTTGTGCGTGACATTAACAGTGGAAATAAAATACTACCTCATCTGTGTAAATAAACAGCAAACAAAGCAAATGTTATCATATCACTATTATTTGGATAAAGGCTATAAAAAAGGGAACTTTATCCCCAAAAACCCACAAAAGAGAGTTGCATTTGAAGAAAATGGCACTTTACATGTATCTGAAGTGTGGTGGATGTGTCATTGGTTTCAAAATGTTCACAAAGGTTTGTTGTTTGGGGATAGCAGAGACGTAGAGGTGGCTGCAAAAAATTTAATGACTGCTCACACTGTTACAGACGATGAAGACAGAATGACCCGCTGCAGTGATGAAATGCAAGAGTGTTGGGTAAGACGCCCACTAAATCCACTTGTGTGCAATATTTATATACAGTATGACCCTGCATGTTATTTTTTGTCCTTGCTCCCTTGAATGCATACTGAAGAAGCTAGAAGATAAAATACATTATTCATGCCATTTGAGGATTTTGAAAAATATCTCTCGGTCATTTTTCTTTTCTCATTTATTTCATAATAATAAAAATGTCTGCTTGCAATGCGCTGTTTCAATGACCCAGGCGGGTCATATCACGCCGGACGGTAGTAGCAGAAATTGTTGTGTTAATATTTAATGGAGTAGACAGAATGCAAACAATAATATAAACAAGTTCTGTTTAGTGTGGTCTGTGTGATTGGACATGAGGGCAGTGTGTGATTACATGGGAGAGAAAAAATAATAATATTACACAGAACAAATCCATCTAAAACAATGAACAGATTTAGCAAGTCTGCCTTCGAGTCTCACAGATTCAGTTCCTGTTGGCCACAGCTTGAGAGCAGAGAAATTCTCAGCTCTGACCCATAAACTAACTCTGCACATTTTTTTTTGACCAGTTAACTGACCAGCCAGTCAGAACTGAGATACAGTTATGTCTGCTGCCCGCCTTGTCAGCCAGGCCACTTCTGCCTAACATCCCGAGGGGAGTAATGGCTTCCCCTTCATCACTGACACTGTCCAGTGCAAAGAGGCAAAGAGGGATTTGAACTGATGGAAAGAAAGCACATGCTTGCACTGTATCACAAATGCACACACATAGCTCACATCAGCAGATTTTTTTTATTATTTGCTGTCCTCTAGAAAATACACACTTAAACAAAATGTAATTATCCGTGCTTGTGTTTGTTTGTTGTCCAATAATAGAATTTTCTGTGCAGGCTATATTGCATGCTATATAGAATGTACTGGAGTTGTGGAGCTGTGTTTTGAATTGTGGATTATTTTATATATTCCATAAGTGCAGAGAAGTAGTTGCTTTGTTCATTGCAATATCCTGAAATTTAAACCTGTGTGAGGTATCAGTTTAATTTAATTAATAAATTGAAACAGACATTGGGCTTTTCATATAATAATGATGATGAAATTGAAATTGAAAGAGCTGTTGATACTGCAGTTTTTATAGTAACAAAACAAACAAAATAAACAAAGACGCAAGAACATCTGAATATGACACTTGGCATCTTGATACACTTGAAGTACAAATCGGATACTAGAAGCCAAGGAAGATCAGAAGCTTTGATACAGTTCTGGGAAAAAATGGAAGGATGCCAGTTTGGCAGCGATGCGGAAAATAACATCAAGCATGCACTAGTGTGCCTAGTATATGTGTAGGCTGAAGCATATGCACAGTCAGTCTTGGTCATATCTTTAGGACAATTATATACAGTGTTTAGGATAAAATGGGCATAGAGACCGTAAACTGGGTGGCTTTTAGTGCATGATGTTGTGATGCATTGTCTTAACAAGCCTATAAGGCGTACATGGGGAATAGAAGTATATAGACTTGACATTTCCTCTGGTTTAGGTGCCTGTAAGGAAGTGTTTTGGGACAATTAGGAAAAAGTTGATTGAACTAAACTGACACCAAAGTCAATCCATGTTCCACCACCTACCTACCTACCTAGGTATAGATTGTGATGGCAACAGGATAAGTAACATTGGCCCTAAGCCCTCAGTGTAGGTTTTTGTCCTTTAACTCATACTAGGTGATTCCATGGCCAAGTCAGGGGTACAAATGTACTTACCCTTTAAGAGTCCCTCAGGACATTTTGTGCCATTTCGTTTTTAATTTTCAAGCCATTTTTGGGTGTGTTGAATGAATATAGCTCAAAATTGCCAGAGGATATTCATTGTTAACAAAGTTTTGAACTTTTGCCTCGGCTCCTTAAATTAGCCTGTAATGGCTGTGCTATGCAAAACACACACATTTGTGTGTGTGGGTGAGAGACAGACAAAGCTTCTGTGTTTTATGTGTCCATGATGTTTATGCAGATGCATTGCCAAAAGTATTCTCTCACCCATCCCAAGAATTGAATTCAGGAATTCCAATCACTATTATCACTACTATCAAGGCAAAAGGCCTCATAAATTGATTATACTGTTATTGTGTAAGTTTATCAACTATAATCTGGCACTGCAAAAAAACAAACAAAAACTAACTAACAAAAAATAACAATGTATTAAAGTGTTGCTGCCAATCATTGACCCATCTCAGTACCCTGAGATGGGTCAATGATTGGATTGGATATAATAATAATAATAATAATAATAATAATCATCATATATTAATTCAAGTGTGTTGTATGCTAATTGTTTAGATTTTTAGTAAACATACTGACCTTTAAAGGGTTAAAATCTCAAAAATGTAATTAATTGTATATTTCAGGCTGAAGTAGTTTTAAAAGAGTGACTTATTTAAAGTGGAAAATGTTTATTAATAATATATAATATTTTTACAGAAGTTTTTAGGTAGTGTAATATTTTGTCCCGAGGGACAAATACATACTTTTTTTAAAAGGAATTCTTGAGGGGTGTAATGCTTCAGTTGCCCATGAGTTGTATCCATGTTACTTCCAATGAGCTGCCTGAACTAAGTCAACTGAGTTATTTTGACACAGGAGCAGTAAATCAGGCTCTGATTTACGTACTACTATCAGCTTTCTAAGAGCACCTCACCCCTGACATCCATCTTTATCACCCACTATCCTCTCCTAAACCATCTAGTTTTATTATGCAATCGTACAGGCATATGTATTGTCTACGCTGATGACACCATCACTATTGCAACATCTGTCTATAGCATATGCAGCATTTGTAGGGACGCTGAAGGCAGTCAACCCACGGAAGTGTGAAATTAGACCGACTGGGTTCTCGTATCTAACACAAGCAGGATGTGGAATTTACATGTATAGCATTATAAATACTGAATGTATGTGATGTTCTGGAGCGGTCGCCGCCTATGAGATGGTGGGTAGCAGACTGAGCACTGAACATGTATCTCATGCTTGCTGTACGGTGCCATAAAGACACCATTCTCGTTAAACTGAATACTAATATAAAACTGAATACTCAAGCCTCGTCTTTTCTTAACAACTGTGAAAGTTTTAATGTACAACAGCTTCTGGCATTAATAGAAATGAAACAACATAAAGGTCTGTTTTATGTTCTGACTCTTCATCTTGGAATCACTTTCATTTTTATTTTATCTTTATCACTTTATTGTAAAGGAATTATGCACGAGAGAATCCGTGGCTGGCATCTGATTTTACATTAAAGTCAAACTATTGCAAGCAAAAACACTAAGTGTAGCGGCTTATGTTCAGAAAAGAGGTCCGAACCCAAAACAGGAACTGTGTAAGCTATGGGAACGTCCTAAAATTTGACTACCACATATTTTTAAAGTATTTACTTTTTTGTTGCAAAGATAGCATGCCTGTAATCATTAGGAAAAAAAATGTAAAATAACTTGACTGGCTTTTCTCACTCAAGAAGAGGTGGGTGAGGTTTGTTTGAGCTCTGTGTCTGTCTGTCACGTACTGGGAGATGTATGCAGGAGACACACAGAGACGGTTGTTTATTTGTGCACTCTCTGTTTTGTTCCCCAAATAGTATTTGTTTATCCTTGTAGGTCTGCTGTAGTGACACTGTGAGGGTGAGTTTACTGGGTGTGGATTGAAGAGGGCTGCTTAAATCCAAAATGTATTTAAAAGTTCAGACACCTAAATATTATTTAAAGCTACAAGTTATACAAACTCCTCCTGTCTTTGTTTTCTGCAGACATTGGAGTGGTTTGTGTCCATCATCACCAGATGAATAAAATGGACATCATCCAACATCCAACCTGCATTGTGATCTGCTAGAGATGTTATAGGATCTTGGCCTGGAACCAGGTCTCCAGCCCTCTGCACTGCCAGCTGGTGGCCATGGCAAGGGATCTCTGCTAGGCTCAAAACAACCCTTGCCAGTCAGCTGTCCATTTAACCCTGCTCTCCAATGGCGGATGTCCAAAGCTTCAGCCAATGTTTCCTTATGCAACAACGGGCACTAGCTGGTTAGCATGTTTACTTTAGAAATATAACTCTGTAACACAGTGCAGCAGCATCTACAATGGAATAGATAGTAATGACAATAAACTTTTCTTTTGAAACCAAGGTAACAAATTGGTTTATAAGCAATTGAAAAATAAAATAAAGACAACAAAATCAATTAAGAACACAATATAATTATATTAATAAATGATCAGACAAATCAATAAAATCAGGTAGATTACAGACCTAAAAGCCAGTAAATGCTTATAAAAGTAAATTTTTTAAAAGGTGATTTAAATTGGGCCCCTAACAGAGAAAACCTGGCCCCAGAATCCCAGTGTGGAATGTGGGATGGACAAGAGACCCTGGCTGACGACCTCATTGAGATCTGAAAATGTATACTTTTTGATTCTGCAGATTGTAGGAAGCAGGACTGAACTACTGCTATAATGTGGTCTTGTAAATTGATGAGCAAAAATAATCAAAAATTACTCCTAGGTTTCTGCAGCTACTAGTTAAATTATGTGATAGAAATACCAGATGCTAAGAGACATGGCAGCATAAAATGAACTAATATTTGGTCTGTGGTTAGCATGTAGATAAGCTCATGTTTTTATATAGCCTTTATCCATGACTAATAGTCATATAATAACAATGGCCACTTGATGTAAAATATAAGGAACAATTAAAGGTGAATCTTCTCCCAGGCATGTTTGTTGTTTATTTGCGCTTTTTAAGTTATATTTTTTCCACTGTTAATGTCACACACAACACCTGATCCTGGCTGTTTTCAATTGCTAACAGAATCATTAAAAAACAAAACACAGCCACATGG